>NC_021161.2:14686076-14745938 GCF_000331145.2 Cicer arietinum | reverse complement strand
TATATATATATATATATATATACTCTTTATGTTCCAAGATATTTACACAACTTTCAAATATTTGTCATGATAATGTAATCATTTTCCAAGAGAAATACTAACAAATAAAGAATAAAAATTAAATTAAATTTCAACATGAGGTTCTTTAAAAGAATAAAGAGAGAAATCGCAAATAGAAACTCAAGATGTTTGATAATGAAGTTCGATCAAATGATGTCTATGTTTTTGATTATCGAGCAATTGTAATTCTTTTTTATTAGACGAATGAATTAGAGTTTACATAGTACAAGTTGTGCGTAAATAATAATAATAATAAGGTTAAGATTACACCAACACTCATGAACCATACTACGAGGAGTTATTGTCCTATGCACCTCTGGTTGTCCCACGACAATCAGTTTGACCAAACCGCACACTTCATAGTACTTATGCGTCATACTCAACAATCTCCACCTTGGTGAATATCAAAATCCCTATGAATATTTACTGCATGACACTCACATCCTGATAACTAAGGGGTACAACTCATGCTTAACACTAAGAAACATGTAACAAATCCAAGCAGTGCTTGAACTTATCACTGGTGATTGGCTTAGTCAACATACCATCTGCATTCTCTAAAGTATGTACCTTTTCAAAATCTTGTGAAGTCTCACTTCAATATGTTTGGTCTTGTGAAGTCTCACTTCAATATGTTTGGTCTTGCCGTGATACACCTGATTCTTTTCCATATAAATGACACTCTGACTATCACAATGCAACCACCTTGCTCAACACCCAATTCTTTCACTAATCAAGAAAGCCATAAAGCCTTTTTGGCAGCTTCAGCTACTATCATGTACTCAGTTTCAATTGTAGTCATAGCCACTATGGAATGAACTGATAACTTCCAACAAATAGGTCCTCCAACAAGAGTAAAAACATATCTTGTTGTAGATCTTTTATCATCTATATCACTGGTATAATCAGAATCAACATATCCTACAACTGAAGGGTCACTTTGTCCACTTCTAAACATGATACCATGACTTGTTGTACCCTTCAAGTACATGAAACTCTACTTCAATGCTTCCCAATGATGTATACGTAGTTTAGACATAAACTTGCAAACTTGACTTATAGCTTGGGCAAAATCTTTTCTAGTGCAAACCATAATATACATTAAACAACCAACAACACTGGTATATGGAACATTTGACATAAACTCAACTTCTACGTCTATCTTTGGACATTGATCCAAAGATATCTTATGTGATTCTCCAATTGAGTACTCACATCCTTCAAATTGCTCACATCAAATATGTCTAACACTTTTTCAACATAACTTTTCTAAGATAGTTATAATTTTATAGCACTTTTATCCTTGTGAATTTCCATACCAATAATCTTTTTAGCAACACCCAAGTCTTTCATGTCCAACTCCTTTCTCGACATGATTTTCAGTTCATTTTCATCATGTAAATGAGTAGTAGTAATCAACATATCATCAATATACAATAATATGAAAATAAAAGAGCCATCATCAAGGCTCCTAACATAAACACAAGAATCATACTCATACCTTTGGTAACCAATTTTAAGCAGGTATGAATCAAAGCACTTGTACCACTGCCTTGGAGACTACTTTAAACCATGCAAAGACCTTTTCAATTAACAAACTAGTCTGTCATATTTAGTATCACTGAAACCCTTTAGCTACTCCATGTAAATTTGTTCATCTAGATTACCATCAAGAAATGTTGTCTTCACATCTATTTGCTCTAAATGCATGTCCCGACTAACTACCAAGGCTAACATTGCCCTGATAGAAACATGTTTGATGGCCAGAGAGAAAATCTCATCATAGTCGATCTCTGTCTGTTGTGAATACCTTTTGCTACAAGACGAGCCTTGAACTTTTCTCTTCTTTTTATGTTACTGTTGGTTTTCTCTTGTACACTCACTTGCAACTGATAGCCCTTTTCTCCTTAGGAAGTTGAACAATCTTCTCAAGTCTGATTTTTCTTTAAGGAACCCATCTTCTCCATTGTAGCACCCATCCACTTATCTTTCTCCCGGCTAGCTATAACCTCTCTAAAGGTGGATGGATCACCAAAACAAGTAGAAAGGGCATAAGCTGTCAAGTCTTCAAACTCATGTCCTTATCTCCATCAGACCTATATGAGAAACCACTTTCCTGTAGACGCCCAAGGAGATCATATTCTTTCTCAATTCTAGAATATATTTGACATCATTTAACGTTCGCATGTCATCCTTGTCCATGAAAATTTTAATTTGTCTCACTCTAGTGACATCTCATGCTTTATCATCACCGAAATAAACAAAACCAATATTGCATGACCTAAACATGGTAAATCACTCCCTATGCGGCGTCATGTGATAAGAATATTTAGAGTTAAAAATCTATGCTTATATGCACTTGCTAGATGAAACACAAAAATGTCTCTTTCACTGTCAAAGTTATCAGTTTAAACCACTTTTGTGGAACTGGATGAATCATGATATTTGTTTGGATAGTCCCTTCTCCAATGTCTGGTCTGTTTGCAACTAAAGCACTCTATTGTTTTTCTATTCTTCGACTTATAACTCTTCTTTCTAGAACTTGCTTTGACTTTGTTCCACCCATGATTTTTACCTTATTTTACATACAAACCTTTGCCTGAAGTGCAACAATAATATCATCTAGCTTTATAAAGTCTTTTCCATATGTAAGAGTAGTCACTAGGTGATTGAACAAACCTGGTAACAAGCACAACAAAATAATAGTTTTGTCTTCGTCATCAATCGTCACCCTAAACCTCACTAAATTGATGATTATTCCATTGAAGTTATTGACATGTTGCAAATAAGATCATTCCTACATCTTCAACCTATACACTCGTTTTTTCGGGAACAAGTTATTCGTGAGCGATTTGCTCATATATTGACTTTCTAATTTCTCCAATACCTCCTATAGAGATATTAGGTCTAGGATATGATATATCACTTCATTTGATACACAAAAACCAATCATACTTACGGCCTTATCCTTCATCTCAGTCTAATCGACTTCTTCCATATATGTCGATTTCTCCTCATGCAGTGCCTTTTGAAGACCCTTTTTGTGTCAACAGATCCTTAACCCTTCTTTGCTATAATGCAAAGTTGTCTACTTCGTCGAACCTTGCCACCTCGGATTTTGCACCATAGTTACTCACCATCTAATATCAATGGTTAGAACAACAACACAATCTTAAAACAATAAAGAGATAAATTGAAAATAGGAACTCAAGACATTTGATAATGATGTTCAACCAATAATGCCTACGTCTCCGACTACATAGCAGTAGTAGTTCCACTTTATTAGATGAACGAATTAAAATTTGCATAATACAAGTTGTGCTTAAAAGGTAATAATAAGATTAAAATTATAACAATACCCCTAAATCTTAACATGAGTAGCTATTGCCCCTGCACCCCACAATAATGAATTGGGTCAAACCGCCCACTTGATACTACCTCTAAGCCATACTCAATAAATAGGAAGTGACAATAATAGCGTTTATAGCTTGCTGCTAAAGATGGCAGTAATGCACTTGTAGACTTTAGTAAATAATTAAAATAATTCCGGTTTACAATTTCTTTGCACTAAAATATATTTTCCCAAAAGAACTAGGTACTTTATGGGTTTAACTCATATTTGTAGGCTTTCAAATGCAACATATAACTAACCTTTAAATATTTATTTATTTCAAGTTGAATATATAATAGTATCTACTAATAATGTAAAAGAATTATACACTATTTGAGTATAGTTATTAAGAGATGTAAAGTTGATTTGGTGGTTAAGGTGAGAGAGTTAAATAATTGAGTGATAAAAATGTTACGAATTTGATCTTCATTCTCAACAAAAGACTAATAATATTAACAATACTAATTATTATGATTGGTCGTTGCAATTTTTTTTGAATAAAACTATTAAAATCTTTGTAATTTTTCAATAATAAAACTTGTGTAAACATAACTTTAGATATCAATTTAACACTTACAAAAGTTTAATACTTATTATTACCTACCTAAAAAAAATACTTATTATTACCGAAATACTGAGAAAGCCTCACACAATATTTTTTAAGCATTAGACAACATTTACAAGTGTTTTTAGTTTCAACGCTATGAAAAGGAAAGACAACGTTTTTTTTTAAAATAAAAAAGTGTTGTTTAATATAACCTATTACATAGCTTTTTAAATATAAGCATCGTTTAATGCAACCTATTAAAGAATATAATATTTTAATAAAAACATCCACAATTTTATATTAATGTTATCCATGCACAGAAGCGGTACTTGTATCTCTTATATAAAACAAAATTTATGTTATATATATCATCAATTAAGAATATTTCCCACCATGTTCGATAACATACAGTCTTAGCTGTTTGAACCAACTCATGCGCGCAACCTTGTTTCAAACACGACTAATCCGAGCACATATTGACATCAATCTCTTTAACTTCAATTAATTGATCTTCAAAGTAACTCGGACATTTGTATTCATCAAAGTATTGTAAACTATAATGCAAATAAGTTAAAATAATCAGATGAAAATAATAAATATTGAAATAATATAAACTATATAGAATAGAATTAACATGTTGTATTTAGAATCACATTTTGATTAGAATTGGCAATCTATTTCATGAACCTCATAACATCGTACACACAATCTATCCCATTTTTTGACGAGGACACTAAACAAATAAAAATATATACATCAATGTAATGATTTATAAGACAAAAATTGAATATCGTGTTAATTTTTTAAGACAAAAGTTTTGTAAGAATATTTATAATCATATGTAGCTATATAAAACATGTATTGGTCTTCGAAACTTGAGCTCCCATTTGAACGCAAAATATTTGAATAACTCTAACAAGTATACATAAATGGATATACTTAGAATAACCTTAAACACACACATATATGTATGCAGGTTTTGATACAGTTATATACTTACGTATCAAACATAAAGTTCAATTTCGAGTGATTTGTATAATCACCATGTACTTACTCCAAATAATAAATTATTTATAACGTGCAATTAATGACAATCAATACCTAGTGGCTCCTATATATATAAAAAATAATCAGTAAGAAAATCAAGTACAAAAAGAGAAAATAATATACCATAAATTAAATTTGAAAGAAAATCTAACCCATAATTATATCGTATAATAAACAATTTATCCAAATTATCTTTATTGTCCACTAATACATCAACTACATAATCTTTGACCTGAATTGGATCATTTTCAAACATGCGAGCCCACCAATTTTTCATACAAGTACCTTGAATGAAAATATAATTCGTTCTTCTAAAGTTATTTGGAATACCTTATATATATGGAGATAACAAAAGCACCTATTTTATATGTTTGAAAAGCTCTATCATTGCCTCCTTACTAATAATTTCTACATAAGAAACATCAAAAATACCTTTCTCCATTGGTATTTTATGCATGTCCGCATCTTTAGACATATTTGTTTCTACAAATGTTTCAAGATACTGCACAAACCGAGAAACCATTGCACAACCCTTTTTAGGGGAAGACTTTTGAAGTCTTGATTTGCAAGACCTTGCATAGGTGTTGCAACAAGCATATTGTTAGGTCCAACATTCTCATTTTATCTGACTTGTTGTAGTTTTTGTGTTTTAATCTAAAACATTGTAAAATTAATTTAGTTAATGATTAGCTAATTAATTTTTAAATAGTAAAATATTGACTAAGTAGTTGTCCATTATGTGTATATATATATACATGTTTCTTTTTACGTGATTGATTTGTTCCCCTTAACATTCTTATTAATTTGAATTTATGAGTCTGAAAATGGTGTAAAACAATGAAAATTTCAAAATAAAATAAAAAGTAATATAATACTATATATTGATAGTGGTCAAAATAGTAAGTAAAAGAGAAATGAAATGACAAATATGTTTTTTAACATACCTTAGCATCTAGAGAAATGAGATTTAGTGGCCATGATTCTATAGTATTTCCCACAAAAATTTTATTTTTACGATATATATCAATATACCTATTTTTTTGACGTGATTTACTTGTTCCCCTTAACATCCTTACCATTTAATTTGGATTTTATAGGAGTATAAAAATGGTGTAAAACATTAAAAATTTCAAAACAATATAACAATATATATTGATAGTGGTCGAAATAGTAAGTAAAAGAGGAATGATATGACAAATATGTTTTTTAATATACCTTAGCATCTAGAGAAATGAGGTTTATTGACCATGATTTTATGCCCTTTCCTACCAAACTTGCAACTTCAACTTTATCAAGTATAGACAATGGAGCATTCAACTCTAAAGCAATATCAATTGAAACTCTCGCATATGTAACGCAATGATTTATGGTGTAGAATCTCTTCCAAATTCTTGTACACCTTTTTCTTAGAAACCACGAGATAAATATGAGATGAAAAATATAGTACACAAGAGGAGATACCCTAAATCAATAATCAATATAAAGCGATTAATGAACTTTGTAGTTAGCATAAGCATAAATTAATTAAATAGATTGCAATATTTTAATTCATTAATTAATTACTTTGGGAAGGTTATTCGAAACAATAAGATTGTAACTAACTTTATCTTTAAGGGTATGCCTCTGACTTTGATTATTCAAGCAACACAACATCCGAGTCTAACAGTCAAGTCAATGATTCTGATGGAGAAAAGTCAACGAATTTGATGGAAGGTCAAATACTCTAATAGATTGAGAGAAAAATACTTAATTGGACTTAGAAGCTCAAATTGTGTACGTGATTTTGGAGTTCAAAGTTAAAGTTTATGGATACATTTGCTCAAAAGAAATATTTTCTAAGTGTTTTCTAGAGTGAAAGTCATTGTTACAATCAGCTTGATAGAAGCAAACCAATCAAGTTCCAAACTCTTGTAACTCATCCCGATAGTGGCTTTAGTATTCATTTAACAATCTAGGGTTGTTAGATTGTGTGGAGAAGACTTGGCTTATAGGATCAAGGTGTTGCGTGTCTTCAACAATTTAGGGTTGTCATATTATGTGGAGAAGATTTGCTTGTAGAGTCAAGGTGTTTGTGTTCCTTAAAAAGTCTGGGGTTTTAGGTTGTTTTGAGAAGACTGACTTGTAGGGTCAGACGTTGTGTAATTCAAGGAGTTGAATTAATGGATTAAATCATTCTAAGTGAATGGACTGGGCGTAACTACCAAGCTGGTGGTGAACCATGATAAATTTCTTGTATCACTTTACTTTTGCATTCTTTAGTGTTGTTATTGCTTCTGCTATAGGTCATCAAACTCGAACCAATTTTAATCAAATAATAAAAAAGAATCCAACTTAAACAAACACAATTAACCCCCTTCTTGTGTTTGCACCTTCACGCAACACCTTACAATTTCTCTAAGTTTGGCCCAACTCAAATTTTTACAATTAGACCAAAATGTTCTTACTAATTAAGTCTACTATTTAAATTAAAACTAATATTAAAATTTGATAACACATAGATGCAACTTTCATTCCTTAACTTCTTCAATTTAGATTAAACAACTATCTTGGGCTTCAATTCTTCATGAGTTGGACTTGCTTCAAATAAAGTGGCTATCAAGTTATTTGGAGCATCATATGCCTTCTTTGACCTTGCTCTTGTCATTGGAGTTCCAAGACCTTGAATATCATCTATGCTTTCTATGTCCTCATCACCTTGTGTATTTCAACATAGTGTTAAACTTCATCAAACATACAATAGAGTTTGCTCCGATTCTATCCTTCATATGGTCACTATTTTATTTCAAGTTATTCCTTTCCCTGTTATTCTTTCCAAATTATGAGACTTCGAAAGTCCAATAGGTTCAACATTAGATATATATTATGTACAAAATTTAACAACTTCTTCTACAATGTATCATTCAACAATACAACTCTTTGGTCAACTTCGACTTTTCATGTAGCCTTTCCATATTTTCATATAACGCTCAATTGGGTACATCTATCTCATATAAGTTGGTCCACACATTTGTGTCTCTTTCACAAGATGAACCGTTATGTCAAAAAATGATGTTGAAAATAGGCTAAATTACATTTGTGGTCCCTTAACTTAATTTCAGGTAACGTTTTAGTCCTTTATCTTCTTTTTTTCCCGACTTAGTCCTTTATTTTAATTTTAAATGACAATTTGATATTTTATGTTTTAAAATTTCAACAACGTTATCCTTTTTTAAACAAAAATTGAAAAAAAAATTCAATCAAAACTCATAAAATTAATTATATTCTTCAATATAATACAAATTTCATCAAATCCGTAATGCAAATCTTCAAATAAACTCATATTTTCATACTTTATTTGATATTATTAGGAATAAAGGACTAAATCGAGGAAAAAAAAGATAAGGGGTTAAAACCTTACCTGAAATTAAGTTAAGGGACCACGAATGTAATTTAGCCTTGGAAATACATCTCAAGCTCACATAAAGTAACAATGATTTCTTTTTGCATTAATGACAAGATGGCAGGATCAATTACTTTACTATAAAATCGCCCTAAAGAAGAAATATATTGTAGTTATGGCGTGTGTAACTTTTTCAGAAGAAAAAAAATGGAATGTACACCTATTGGTAGTAAATGTTGCATCATAGCATGACAATTATGAGACTTTAAACCCTTAATTTGAGGTCTTTCATAGATACCAAATTTCTAATATTTGAAGAGTACCCTTCTTGAACTTTAACTTCATGAAAAAACTTACAGAAAGCCATTTTCTCTTTCTAGATAGAGTGTGAGCAGTTGGTGGCAGATATGTTTGTTTTTCTTTCTTCACGAGTCCCAATTCAATTATTATTACCATGCTTACCAAATCCAACATTGCATTGATGCCATCATAAGACTTTCCAAGTACATTTAGTAACTTGTCAATAACACTATCAAAAATATTTTTTTCAATATGCATCACATCTAAAAATGTCTTACATATAATGATTTTTAATATGGCAATTCTAATAAAATTAACTTCTTCTTCCACTTGCTTTTGACAAGCTCTCCCGCAAAAGGTATGTCAAATTTATTATTTATATCCTTATTTAAAATTTAAATTGTTTGTAAGTATAAAATATAAAATATAAAATTTAAATTGTTTTTAATTATAAAATTTAAATTGTTGATTTAGTAGTGTCAATGAATAATTTAAAATATAAAATTATTTCATTACTTATTTAATTTTTTTTAGTATTTTTTTGTTAATTTATAATAATTAAAATATAATAAGTTAATTTAAAAATAAAACTAATATGTAATTGTTCATAATAGTCATTTTGGTACTTAAATATAATATCTATTATATCATATCATGTAAGATGTGTATCAAATACTTAACAAAATAAAATATTATTATTATATTAGTTATCATGTGGGTATCAAACACATGATATGATAATGTTTATCCTATCACTATCCTATCATATCTTTATCCAATTTTATATCATATCATGTGCATCAAACGGACCTCTAGTGTCTAAACAATGATGAAAACAGAGTTGTGATCTTACTTCAAATTTGGCAAAATCTAAAAACGAACAATACATCGTTAGTTAAAATTAATCATTGTAAATGACGAGACATATTTCTTATAAAAGGTTATAGAGACTTACGATCATGAGAAGGTACAATTCGATGACATAAGTAGATGATCGAACATGGTTTCTTGTTTATGGGTTTTCGCATATGCATTTTTGAGTTTATTGCGCCTGCGTTTATGGGTTTATCGATTTTTGGGTTTCTACGCTTCTAGGTTTGTGTTTCAAGAAGTTATAAGAGTCGGTTTCTGCGTTTCTAGAATTGAAGTTTATGGAGTTTCTCACGTTTCTAGTTCATGTTGTTTCTGGTTTAAGACCTAAGATAACACTTTTAAGAAAAACGCTTTCGAAGGTTCATACAAAAATTTCATATTTTTTAAAAGATTTAAGATAGTGCTTCGCCGAAAAGTGCTTTATAGATTTACCAAAATATATATTTATTTATAAGACTTAAAAAAGTGTTATATATATGTTCATTTTTTACATAATGAATTAAATTTCAATTGGAAATAATTTTATAAATAAAAATATATTTAAATGAGTGAACTACAACTACTAATACATATATCCTCGTTAAATCATGTAGAATATTTTTCTTTTCCTTCTTAACTCCAAATTATAAAAAAAATGTTGAAGTTTTTTATCATTTATCTTTGACAAAAGAATAGTACTCGAATATCAAATATTATACGTTGAATAACAATTTGTGCTAGACATTAATTCTCCAAACTAGTTGAAGATTAATTTTATTTTCTTCTGTTTCAATAGGCAGTACAAACAAACAAGAGAGTAATATGCACATAAGATAGTACAAGCTAATTATCACAAATGAGATGCCACAGACAATGTATCTTCTTTTGATGTTATTTCCCCTCTCTCCTTAAGAACCTAGACAATGCACCTAACATACATTAATAATAATCTACAGTGCAAGACCCATATGGCTTGTTTTTAGTTTATAATATTACACAAGGCAAAAAAGAAATGAGTAGAGATGACCCAGCTAGATTTGGGGGCCTTGACCAAAAACAACATAAACCCATATTAAAGATCTCTCGCACTTCTTTCAAGGTGTAATAAAGGACAATGCAATAAGATAAAAGAGAAAAACACCCCATGTAAGAGTTGGCAATGTCAGTTGCAAGCTCAAAATGTTATGATTATTAACCCTTTAGAAGTTGAATATTTGGTTATTCAAACTAATTTTTTTTATTTTAAGTTTTGAAATTTTTAATTTTGAGATTTAATTTTTTTGTTAATTTTTATATTAGAGTTTATATAAATAATTATTGGCGCAGACAAATAATAAAAAATATTGTTTTCTATTAAAATAGTATCTTTTATGAATTTAAATAATAAAATGATTTTAAAAAAAATTAATAATAATTGTTGTCGTTGGTGGCAATTGTGGACGTGGGTGATTAAAAGTCAGTGGTAATCAGAGGTGGTATTCGGCTGCGGAAGATGGGGATTAGAGTGGTAATTGGTGGGAGTAGTCTTAGATTATCCCTTTTTTTTTTAATAAGTTGGTATTTTTTATAGTTAATTATTCTAATAATAAATAGTAGACATTCCAAATAACTGTATTTGTAAAAATTTTAATAGAAATTTGAAAAAACAAAATATTACTTGATTAATAGATACATTTATGGAAATTCTAGTACTTAAATCAATTATAAAGAATATATTTTTCTTTATATTTGGTCTCTCTCATAAAATTTATAGTAGCTTTGCGATAAATGGTGAAAAATAGGATGATTGAAGATGTTTAGAGTGATGGTGGACGAAGTGATAAATTATAGTGGTCAATATATGGGTGATCTGAAGGAGATCGGAGTTGTAATCAGAGGGACTAAAGTGGTCAAAGATGGTGATTAGAGTGAGACTGACAATGGTCAAAATGGTCGATGAAAGTTAGATTAGTGGTTACTACAAAGTGATAGAGTGGTCGAAGTCCTGGTTAACGATGATCAGAGTTGTGGTTGAGAGTTCTCAGAGAGGAAGTCAACGTCAAAACGGTAGTCGATGAAGATTAGAGTGGTGGTAATGATAATCAAAGTGGTGGTCAACGATCACCTAACAATGCCATGTTAGAATTAAAACAAAAACAAGAATTATGAAACTTTTTTTGGTATGTGGATAAAACTTTTTTCAAATTGAGAAATAAATCAATGTAGTCCTATTTTATCTAAACCTTTAAAAAAAAATTCAAACTCATAACTACCTCAAAGAGACCAAAAAGTGTTAAATATTCTTATTTTAGTTTTGAAAATTAATGATGTTAAGTTGATTTTTCATTTAATCTGAAAATAGTTTTCTTCTAAAACACAAAATTATAAAGATAGATTTTATAATTCTATATTTTTGTTTTAAATTTAACTCGTCATTCCAAGTGGTTGTTGATCACCATTTCAACCACCACAATCGATGTATTGACCACCATCATCAACCATTGTAACCACTTTGGCCACAACCAACTATCACTTTGATAATCACCTTTGACAACTCTAACCCCCACAAGCAACTATTCTTACCCCTTTAACCGTCATTTAAAGAGAAAAAAATATATATGCAAAATTAGTGTAAATTAATTTTAAGGTGACAACTTATAGGAATTAAGTATCTTAAAGTTATCATCAAAATAAAATAAAAATATAGGATTACGTGGAAGATGGTGCATTGCGATTAGATGTTGGTGTAAAATAATTTTATATTAACAATGTAACTATTTTTGATTTTGTGTATTTCAACAAAAGGAGAGATTCACATGTCAAGGAAACCATAAATATTGTAAAAATAGTTCTCTTAATAATTGTTTGATTGTGGCTCCTTCTGCATACAAAAATATGTAATGTTAAAATTATATTTTTTTATTATCTTTTCAGACTTAATTATTTGTTTGTTATTTTTTTATGTATCAATAATTATATTTTTAGAGTAAAAAATAAAACACCAAATGTTATTTATATGAGACATGAGTTTTTTATAGGTTAATCAAGATTGTAGATTCGAATTCAAAGTTAGACATACAACAATATTAAAATTGTTAGCTTTGAGAGAATTTATAACCTATTTAGATTTCATAGAACTCGAAACAATTTTTGAATTATGCATAGAGAATATCTACTTGACATTGTAGAACAAGAGTAATTATATATCTTTAAAAAATATCATTTTAAATTTATAATACAATTTTAATTATTTTTCTTCCAATTACACAGTTAATCAATATTATGTAGTATATGCATTCTCCATTTGCATTTTATAATATAGAATACATAATAAAAATAATTTAGTAAAACTATAATTTCGTTTATTATCTATTATTAATTTGTATAGGTGAAAAGATGTATGAAAATTTGTATAGGTGAAACAATATATGAAATTTAAAAATAAAATCTAAACTGGAGTATTAAATAAATAAATAAATACAAGTAGAAGAATTAACAATGATTATAAATTTCTCAAAGTTGAGGAAGAGGTGCTTAAGGGGCAGGTCTTTATATTATTGTGAGTATATTATTTTACAATTGCAGTGGCGGTGGTTAATCATCAAAAGCTCTATTTTTTATGTAAGCGTGAGGTATATAAATCAAGGGTCCTTTGCCACTACTCTTTTCTTTCCACTCTCTTTTTCAAACAATCTATACTCTACATATTTGTTTGGTTTTGTTAGCTCTCAAAATTTACCTAATAAAAATCCAACCTTTATATTTCTCTCTCTAAATAACACCAATCCACTTTAAACTTTTTATCTATCTCTCCTTTTCTCTCTTCTTCTAGCACAAAGAAGGGAGTTTTTGAAGAAAACCCAAATTTGAAAAAAGTGTTTTTGATTTGTGGGAAAAAGCTTGAATGGAAGGCACAGGGTGCTAAAAGTAGCACAGGATCTTAAATGGGTATCTTTCTCCTCCCACTTTTTAATTTAAAGTTGGGTCCTTTTTTATTTTAATTTAAAAAATAAAAAAACTTTTTTTTGCTTGTTCTAATTTTATTTCTCTTTTTTTTTTTTTGAAGGGTTTGGTTTCTGTTTCTGCAACTCTGACTAGGGCTTGAATGAAGTTATTTATTATGCTGAAATCAATGTTATTTGCATAATTGACTCCTTCTATAGTCTTCTTTTCATCTCTTTTCTTTGGGCAGTCTTTTTTAGTCTTTTTTCTCTTTCTTGAGAGGGGTCCTTCTTTTATGAAAATTTGGTACTTCCAAGCTTTGGAAATGGTAGCTGCTAAACTCGTGTGAACATTTTGGTACATCTTTTGGGTACTTGGTTTTTGTTTCAACCCTTTGGCAATTTTACTTTCTCATCATTTAATACTATCTCTTCCCTCTTTCTCTTTGTCTCTTTTTTTTTGCTTCCTTACTTCTAATTTTGTTGAGTTGAGTCTTTAAAGTTCCTCATGTACTCATTTGAACCTTTTCATTTGGTGGTTCACTCTTAATCATTGCTTTGTTTTGTACTCGCTACCATTTGGCCACTATTGAAACTTCTAAGTGAAAGTACTTTAATAAAATTTTATTTGATTTTGTTATTTGTTAGTTGATATAAGTTGTGAAGGATAGTTTGATATGAGTGAGAAAGAAAAGTTTGAGGTAGATAGAAATGGGGATCCTATGAGTTATTCTAGTGGTATGCCACTTGATTGGAGATTTGGGAGTGGCAATCTTGTAAATTCATCTGTTGGTTTGGTTACTATTGGAAATTCTATGAATATCAATAGAGGAGATCTAATTGGCTCTTCTTCATGTTCCTCTGCCTCAATGGTGGATACTTTTAGTCCTAACTTTTGGGACCATCCAACTAACTCACAAAATTTGGGATTTTGTGACATCAATGGGAGTTCTTCGAATGCCGCCGGAATTAGAAAAGATGGATTTGGTTTTGGTGATGGTTTTCTACCAAATGGACAAGGGGTTTTTCAAAATAGTTTGTCTCAGTTTCCGACGGATTCAGGATTTATTGAAAGGGCTGCGAGGTTCTCGTGCTTCGGTGGAGGGAATTTCGGCGATGTGGTTAGTTCGTATGGGATTCCTCAATCCATTGGTATGTATGGTGGGACAGTCAGTGCAATTCATGGAAATAGAGATGAACTTGCAGGTATTGGATTGAAAGTAGCAATTGGAGGACAATCTCAAGATATTGATCCTAATGTTGTTGAAGCTACAAAAGCCGTGTCTCCATTGATTGAGCATATGGCTACTCAAGGAAGTCCTCTAAAGAATGATAGAAGCGACAGCCGTGTCGTGTCTCATGATGATGGGAAGCAAGCTCTTGTTAGACCTGTTAATGATTCTGATAGAGGTGAATCGGGTGATGATGATGGTGACGGTTGTGGACAGGATGATTCACCAATGTTGGAAGGTACTAGTGGCGAACCTTCTGTTAAAGGACTAAACTCGAAGAAAAGGAAAAGAAATGGACCGGTATGATTTGTGACTTGTGAACTTTATTTTGTTGTGTGCGATAGCGACACTATTTCCATTTATATGATTGATTTTTTCCGCGTTGTTGTATTAGGATGCTGATAATGATAGAGCGAACCGAACTCAAGAACTACAAAGTGAAGGTGCAAAGGACAACCCTGAGCATCAACAGAAGGGAGATCAACAACCAAAGGCTTCTGGGAAGAATGCTAAACAGGGCTCTCAAACTTCTGATCCACCTAAGGAGGAATACATACATGTTAGGGCTCGTCGGGGTCAAGCAACAAACAGCCATAGCCTTGCAGAGAGGGTAAGATATTATTGCGAGTAATTATCTGCAACGAAAATGAAGATTTTTATGAAGGATTTTAAATTAGATTTACATTGCGTTGCAGGTGAGGAGGGAAAAGATAAGCGAGAGAATGAAGTTTCTTCAAGAACTTGTGCCTGGATGCAGCAAGGTCGGTGGCTTCCAGATTTTAAACCAGAAGAATTCACTATGCTATGTTGAAATTGCCTTCATTTTGTCGCTTTCGTTTTAACATTGTAAATTTGTTGATGTTTATAGGTCACTGGCAAGGCAGTGATGCTGGACGAAATCATCAACTATGTACAGTCACTTCAACGACAGGTTGAGGTATGGTTGAATTGAATTGAACTCTTATCTTTGTATTTTCCCATTAGAGATTCTTAAGCCATCTAATTGTTTTGCCCTACGCATTTTATTATTGTTTTTTTTACTCCAACCCATCGTTTCTCCTTTTCCAGTTTTTGTCTATGAAACTTGCAACTGTAAATCCACGGCTGGATTTTAATATTGAAGGCCTTCTTGCTAAAGAGGTAAGTTGTTAATCTATCTGTACAGTTAGAAAAAGCTTACGATCTGTAAATGTGTCTGAATTTGCGTTAGTACATTTGGAACATTGTTTCAGATTCTTCACCAACGGCCCGGTCCTTCATCTGCACTAGGATTTCCTCTAGAGATGTCTATGAATTTTCCTCCATTACATCCATCTCAACCACGGATGATTCAGTCAATTATTCCAAACATTGCCAACCCGTCCGATATCCTTCGAAGAACTATTCATTCACATTTAACACCTTTGACTGGAGGATTCAAGGAGCCAAATCAGGTATTGATCCATTGCAGTTGCAAGCAATGTGATTTCCTTTGCATATCATATCTTTGTTCATATCAGTAAACACCGGAACTATTGCAATGCAGCATATCGATAATAATTAAAAACCACAGATTTAAGGATGCATAATATTTTCTGTATATTAACGCATTTACACAAATAATAAATGTGAAAATCCTCGATACACCTTGTATTAAATTACATTGTCCTTCCTTTGCAATGTTTCTGTGAAATTAAATTACATTTTTTCTTATGTGTTCATATTTTGATTCAATTTGCAATAGATGCCGGACGTGTGGGAGGACGAGCTTCATAATGTTATTCAAATGAGTTTTGCAACAACTGCTCCCATGAGTAGCCAAGATGTTGACGGTATAAATTTCCCGGAACAAATAAGCCCTGTTTTCGCAAATTACATTTCTTCAATATAATTACCTTGTTACATGGTCTTGTAGGTACTGATACAACAAATCAGATGAAAGTTGAACTTTGATGTTAAGTCTATACACCGCATTCATCTTCACTACAGCGTGAATTTTGTGGCTTTCGTTCTAGTCAGACGGAAATAACTACGGTTAGAGTTTTTGATATATGACTTGCCAAACTTGAAGGTTATATATCCTGATGATGCCAAGGACTTTGGGGGCAAGTCACACCCTACAAAAGCTGGATGTAAGTTAGAGAAAGTATTAATGGATGCTCCTTTCTTTTGAAGCGTGAATATATATATATACATATGTATATCATATGTTTAGAAGTGGAAGTCTATTTTACCAAAAATTGGTTTGCTCACTAAATATAATTGAAGAATGTAAAGACAGGATCTCACTAAGTAAGTTGATCAACCATGAGAAATTCCATAGCATTTTTTGTTGGGCTGGCCATATTTTAGTTTACAGTGTGCAATTATGGTTTTGATTTGTGGTGCTTGTATATAATGTATTAATGTTTCCCCCCCAATTAATGTATTATGTGACCAGAGTGCTAGCAACACTTTCTAAAACAACACTCAACACTTTATAAAACTCATGAACACCCTCATATTGGTGTGCACTTCACTATTTTAAAAATGGATTTGGATATTGCATGCAGTCCTGAAATCAAAGGTTTTCTAGATTTATTATTTTAAAAATCTGAATTTTTAATCTGGATCGATCAATCAGAAAAGTCCTGATTGCTGGACTGTGCATTTTGACTGTATGTTAAATTGTGCAGAGCCCACTTGACTTTATTACAATTTCATCCCATAGAAAAACTGTGAAAAATAGCATAAATGTTAATTTCAACCTATAGAAAAGTTGTGTTTGAAAAATAGCATTGGATAGTGTGTTATTTGTTAGACAATAATTTACTCGACTAATGTTATCGAGCTTTTATATATTTTATATATTGTTGAGGGTAGTTTAGTTTTTTAAGGGATTAATATTTATACCTCGATATTGGATTGAATTTAGTAACATTGGTCATTTGAATGGAACTTTATTCTCGTTTTTGTTCTTATTTTTTCTATTGTATTGATTCTTATGTCAACATTATTAACATTTTTTTGTCTGTCTGTACGGAATGATAAATACTACAAAAAGAGTTATAGAATTATAATGTTTTAGGTTGAAATTTGAGATAAGATATTTAATATAATAATATTAGCGACTTTGTTATTAGCATTTCTTGTAAATGATATGGTGGAAAACTTTTGTTCAAAGAGAAAATGTTAAGTAAAACACATGAATGCGTTTTTTTTTCTTCCATCTATTTCTTTTGTTTCATAGTTGATTTACGAGGATTTCTTGACAAATTTGGGAGTAAAATTTGTCTAATTAATGAGATAAATATTATATAATAGATAAATTGTATATGTAACAGACACTTGGTTTGTTCAACACTGTGAAGCTACTAAGAGTTAATTCGAACAAATCCAATAGATGAAATTTGTTTTGCCTTTGAATGCATTATTTCATCTCTAATAGGATTAGTTAGTGTGTTATTTAATGGCTTTAATAAGAGTAATAATAATCAATGTGTGAAGTGTGTGATGAAATGATGCATAAAATAATTAGTGAATATTTAACCTACCATGTGATGATAAATGTAGAACAGAGTCCGCAGAATTAGACAAACAACCCGTGATATTCAAATCCTTTTTAGAACACGAAAAATTGAGGGTAATCATTTGTAATTTTGTACTAAATTGGATACTTCAAATCAAACTTCCATCTTCCTCCAGTACAGTATGACCCGTTTATCTTCTTGTTAAGAGATATTTCCAAATTAACTCTCTACAAATAATTGTTTTAGGTAAATTTTATTTTTATGGTAAAATTATTATTTTTTGGGTAAAATGTTTTTATTTTACTTAGACGTAGGTATAATGGCTATCTTTTTATTTTTCATATCAATGAGAAATAAAACAGAAAAGAGAGACAAACCAGCTTGAAAGAAAACTCTTCTTATTTAACTAATCAATGAATTCAATCAAGTGATTAAACTCAAATAATTAATAAATCATAGTTAAAGAAAAATTGTATAAAAAAACTTGTGTTTGAGTTTTGGTTAAAGTTATATTTGATTAAATTTTACTTAACTCTCATCTGAATTTTAAATTATTTAGAACTAATTCCTCCTTGAGAATTGGAGTTTTAAGAAAGAAAAAAAACTAATCAATCAATTCCATCATTTCCCTTCTGCAATGGATGAGTCAAGAATAAATTCAAATTATGATTTCAAAAATGTCGAATGTGATCAACAATGAGGACATGTAGACGAGTATTTTGAACATCTTTTTTAATTAACCAAAATCCGAATGAGTCATATTCACATCTGATCTTTTTAAACTATCAGTTAATATTGGTTGGTATATCACAAAAATTCGAAAAGCTCATAAGTTACTCTCCAATATTATTTATGAAAAATAAGTGTATCATAATTTTTTTTTTCATTTTTGTCTAATAAATAACTTTTTTGGAGTCAAATCTAATAAAAAGTTTGAAACATTCTATTTTAAACAACTAAATAAGATCTACAAGGTTAGCATTTAAGTAACAAAACCATATATTTTATAACTAAAGCGCTACCACTTTGTTTGTAAAAATTAATTGATAACTTGGAGCTGATAGTTGATGACTTATAGTTTATAGTTAATAGCTGTTAAACTAATTGAAGCGTTTGGTAAAATTAACAATTAATTAATTTTAAAATATAAAATAATATAAACAGACATTCTTAATTAAAAATAAATTTTATCAATTAATATTTAAAATATTTTAAAAGTAGTAATTTAAAATTTATCAATATGATATAATTTTTATTTATTTATCTATTTTCTTTATTTTAAATTAATTATTTTAAATTTAATTATTTATAAATAATTTAGAATTGTAATAAATAAATTATTTACCTGAAATTTTTATTTATTCAAATTATTTTAAATTTTAAAATCATATAAATATTTAAATTTTAACATTATTTATTTTAAATTATAAAAAAATAAATTATAAAGGATAAAAAAAATGATTTTGTTACAATGTTAAAGGTAAAATTGGAAGAAAAAATATAAGTTATAAATTCATAATCTACTTGAATTAATTTATCAAAAAATGATCATAATTAACTGTTACCGAATAAAACTTATAACTTATAAGATACAAGCTATATAACTATAAATTCCTTTTTTGAACCTACCAAACAGAGCCTAGATCGACGGGAAAACTTGAGCTTACCATAAAATGAGAACTTGGCAAGGAGCAAAATTTGGTTCATACTTTATACTAGACAAACAAAAATTCTTACACGTTTTAAATCATTCCAATTCACCCATCAAAGCATTAATTAATGTTGCACTCAATGCTGCTACCAACATCTGTTTGGCAACGAGAAATCCAAACAAGCTAGACTTGTTGGGATCTAATTAATGAAGTCCATCATAAAAGCCCCAAAATTGTTTTCTCAATCATAGCCATTTGCACAAGAGTCTAGTCGATGGTGTTATGGAACACCTTTGTTATAGAATGGAATGAATTTGATTTCCCATGGTCAGGTGAGGTATCAATGTATCATATTGAACTATTTATAAAAGAAATTCAGAGGGGAAGAAATAAAAAGAAAAACAATTCACCCTTATTTCTTAAGTATTTAAAGTTGAAAGGTTTAAATTTTAGAGAAACATACTCAAAGAAATATTTTCTTAATACTTTAGTGTGATAAATCAATTGTAACAATATGGTTAGTAGAAGCAAAACACAATTCATTCCAAACTTGTGTAACTCAACCCGATAGTGGTTTTAGTGTTTCTAAAATAATTTGTGGTTTTCAGGTTGTGTGGAGAACACTTGACTTGTAGGGTCAAAACGTTTGCTTGCCTCAAAATTTTTATAGTTGTCAGGTTATTTTGAGAATACTGACTTGCAGGGGTCAAATGCTGTAAAATTTAAGGATTTGAATTAGTGGTTAAATCATTCTAAGTGAAGGGATTGAGTGTAGCTACCAAGTTTGTGGTGTACCAGGATAAATATTCTTGTGTCACTTTACTAATGCACTTTTTACTTTAATGTTGTGACACCCTAAACCCCAAAATAATATATATAATAATTTATATCATATCTCTATAAAATTTGCAGCAGATAAATAAAAAGTTGTTTCCATGAAAATATAAACTTTTATTTTTAATTTAGGATATCACGTTTCTCAAAAATCAAAAGGAACACTTTAAACTTCTTTACTCCTATAAAATAGTGCAATCTCAATAAGCTTGATTTAAGTATAATTACTTGATTTAATTCTAAAAACTTACTAGTGCTTATAAGGTTTTCATACAAAAAGTAGTTTCAAATTAAATAAGTAAAATACAAATTACAAACCTTATTTCCGGTATCTCCTATCAGAGCGGGGTTCCTCCCAAACTTGAATTTCAAGATTCATTAACCTGTAACAACTGCGATTTTGCAAACGCAGGGCCAAGCCAGTCAAACACAAACAACGAAGGAGGTGAGTTTTGAAATCATGTTAATAGTATAATATAAGTAAGAAGAACACGCATTTGATCATAAATAAACCGTATCAATAAACTAACATTATTCAAGGAAAAAATAATATAATAAAGTCAAAATAAAAAAAAATCAATACATTTCACTATAACATCAAATCATCTAAGAAATTATTATCGCACATGATACATATTAATCACAACAAAACAATCACAAGAAAATGCAATGCTATGCATGAGCTTAGACTCTACTTCACAATGTGGTACCATTCTAACTCTGAAGTACTTGGTGATGAGGCTTGATACTATGTCACCATCCTGGTGGACGGACAATTCAAATTGGTCCTGTCCTTATAGATCCCCTCAACTCAACCCGAGACACATATACGCGACAGTCGAGGTAAACGTGTGTTGCGTGGTAGCTCCCGACATTTAGAGTGATACCTCCAAGTCACCTATGAATTCCCCACTCGAATACCTCCAAGGTCTAACAATCTTGTCGTAAGGCTCAATAACAGACCGCCACGATCAGGCTCGTTCAATTGTACTTCCCCAGAACACTAGGCTTGTTAAGCCTTACCTATATGATGACAAAATAATCTCCACTTCACAAATTCTCAATATTTATTTTCTCTTCTCGTTGGCCTATAGTACTCCATTAAGACCGTCATCTCAAACCCATATTGAAATCACAATTATTTCATTCACTATGGGGTTACTTCAATATTCTCATCACAATTTATAACATCACTATAATTAATCACACATCATCACATAAACTCATCACAATCTTGTAACATCACTCTCATCAATCACACATCATCATATAGACTTATCACAAATTTATAACATCATTATTATTAATTATACATCATCATAATCACATGAACTTATCAAAATGCATCCACCTTTTATTATCACATCGACTAAACCTATCTAATCAAACATATACATAAAATTCATTCGACATCCAATATCACAATAATATCAAATATCACACATTTAACGCAAATAAACCAAATATCATAATAATATCAAATGCCACACATTTAACAAAATTAAATCAAATATCACAAAAATGTAAAATGCCATACATTTAACGAAATTGAATCAAATATCACAATAATATTAAATACCACATATTTAACGAAATTGAATCAAATATCACAATAATATTAAATATCACACATTTAACGAATCAATTAACACCTTATAAGTATTTCTATTTCATATTTTAATCACACAATTTTCATTTTGCACATTAATTAATTTATCACTCAAAAGGCTATTGTTGTACGTAGCGAGCCCCAGATAAATCGTTGAGAAATACGGTTTTTCCCGTTCATCTCACAATATATTATACTCATGAATCCAAATGATCTCTAACCCCTTACCTTATTTTGACGCCTTCACACACGAGTACGATTCCACGAGCAAACAATCTTTGTTCTTTGACTTTTTGTCCTTCAATCGATCTAACTCGACAGTTTATGGGAAAATGTCAAAAATAAATTATGAGAAAATACTCTAAAAACTAAGTTTTGAAATTCGGTAAAGGAAAATTATCATAAATTAGAAAACCAATAAGTGGATAATATAGCCACTTTTCACACGATCGTTTTGGTGTTGGTTTCACTCAAATCGGACTTACGGTGAAGAAGAACGGTGCAAAATAATGAATTTTGTAAACGGAGAAATCGGGTATCTTAGGAAGAAATTGGGATTGTTAAAAATCTGGAAGATTGTGTTTAATTGACTAACTAAATGAATGGAACAACATACTCAAATTTGAGCGAAAATAGAGAAAGTTTTCTAAAACATATATGGAGCACCGGTGACAAACAATAGCTTTGTAACACTTTATTTCTATTCCTATTTCTTTCGTGGGGCTGGGTTCCCTTCTTTATTATTATATTTTTATTTTATTAACATAATTAGGTCAACCTGGGTCAAGCCCATTGGTCCACTTAATTATTTTTAGTTTTACTATTAAAGTTTTTATTTTGCTTAAACAAAATTAATAGTTACTTAATCTCATTTTTAATACTCTTTCAAACATCAATTAATTTTCAAAATATTACTAATATTTCATAACTAGTATATGATAAATTAGAGTACTTAAAATGATTAACTTTTTTTTTTAAAAAAAATTTATTATTAACAACAAAAACTCTCATATTCAAATTAATCACTATAATTATACTTTTTTTTTTCAAAATGCTCACGTTATAATAATACTATCATTAGAGAATAATTAAAATTATAAAATAAATAAATATAACAACAATATTTTTTATTTATTACTAAATCATAATAAATAGATATATTAAATCACAATTCCAAAATAAGTATTTAAAAATAAAGAAAATCAAACACAATATTACTACCATCTCAAGATAATTATTTAAGAAATAAATAATTAAAATAAGAAATATTTAGAAATAATTAAATATAATTAAGTACACATTGAATATTAGTCAAACACACAGGAAAATATCATATTAATTACCAACTCCTATACACACGTAAAATCACTTAAATCTTATTCTTCAAAATATTTACTCTAATATACTATTATTTTTTAAAAAATATAACAAATAATAAAATATAACATTTATTATTCATATAATATATTGGGTCAAATATGTACAAGATTAACACATCATAGAAAACACATATATAAAGAAAATTATTGGTGGAGCAAATGCTCTTAGGCCTGTTTAAGTCTCTTTTAAATAAGAAATTTTATACTAATTCTATTTTTTTTATATAGTATGTAAGTGAGTTTTACTAATAAATCTACCAATTATACTAATTCAATTTTATTTAAATACCTACATGTTTCAAATTTTGAGTTTTTTGGAGTCACATATCACACATATTTGCACAACACATGCCTATATGTTGAAGTTGGTGTTTTGACTGAAGATTGTGCTTGCATGACATAATTGTGAACATGATTTGCTATTGTTTGCTTGGTTGGTTGTAGCCAATAATTTTTATATGTGTGGTTCATGTTTGATAATGGATAGGTTCACACTTATTGAATTATATTACTGAATTTATGAATTACAATGTGTTAATTGTTGTGTTTTATATGTCACAAGGTTTTATATGCACATCAATGCTGGGAACAAAAAAATCTACTCATATTTCGCACCTGTGAATGGAGAAGCTATTACTTTTATATATTTTCAGTTTGTATCATGATATTTTAGTAGTTAAGTTTAGAATTAAAACTTGTATTAATTGTTCACTTAGTACTTAGTAGTTTAGATTAGAAAATAATTTGGTTATGTTGTATTGATATTGAAAAAATGTAAACTTAATTTGTTGTTAAGTTGTACTCAGACTGTTATTTTTTCCAATAAATTAGTAGTAAAAGAATTGACGATGGTTCATCTTTCGACTTCGAACTGGTTATTCTCACATTTGGAGAGATGAATTTCAAGGTTATAACTTTTTATGTTGATGTATTCTACTTCTTGTATTTTCTTTAGGTTATATTCTTGACATTCATATCAACTTAATTCTAAGGTCACAACTTACATATTTTTTTTTGATATATACAACTACTCCAACATCGGCCATCAACACATCAAGTTCCAAATTTTGCTTTACTATATATATTAGTAGATTTGGATTGGAATATATAATAATACTTAAATATTATGGTAGATTGTAATTATAACTAGGATTGTGTTGCGACTTTTATGCTTGTTGGATTTATGACTTATTTTGGATAACTGTAATTATAACAATATTGTTGTTGTAGTACCCCAATTTTATCCGATTAATTAAAAAATAATTCAAAAAAAAAAAAAAAACAGTAATACTATGTTTAATTCATCATTTTATAAATCTGACTCAATTTTGAGTTCATATTTACATAAGTGTTCCCATTACGTCACAATTTTTTTTTTACATTTGTTAAATACAAATGTTTTGAGTTAAATACTATTTATGAGCAAAAATGATGCTTATGCACAAGATTATACTTATGATGAATTTAGTTTAAATTTTTTATATTTAAATCTATTAAACACTTTTTTTTAGTACTGCATTTGAAAATAGTAAGTACTCAAAAAATAAACAAATGAAATACTACTATTAAAAACTTATGGTAGCTTAGTAAACTAAAATGGTTGGTGAGTTACATGTAATGATAAAAGTAATTTTGTGGAACAAGTAGCAGTAAATATCTAAAAATAAACAAATGAAATACTACTAATAAAAAATTATGGTAGCTTAGTAAACTAAAATGGTTTGTGTGTTATATGTAATGATGAAAGTAATTTTGTGGATCAAGTAGTAGTGCTAGCTGTTTTCTCTTACTTTTCCTTTTACCTTTGAATTTTTTAAACTATATTATTGCGCATATCCTCATACATATCATCATTGCCGCCATCTCAAGGGAACGAGGTAACCAAAAGAAAACTTAACCTAACCCAAAGATAATCGATCGGGTCGGTATCTGATTATTTCTTTCAATAGTGCTAGTTGTTTCATACATATTTTACTTATTTATTATTTCTCCTTCTTTATCTCCTCGCTTTTATTATTGATATTTGTTTTTGCAGATTCCCAATTATTCCCTTCCATAATTTAAGGAACTTGTTAGTGCTTGAACTTGAAGTTGGCATTGCTTATAATTGATGAATTTTCTAATTTTATTGATTTACTGTTGTTGAATTTATTTATGTATTTGAAGATTATTGGATTATTAATTTTTTTTTTGTGTGTGAGGTTTTTGGCTTTTTTAAAGAATTGAATGACGTGATTGAAATTTTATAGTTTTTGAGACATTCAAGTATTAAATATATTTTCATTCAATAAATTTCCCCGTAAAATAAAAAACAGGTTATTATTTATGTATAACCCGCCAATCCAACCCGTTCTTGATCGGGTCAGATCGGGTTAAATAAAAAAAATACGGATTTAGAATTTAACTCACCCAAATATAATCGATTGGATCGGGTATCAAATTTTGTCAAAATCGGCCCAACCCAACCCATATACACCCCTAATACCTTCCCTATGCATAATAGACTCCCGAACTCAAAATTTATTTTCAAATATCATTTTTTTATTTTTATTTTTAAGGGTTTCCGAAATTTTTTCTTATTTTAAAATAAAGTTTGGTGACCACTCTATTGAATTTGAGAAACACTCGAAATTTTAGGTCGTGACAGTTGTGTTGTGACTTGTATGTTTGTTCGGTTTATGACTTATTTTGGACAACAATTATTTTAGTAATTTGTACTTTATGATATTTGTAAGACTTTAATTTGAATATAATCACTAAACAACATGAAGTGGTCATCTATTATATTGCCTTGTTACCAATGACGAAGATTCAAGAAATTTTTGTCTCAATGGATGATTAGGTTGATACTTGATAGGTTCCATTAATCTTTAATGAAATTATAGGTTTATGTTTATTTTGAATCAGGTTTGACATAAACTAGTGTACTAAAAAATGGATCTTTAGTAAAACCATGTCTTAAGGCCCTATTTAGATTTTTTGAAGTTGTTTTAGCTAAAATCTTCAAAAAACAAAATTGGAAGTTAACACGACTTAAAGGTGTACGCGACCCATATAAAGTACAACTGGTTTTAACTAAACTAAAAAACTGCCCAATTAAAAACCCTAAAACCGACTAACTCATTTCTAAAAACAGTTGAAATTGGGTATGTGGTCACCAACTGCGGCTTGGGTTGGTTATAGTGTTTGGACTCGAACCCATCAAAACCCAACCGATTGTCCAATCCTATCTTACATTTATCACCACATGTACAAATGATTTTTTTTAAGAGAATTGTACTGTGCACCCCCCACCTATTCCTCCCACCCCCCCATTTGTGATGAAAAGACTATAATGCCCCTTGTTTTATGTATAAAAACCCCCAAAAAATTTACCTTGTCCTTTTTAACCCCTATCATTCGAAACTTTCATTTGTTCGAATCAGTAAATTGCAAACATTCCAAGAATTCAAATATTCGAAGTTGAAAAGTATGAAAAAATTGAAACCATTCGAAAGTTTCCAGCAACATCAAACTTTCGAAATGCTAAATTTCGAAAGTTTCCAGCAACACCAAATTTTCGAAATGCAAAATTTCAAAAGTTTCCAACAACACCATATTTTCGAAATGCTAAATTTCAAAAGATTCTAACAACTTCAAACTTTCGAAGTGCAAGCATTCGGAAGTTTCCAGCAACTTCAAAGTTTCGAAATGAAAAAAATTTGAAACACATGAAGTATGAAGTTTCGAAACTTTAGAATTGATGGAAAGTTTCAAAACTATTTCGAAGGTTTGAGATTGAACGAAACTTCCGAAACTAAGTTTTCGAAAAACAATTTATTTTTTTAGTAGTTTTTCCATTAATTTTTTTAATATTGATATATTGCAGTGCCTAGAATGAAAGGTGCATTTGGCCAAATTATTCGCAACAATTCCCGAATCGTGGGAGCTGATAGTGGTGATGGCGCATAGAGAATTCCACCAACAGCTTCAAACAGACAGAATGAAGCAAACCGTCCAATTAGGCAGCGTCGTCGTAGTCAGGATGATGTCGCTGAGGCTGCACATATGGACGAGGATGTCCCTGAGCCTGCATAGATGGAGGAGGTTGAGGAGCAGTATGCTGAGCCTGCACATGATGATGTTGATGATGTTGATGATGCTGTTGATGCTGATAATGTTGAGCCTGAGCAGGATCAGCTGCTCGGATTCTCTGGAGGACCGGTGGTGACATCTGCGTTGACACAATATGAACACCACATTGCTCGAAGGATATGGGAAGGAGAGGTATATTTTTAATTAATTTATTTAGAATAAGTATTTATGATATTTAGTATATATTTTATGTTATTTAGTATATAATTTTATGATATTTAGTATATATTTTCAGCTTATCTCATTATGGCTGATGCTGGTCTGATATCTGCCTTTGTTGAAAGGTGGCATAGAGAGACCAACTGATTTCATATGTCATTTGGAGAGATGACAATCACATTGGACGACGTGGCGACTCTTCTTCATATCTCACCTCATGGTAAATTTTTTGATGCACCTATAAATGTGAATACTAATAATGCTGCCAGAGCTGCCTATGAGTACTTAGGTGTAGCATGGGAGGAAGCACTAGCAGAGATTTATTATAATAAATATGCTCAATATAGACTGCAATGGTTACGTGATTTATATAGTCGTCTCATTCAGACTAACCAGTTTGAGTGTGCGGCTAGAACGTACCTGTTGCATTTAGTTGGCTGCACTATTTTCGCTGATAAAACTTATACACGTGTGGAGGAGAAATATGTTAGTTTGTTTATTGAGTTAGATAGTTTTCGAGATTATTCGTGGGCTACTGCGACATTGGTTTTCTTGTATGACAATCTTAAGAGATGGAGCTGTCCACGACACTCGACATTTGGGAGGTTACATGACCCTATTATAGGTATATATGTATGCCTTTATTTATGGTGTAGTGCTGGATTTACGAGCACTTCCCTAGCATCTGTAAGCGGGGGGGATAGAGAAGCGGTTCCTGCACATCCTCCAAGAGCATGTAGGTGGAATGCGAAACATGCTGTTGAAGGCGAATTGATGACATATCGTCAGAGACTTGATGCTTTGTCTCACGAGGATGTATTGTTTACACCATATGCTGATGATCAAGATAATCATCTGTTTGTCAAGATTTCGATGTTCTCCGAATACCTTCGATTTGGTGGAGTCTCAGTCTCGTATCTGCCAGAGCGATGTCTTCGATAGTTTGGTCGTATTCAGTGCATTCCGCATGACGTTCCTTGGGTGTCGAACATAACAGTATAGAATTGGAGTGGCAGTCCACTATGAGTGGCAGTCCAGAACAATATCAGCACACACTAGCTCAAAATGTTGCAAGTGATGATCATACTCCTCCACACTAGTCGAATATACAATTTTTTTCTTCCATAAATCTATTACTTCTTCTTGTCTATCCTTTTTCACATATTGTTTGCATCTTTCCCCAACATTTTTTTCAATATGAAAACGACATAGCAAATGTATTGAATTAGGAAACACAACACTAATTGCATTCATCATGGCAAGATCTCTATCAGTCACAATAACTTTAGAAATTAAAGTCTTAGATTTGAACAACTTTCGTACCTTTTCAAATGCCTAGATGAAGTTATCTTGTCGCTCTTGTTCCAAATAAGAAAACCCAATCGAAAATGTCAAACTAGTAGATGTGACATCGACAATTTCAAGTAGTGGTAACCGATATCTATTTGTTTTGTATGTGCTATCACATATCAAACCAAAATAAAACATGTTTAACAACTTTATACAATCAGTATGCGTCCAAAATATATCTCCCAAAACATCATAATTCTCCCGTCTTCTTGTCCAATACACATAATTTTCTTGTTATATTAACTTCAATAGATGCTGCATTTCTGTGTACGAACCTCTCAATGATGATCGATAAGTACTCCTTGCTTTATATATTTGACTTGGAATTGTGAGATTAGCTTTATTTCTCTCTTCCAAAGCATTTAGAATGAATCTGGTTGCAAGCTTATACTTTGTCATGTCATTGACAAATTTCCTCTCTTCTTCATTTAAACGCCCCAAATAAGAATGACCGTTTACGGTATCAAGTAGATCATGATTGTGTGTTCCACAATGAACACTAATTTTCCATCCTTCACCGATGCTAAACGGTATACATCTGAGGGTAAACATACAATTTTCCTTGTGAGAACAAGTTACTGTTGATTTTGATTTTGATTTATATCTTTCACCTCTTTCGCATCCCAAAATTAATTTGTCTTTTCTTTCCCTCTTTCCGGTTGCTTTGTCTGATCAAATGATAACAATTAAAATTCCATTTTGCCTTCCAATATGTTTTGTCCATTCAAATACAGCTTCTCGAGAGGGAAATACCTACAACATATGTTTCAAATATAACATCAAATATATATCTATAATCAAAATTTGATCGTGGTGGATTATTAGTAATAATACCTGATCGGTGGTGAATTTGTCTGTAGAATCGATAATCATTGTTGAAGCAGGAACCTCAACTCTACTCATACCTAATTTCAAAAAAGACTAATAAATTTAATTAATAATAATATTTTAACTCAATTTTTTAAAATAAATTTTAATTATTGTAAAAAAATAATGTACATTTCGTAACTTTCCCCTAACAATTGAAACTTTCGAAACCGATGGTTCGGAAAAATGAAACTTTCGAAATTTTTGTGTTTCGAATATTTCAAGTTCAACAAAACTTTCGAAGGTTTTGCCAAATTCTGGAAAAATCATGTTTCGAAGATTTAGAATTCATCCAAACTTTCGAAATTTTGTATGAATTCTGGAAAATTGTGTTTCGAATATTTCAAGTTCAACAAAACTTTCGAAGGTTTTGCCAAATTCTGGAAAATCATGTTTCGATGATTTAGAATTCATCCAAACTTTCAAAATTTTGTATGAATTCTGGAAAATTGTGTTTCGAATGTTTCAACTTCATCCAAAGTTTCGAAAAACACATACAGTCCTGGAATAATTCATTTCAAAACTTTCATGTTTAACCAATGTTTCGAAATTGTCTGGAAATTAAAGTTTCGAAACTTTCATGTTTAACCAAATTTTTGAAGTTTTCTGAAAATTGAAGTTTTGAAACTTTCATGTTTAACCAAAGTTTCGAAAATGTCAACAAATCTTACTTTTTATTGTTTCGAATGTTTAAAATTTTCGATTCATATGGTATACTCTGTAATTTTTGAATGAGGGGTGTGTGGAATGGAGTGGTAAATTTTTTTCATTGTTTCATAAAATGTAAAAAAGGATAATATAGTCTTTTCATCTCAAATGGGAGGTGAGAGGAATAGGTGGGGGTGCACGATACAATTTTTTTTTTTTTTTTAATAGATACCTTCCTTTAGGCCCGTTAGTACCTACATAATTTGCAAGCACACAAGCTTTTATATTTGAAAGTAAATTAATCTCACAAAAGAGGTCACTTTGGTGTCGTATTGCTTCAATCAATTCAACTCTTCATATATATACACAAAATGTCTCATATTAGAATTTAATTACTCAACAAAATTAAATCAGAAATAACAATCAACACAAATTGCAATTTTCCGAAACAGTGCATACCATAAAACAAAAAAAGGAAATGGTCCAAAATAAAATAATTATAATTATTAAATTTAAATTTGATTAATTACAATATTTTTGTTGTTGTTTCAATCCATATAAATGTTTATTGTATGGATTCAGGCTCTATGTACAAAATTAGCATATAAGCTAGCTGATACAATATAGATGAGTTTATAGTGGATAACGGATAAAATAGCTGATAGTTGATAATCTAGTGATTTAATTTTAAGTGTTTCATAAATTTAACCGGAGAACTAGCTAAAAAGTATAAAAAGATATTTTTGATTAATATTTAAAATATTTCAATTAATATAAAAATGGAAGAAAACATGAATCGCTATAAATTATAAGTTCAAACTCTACTTTAAACAGCTTTAAAAAAACTCTATAAACTTAAAAAAAATATAATTATTAACGTAAATGTTATAAGCTATCCATTGTAAGCTTGCTTTTCGGGCTTAGCCAAAATAAATCTCCAGTTCCAACAAATTAAAAAGTTTGTTGTTTTTAGTCTTTGACATTAATTTATTAAGTTACGTGGTTAGTTAGACACTAAAAGTAACATAAAGTTAGTATTGATTCGTAATTGATATCAATATCCCACTTTTAATATTTTAATCTCAAAATGTCCCACTTTAAAAAAAAAAAAATACAGCATTGTTCTACTTTTTCGCTCCAGTTGCTCATCGCAACCTGGGGATGCAACCTTGTGAACGAGCAATTCTTTCCATTTCAATAGATGATGCGACTTTGTATTGGTGCTTTTGTTTTTTATTTTTTGCCTTTTGTATTTATTATTAATTATATTTACTATTATTAAATAATTTAAAAATAATAAAAAAATTAAAAATTCAAAATACTATTATGAATAATAATAATAATAATAAATTTAATAATATTATAAATTTTAATAATAATAATAATAATAAGAATAATAATAATAAAAAGAAAATTATATTAATAAAATAAAATAAAAATACATTAAATTAAAATAAAAAAATACATCAATTTTGAGTAGATGTGCCAGCAACGTTCGAACAAAGTTTCTTAGTATGACCAGATATCCGACATAATCCGCAGTTTCTTGGGACTCTATTTGTAGTGTCCATTCCTGTTCTAATGTGTTTGGTCTTTGGGCGACCTTTCTTGACTCTCCGCCTTAGTGGATTGTGACACACCTTAACACCTTCATATTGTGGCCAATATCCTTCGTTTGGTATGGGTTGGAACGCTTCACTGTAGACTTTTAGTACTGTTTCCACCTTGTACACATCAGGTATAAGGCTCCAGTAATCATATTTGATGCTAGAACATGTTGTTATCACATGTGAACAAGGCATATGTTTAGCTTGATATTTTCCACAATCGCACCCACTTGTTAGAAAGATTTACACTGAAATGACCAATTGGTCGCCCTTCTCTTGGAACTACTGTCTCGTGGACCATGAAAGTATGGTTGCTCCGATCAAAACTATCGACTCTATAAATATTGGATTTACGTATTTCTGATTTCATAAAAGTCATGCATGTTTCTGTGTATACCTGACCAGAAGCTAAAATTGATGCGTGTTGTTTTGCCATGGTTGGAAATAGTGTACCATCTTAATAATATGTTGATTGGACCAAAACAGTGATGGGAAGGTTGTGTGGTCTTTTTAATACTGCATTCATCGACTCCAGAAGGTTGGTGGTCATCTGACCCCAACGGCTACCTCCATCAAATGCTTCAATCCAATCTTGTCGCGGTATATTGTCTAACCGTTACAAAGCTTTTGGGTTTTCGATGCCAATTTCTCTGCGGTAGTATCGATATGTAGACTCGTTGATTGAGTAACTTGTATTGAAACAGTAGACAATGCATTATTACACTAATTATAAAACTTAATAATTTAATTTTTCATTAATGATAAGAAGTAAGAATTAAATTATTACACATAGAAATAACTTTTTTCCTCAAAGCATTATCCTTAAATTCCCTTGCAAAATTTTGTGAAATATGTCGGACGCAGAACATAAGCTTTGACGGAGGATGTTGCCACCCATTATTCGGATTATTATAAGAACTCTTGATAGATCCGTGTCTATCTGAAATCAAACAAATGTTGGCTTGTGGAGTGACATGTGATATCAAATTTCTCAAAAAAAAACTCCAAGCCTCTTTTGTCTCACCTTCTACAAGAGCATAAGCAATAGGAATGATGTTCTTCATGTGGAATGATGGATCGAATACAGGTAGGATAGGTTGATCTTCTGCTTCCATATCTTCATCAGCATCATCATCGTCATAATCACAAGATGATTCATCGAAGTATGTTTCATCATCTTCACTATAGTCACCTAATTCTTCCTCATTGATATTATAATGGACACTAAGCGGAAGATCACATTGTGGACTTGTTGGGAGAGATTTGTGATGAACTACTTGGGAAACATTGTGGACATGTTGAGTTTGTTCATTTTGGCTAGAGTATGGTTCATAGTGTTGTGATGGAGAATATATGTCGGGTTGATAAGGGGTGTTTTGATCGAAAGATGGAATGTAGTCGGGTTGATAAGGGGTGTTTTTATTGAATGATGGGATGTAGTTGGGATTATACATGTTTGAGGTTGATGGTTGATTTGTTGAAGTAGGACCACTTTCAAATGTAATGTATAACTCGATGGTGCTGAGTTATGACAATTGTGCATAAACATCAAACATGAGTTGAACATTTTCATCATTGCAAACCTTCATCAATTCAAATCTGGTTGTATTTTCACCAAAGAAGACAAGATGTCGATAAACTATATCAGTTATCATCACGTTGTCGTCGAACTCTAACTTTTTCTTAATGACATTCTTTAGACGAGCAAGGTTGCTCTAGAATGTACTTTGAATTCCTTTTTGTAATCACTTACAAATGTTTTCCCTTCAACTCCATCGACAATTGAACCATTGTAATAAACAATACAAATGACTTGTTGGGTAGCCATGATTATGTAATTGATTAAGTATGAAATGTTAGAATGTATGATGAGATAGAAGGTGTGGTGATAAAGTGTGATCTAGTTTTCTATTTATAGAAATTAGTAGGATTCATATTTTTCTACTAACCCATCCACAACCGTTGATAAATTAATTTGGATGGTCAAGATTAAAGATTGAATAGATCAATTTGATTGGTCCAACTAAAATTAGGAGGATTCAGATTTTTCTACTATACAATCCACAACCGTTGATAAATTAATTTGGATGGTCAAGATTAATTTGAACAATGATCCACACCTTTACTTTTAACAAGGATCCACACCTTTACTTGTAACAATGATCCACAACCATCGATTAAGTGAAATGAGCGGCTGGGATTCATCATCAGTGGTTACTATACGGGGATGCGACCTCCCACATAGTTCTCTACCTGAGGATGCGACCTCTCACAGGGTTCGCTACCTGGGGATGCGACCTCCCACTAGGTTGGCTAAAGGTGTGGATCGTTACCTGGCCTTGCGGTTTCCTATATAAACACTCCATTCCAACATTATCAAACACAATTCCTCCATCTTAATCTAAAAATCACTATCTCCAACTTCTCAAACACACATTCTTCAACTTTACTCATGGAATTATCTAAAAATCATAGAGCTGAATTTCGATACATTAAGGCATTTGTAAGTATTTTATATTAGTGTCATATATATTGAATATTTTATATTACTATCATATATATTATTTTCAAATATATTAGCGTAATATTTTATATATTATTAATTTCAGAATCCCTCGAAGGATAAACTAAAATGTCATGGTCATGCCAACAAAAAACCGAACGAAGCCATATTACAGTATTTGCAACAAGCTGGATTTGGTGAAGTGATCAAACATGGAAACTATAAGATCGATGTCGGTTTGATTACTGCTATGGTTGAAAGATGGGGACCAGAAACTCATACTTTTCATCTCCCGATAGGTGAGTGCTCAATAACTTTAGAAGACATATACTATATTTTAGGATTAAATGTGTATGGTTTTCCTGTTAGCGGTTCAAATTTTGTGAATGTTAAAGATGTTTGTCAAGAATATTTAAGAGTTATCCCACCTGAGGGAGCAACAAAGGGTAATTTTATTAATTTAAAATGGCTCAAAGATACTTTTGACAATGTTGGTGAAAACGCATCTGAAGTAGAAAAACAAGCATCATGTCGAGCATATATATTACGTATGATTGGAGAATTGTTGATGCCAGAAAAATCCAATAATCGTGTACATTTAAAATATCTTTCAATCTTGGGCGATTTAAATAAAGCATCCCACTATAATTGGGGTTCGGCAGTTTTAGCAACATTCTATAGATAATTATGCCTTGGTACGAAACCCGACGTAATGTCGATGGGAGGATGTGCATTGTTGTTGCAAAACTGGGTATGGTATCGTTTGAGTTGTGTTGCTCCAGATGCACCTAGTGCATGGGTATTTCCACTTGCACAAATGTAACTATTGCACATAATTTTTATATATTTTTATTTTTTAAAACTTATTATTTACCGTATTACTAATTTTATTATATTTTTTAATTTTTTTATATATTCGACAGATTTAATTTCGGGGGTTTAAATTTCAGTAGAGTTCCTCACAACGATATAGAAGGATACCAGAATACAATCGATCATATGATGGTTCAGGAAGTAATATATTCATTCTCATGTAGTTGCACTTTTAAATTTTTGTATATCTCTTAATATCTCTTAATATTTACTTTAGCCTGTTTTTTTAACATCCCGTTTCGTTGGAGGCCGTATCTCGGATTCCAACACGAGGTACCCGAACAAGAGATCAAAACTTGGACTACATATACCTATCTGCACTGCTATCATATCGTCGAAAAATATCATGCAGATACAGTCGCGCTTCATTTCGGCTTTCATCAACAAATTCCGCAACCTCCAGAAGATATGACGTTCTACCACGAGATCGACATGAGACGTGACATTGATGATAATTGGAGTATGGTTTGGAAAGATGAGATTCAACATTGGAATGAACGTCAGAATTACATATTGCAAGGTCAGTACGTCGAAGGTGTTTTACGCCACATTAACGAATATATGAATTGGTTCAAGCATCACACTAAATTATACATATATGTGGAAAGATACTTGTGCGATCCACGTTTGCAACCTTCAACATATCCTGATGTTCACTCTATGCCTCAATCAATCCCACAACAAAATATCATGCACCAAACACCGTCTTTATCATCACCACAACATCTTCATGAAGCTGCAGATATACCGACTCAATACTACGTTCCTTCAGTGCCAACAATACCAACTCCCATTAATCCGACCGAGAGCGGAGTTTTCTATAATTTGTTTGGTACTCATTGCACAACTCGTGAGTCGGCTTATGCTGTTTTTTATTCTATGTATAATGTCGAAACTCAAAATTATACAGAAGCAGATGGTAGTGGTTCTATTCCACAAACAGATTATAACGAGGATCAACCACAATAACCTCAAGCTGTTCAAAGGGATAGACGAGTTCGACGACCGTGTAGATGTGGAACTAGAGGTCATTTAGATGAAAATAATTAATTTTAATTTGATGTATTTTTTTTGTAGTTTTTTTTCTTTTTTTTTAATTGTATTTTTTTATTTTAATTTAATATATTTTTATTTTATTTTATTAATATAATTTTCTTTTTATTATTATTATTATTCTTATTATTATTATTATTATTAAAAATTATAATATTATTAAATTTATTATTATTTTTCATAATAGTATTTTGAATTTTTAAATGTTTTTATTATTTTTAAATTATTTAATAATAGTAAATATAATTAATAATAAATACAAAAGGCAAAAAATAAAAAACAAAATCACCAGTACAAGAATCATCTATTGAAATGAAAAGAATTGTTCCTTCACAAGGTCGCATCCTCAGGTTGCGATGAACAACTGGGGCGAAAAAGTAGAACAATGCTGTATTTTTATTTTTTAAAAGTGGAGCATTTTAGAATTAAAATATTAAAAGTGGGATATTGATATCAATTACCCTGATTCTTTTAATATATATATATTCAATTTAAACTAGAAAACATAAAGTTTGAAGGGGAGTGTATATGGAGGTGGATACAGGAATTATGTCAATGAAAAAGTTTATTGGAACAACTCAAAGAAGAGGTGAGGAGTGTGAAATTTCTGAGTAGGGAGATCATATAGTATGGGAGAAAGAGGTTTCTGGTTTGTAATGAAAGCAAACAGACAATTTTGTAGTGGATGTGGTGGAGATTGGGAAACGGTGAAACATTTGCTCTTCAAATGTCCATTTTTCTCTAAAAAACATTGATACTTCCCAATGAGGGCAATAGTCACTTGTCATGTTTTGCAAGACTACTATCACAGGGAAAAAGTATTTGAAGCGAGATTTGTGACAATTAAGTTTGCATGGTGTGGGCTGTTTAGAAGACGCACAATCTTACAATTTCTCAAGAAGGTAAATTCTAAGTTACCCTTTTTAAAAGTGTGGATAAATTATCCATCTAATGTTGCACCAATTAAAATGAGTCACATGTATACATTCTACTCTAGTTGTCAATAATTTATAAATTTTACATTATCATTTTTGTTATTTGCATATTCACTCCATTGTCAATTAATGGACTTTTATGTTTCCAATCATAAAATTTAATGAGATTTATTGTATAGTCGTGTTGTAAAAAAATAACCTTATTTATGTGAAAAAAGGTCATTAGAGGAATGAACAATTGACCTATGCCATCAAATCAAATGCAAGCAAAGTTCAACTAGATTAAAATTAATTAGACGTGTCAAAAAAAGTTTCAATCTCTAACACTCCTTTTAAAATTTTTTCTATTAAATTCTTAATATTAGACTTTCTATCAAAATAATTTTTTTAAAACTCCAACCCATTATTTCATGTGATTTATAGGCCCCCCAATATTTTGTTAATTTTGAAATTTTTTTTCTCAAAAAAATTTAAAAAATATTTTTTTCTCAAAAAAATTTTAAATTATTTTTTTCCTCAAAATATTGTAAGAAAAATTTATAAAAAAAATTATTTTTTTTTTCTCAAATTAAAAAAAAATCGTAACTTATTTTTTATTAAAAAAAAATCGAAAATTAGAGCATGCATCATTAATGTAAAATTTAATATATTCATCAAGGGAATTTCTTCTATTAATGTAAAATGAGTTAAATTAGAAAGAAAAAAAAATTGACAACGAAAAGTTGGAATCTAACAAAAATAAGTAGTTAATATAATTCATAATATATGCATTGTTCTCAAATTATTATTTTTTACTTTCTAGTTATGAGAATAAAAATACACCAATATACTAGTTAATAAAGTTAATTTTATAAAATTGTTATTCTTTTTCTTTTAATTTATAATTTCTCTCTAATTTGTTAAATGTCATATTGTAACACTTTTGTGCTTTAAATCTTTTTGGTGTAATTAGGTTGATCTAATTTATTTGACTTGATTACTTCGGTGTGTAGCAAAAGAATTCAAATGTTATTATTTGTTTTTGTCACATGATTATATTCAAACGATTTTTTTTTGGGACTAATTTTTAAAGTTCAGAATCAATTTACATGCTAATGGAAATTACTTAAACATGTTCTTCATTTATGTACTAACTGAAAATAATACATTTTCTTTTCATATATAACAAAATAGATTAGTTATAAAAATAAATTAAAACATGAAATTTGGTTAGAAATTACTCTTTTGTACTAAACAGAATTAATATATCTTTTTCATATATGCCAAAATAGATTACAAGTAGAGATCAACCAAAACATCAAACTTGGCTAAAAATTAGAAACAGTAATTAAAAACATTTGTCATATTGACACTTTATGATCAATTGTGTTGTTGCTGAATGATAATAAATAATTGAATATAATGAAAAGAAAATAGGATAAAGGAAAGAGATATCAATAAGAATCTTGCGAAAAGTTTTACTTTATACTCCCATAAATTGTGCTCCGAATTTTAGCCTTCATTGTAGAAGAAAAAAAAGATATTGTTTTACAAAAAAACATCTTATTTTACAACAAAATTTAATTTAATATTCAATTTTTGAAATTTCAAATAATAAATTATATAAAATGACATAACTAACCTCCTGATAAATTCGTACATATTTTTTAAAACTACTTATTGATGTTTTAATTTTAAATTAATATCAAATTTTATTGTTTTTTAAATTATATTTATATTTTATTAGATTTCATAATTTTATTTTTTTAAATTAACGTTATTATCATATCCGGTTGATTTGTAACTAAATTCATATTTAAGATAAATTTTTTAACTACAGAGACATAATAATATAATATCAAAGATTAGATTATCTTATCTTGTTGATTGGTCAAACGCTAGATTGTAAAAATATATGATAGTTATATTATATCATGTCTCTTTTGTTCACCGACGAAATCCTAAATCATATTTAATCAATAAAAAATTATGACGCTAATTCAATAAAAATATTTAACCCTATTTATAAATAACAAGAATAAAACACTATGGTGAGCAAGTATCTACTGGTGACGGATCGAGATCTTTAGTTTCTTATGAATCAACAAATGTTCGACCTTTTTTATGAAATGATTAAACTGCAATGAATAAGTCTTTATCTGTGATAAATTGAGATTTGTTAGTTTCTTCTGAATCTACAAAAGTTCGACATTTCTTCTAAATAATTAAACTATAGTAAACACCCCTTTATGCATGACCACTCGAGAAGAAACTAACTTGTCATTATTTTTCAAAGGTCCAATTTTTCATCAAATTCTGATGAACAATAGTGATAATTAACTTGTCATTATTTGAATTTTGGTTAATTAATTGGAGTGCAAATGTTTGACTTTTCATCTTAATCAAATGAACTACAATAAGGAATACCTTCTGAATAATTGAATAATGGTTAATTCGTTGGACTACAAAAGTTTCACTTTTCATTATAATCAGATGAACAATAATGAAGATTAACTTGAGATTAGTTGAATTGTGGTTACTTCCTTGGACTATAAATATTTGATTTTTCATCTGAATCAAGTGACGTACATTGAGTATTATCTTACGAAGTTATGATCAATTGAATTGTGGTTAATTTATTAGACTATAAAGATTTAACTTTTCATCTCAATCAGATGAATTACAATGATGATTAATTTGTAATCAATTGAATTGTAGTTAATTCATTGCAATACAGACGTTAGAATTTTAATCTAAATGGGATGAACTACAATGACAATTAATTGTTATTAAATGAATTGAGGTTAGTTCATTGAACTAGAATTTTATATCACTTTTTTAATAGATAATTTAAATAAATAAAAAACTTTATATGAAAAATTGATTTGAGTAAAAAATTATTTGAAGCATTTCAAATTTTTGCCACAATTTTTTTACGAAATAAAATATAAAAAATGCGTAAGATGAAAAGTTGATTAGAGTAGCTTTTCATAAAAATCATTTTTTAGAAGTATTTTTTTAATAAAAATGTGATTTTTATTATGATAAAATCTATAACAATTATTATCTCATTTACTAAATATCAAAATAATTTTTTTAATCCGTACCAAATGAGTCTATGATAACTTCTACTATTTTTCTATAAAAGTCACAATTAGAAATATAAAGTTAAAATCAATTTCTTTTTAACAAATATGGACCTATTATTCAAAAAACAGATAATACAAATTTAATTTTATAGATAATAATTTTAATCAGTTAATAACATAATTAATTATTCGAGTGTTTCTCGAATTCAATAAATTCGCCACCAAAATTTATTTTAAAATAAAGAAAATATTGGGAAATCCTTAAAAAAATGATATTTGAAACCAAATTTTGAGTTCGGAAGTCGATTATGCATAGGAAATGTATTAGCACCCTACGACATCCGTTAAAAATTGGTTACCTATAATTAGTTATGCAAAATCAATATTAACTTAAATATATTTATTTCTCTTTATAATTAAATATGAATATCAATTGTTTTTGAAAATAAATGTGTGCTTAAAAAAGAGAAGGAAAAAAATAGATTTTTTTATTAATGTGTTTGATAAGATTGTGATCTTGCTTCTACGTATCTCCCGGTGCGATAGGGAAATCAAAGCTACGTAGTTCTTGGGTAGAAAATACGGATGTGTTGATTATTTTTAAAAAAATTGTGTTTTGTTGTTGATAAAAAAATAGTTGTTTTGACTGAAGAAAAAAAAAGTTTGTTTGATCTGAATAATTATTTTGAAAAAAAAAAAAGAGTTTTAAGACTATCAAGTTGTTGTAAAACTCATGTCTCAAAAATGCAAAGAGTAAAAAGATGTCTCATCTAGTTAATCCGTTGAAGAATATCTTTTATTATTTTCGGTTTTAAAATTGAGTTTTAAAGCCACCAAGTGATACAACTTGTGTCTTAACATAACTCAAATATTAAAAATATGTCACATTTAATTAATCTAATATTTATTTATTGTGAATGGTTTTTTTTAAAAAGTAAACAAACACACAAACAAAGAAATGAGTTTCATTGTTAAGAGAGAGAGAGAGAGATCAAAATCACAAAAAACGGCAACAAAAAGGGAGTTGCATGCGATTGTGGTTCGTCTTGGGTAGAAGTTGACGGTGGTGGCTGAGTGGACGCTCCAGTGGTAGTGCTCGTGGTGGTGGTTCGTCGAAAGTCAAAGTTGATGGAGGTGGTTGTGTGGACGCTCTAACGATAGTGCTCGTGGTTGTGATTTGAGGATCTCGATTTGATGATGGTTTCCTAAGGGATTTGCAAAGGATGATGAAGGTGGTGATGTGTGGTTCATGCTCTCTCTAACTCTCTACATTTTAAATTGTGGTTTTCTTTGTTGATCTTAAAAACAAAGAAGAACTCTATTTCCTCTATTCTAATTTTTTAAGAAAAAAAAACTCCTTCACATCAAATTTTGGTTCTCAATTTATAGGTTACAAGGATGAATCGTTGTGTCCATGAAATAAATTGAGTTCAGTTTTTTCTATTTTTTTGTATAAATTATGGAGTGATAAGTGAATATGAGACTTCTACTTTTTTGTGGAGTGTAAAGTTGGTGAAGATGAAAATTCTACTTTTTAATGGAGTGCAAAGTTGGTGAAGATTCAAAAAGGGTGAAACATGGAAGCTTAAAATGTGTAGGAGGGAAACTTGTAGTATATATACCAAAAACATTATTTTTATTTGTTTGTTAGTTATTATTACTTTTTTATTTATTTATACTTTTATGATGTAAAATGGACACTTTGTTAAAATATCAATGAAAATGTGAGCTCAATTATTGGAACAGATTTATGAGTTTAATTTTGATTTTTTTTGAAATTTTTTTAATAGAATAAAATATGATCATAAATATATAAAATTAAAGACATCATTAAGACGTATTATTTTTTGAAATTTTTTAAATAACCGAACAACATTAGAGTACTACAGAGAAATATTTGTTTTTAATAAAAATGTAATGTTTTTAATAATAAAATCTATAACAGTTAATATCTCATTTACTAAATGTCAAAATAAAAGTTTTAATTTGTAACAAATGAGTCTATGATAACTTTTACTATTTTTCTATAATACAATTTTTCTATAATAAAAGTCACATTTAGAAATAACAAATGAGTTTATGATACAATTTGTGTCTTAACATAACAACTCAAAGATTAAAAAGATGTCACATTTAATTAATCTAATATTTATTGTGAATGTTTTTTTTTTTAAAGTAAACAAACACACATAAAAAATAATAAGTTTCATTGTTAAGAGAGAGAGAGAGAGATCAAACTAACAAAAAACGGCAACAAAAAGGGAGTTGTCCGCGATTGTGGTTCGTCTTGGGTCGAAGTTGACGGTGGTGGTTGAGTAGACGCTCTAGTGGTAGCTGTTGGTTGGTACGACCTCGTAATAATCGGAATATATCAGAATGTATCAGTTCTTTAAGAAATTAAATCAATTTCATACACACAGCGGAATTTAAATTGTGGCAAACAAGATTAGCAAGTTCTGTTAGATTGATATGAGATTAACCAAGATGCATACAAGTCAAATTATCAGATTAAACAATATTACTTATCACTGACTATGTTTAACATGCATCTAATATTAATCACATATACAAATATATCAAGATAGAAAATTTAAAGGAGTTAAGAGTTAGAGAAGATTGCACCAAGAATTTATACTGGTTCAGTTGTCAACTTTGACAACCTACATCCAGTCCTGAAAATCCAAACGGATTTCAGATTTTCTTCTCCAATAGAAAGAATCAATTACAGATTGTCCAGTTTCCTCCCCGAAACCTATCTATCTTAATGATCTATTTCCTATTGATCACCCTCTGATCCTTGTAGATACTCAGCAATCTAACACAGAATCACAGTACGACTCTTTCTTGTTGAGCACCCTCACCCAAGAAAGTAGCCACCAGTTTCTAGCTGGCTTTTTTTTTTCGCTTTCGTTTTTGTTTCAAAGAATTATTACAAACAGAATTAAGGAAGAACAAAAAGTAGTCTTCAATCTTGGTCAATATGGCTTCTAATACAGAAAGAACAAAAAGTAGTCTTCAATCTTGGTCAAAATGGCTTCTCATAATTCTGGATATCAAAGATTTGTTTTTGAGAATCCTTGTCTTTCAAGATTGTTTAGCAGCTATCTTTTTGATTGTTGATAATCCTCTTTTTCAATTTGATCTGAAAAAGTAATCTCATAACCAAGTGTTATTGTGTATCAAGAATATTCAATGTATATTTCAGATTGATATCATTGTTATTATCATTCATGTTATTGAAAGACAGATTGAAGACAGTTTATATAGTTTCTGAAAAACACATTAATCAATCGATTTACCAATCGATTTCGTAAAGTGATAAACCAGTCTAATCGATTTGCCAATCGATTATCGTGTGTCTTGTTTTTCTTGAATCTTGAAACTATATAACCCAATCGATTTACCAATCGATTCTTTAAACAACATTTCTCAGTGATTATGTTAAGACTGATATGAATCGATTTCGTAATCGATTGCAGATGTTATGTTCAAACTGAAACACATATCAATCGATTCCATAATCGATTTATCAAATCTTCATAATCGATTAACAAATACTTAAAATCGATTTGGTCACACGCTCAGAGTTCACTGGGTTTTCAAAAGGTTTTGTCAATCGATTTGCCAATCGATTGAGTTTAAGTCAGTGACTCAGCTATTTTGATACTAATCGACGTGCCAATCGATTTGTATGTATTTGTCTGAAAACGTTCTTACCTGGGATTTGGTTCAATCGATTTCCCAATCGATTTCGACCAAATTTAACTTGATTGAAATATTACAACATAGATTGTCCAATCGATTTGTATGTCACAGGAAAAGTTATTTTGCAAGTGATTTTTAAGTAATCGATTTGCCAATCGATTACCCTTAAAACTGGGTTTCCACTGTGACTTATCCAATCGATTTCCCAATCGATTTATTTCAATCAGGTTTACTTTGTGAATTGTATAATCGATTTGTCAATCGATTACCCTCAAAACTGGGGTGCCACTGACTTGTGCATTTTCAATTTCTAATTCAGTCAGTCGATTGCCCAATCGATTATACCAACACAAACAGTTGTGTTTCCTTACACCTTTGTTATGAAATCGATTTCCCAATCGATTTGCTTTAGTCAAAAGTCAACTTTTGTTGATTTCTTGTGTTTCAAGCAACCTGTTCCAAGTGTGTAGGATTTGATTGTTGTTCCTGAAATCTTGCTCAATTCAAATATTAGATTTATCATGTATTGTATGAACATTGTTGAATTATTAATTATGTCAAAATTAGGAATCAAAGGATCAAAATCCAACAATCTCCCCCTTTTTGGCATAATTGACAATTCATACAATTGTAACTTGAGCATTTCAAAACAACAAGCATAAGTGTATTATAAACAACATTATTACTTGTTATTAAGTAACAGAGCAAACTATATCATAAGTATCAAAGTAATAACAACATGCAGACAAACATCAACAATGCAACTGTCAAGTTATAATATTTCTCCCCCTTTGTCATTTAAGTCAAAAAGGTAGAAACAATTTCTCCCCCTATGTTAAAGAACATATGCATTGGGTTTGAAACATATAACACAGTGCATCAAAAACAATGAAGTTTATATGTCTAAAGGCAAAATCAATCAATGCAATTAATGAGCAACTTAGATGATTAAGCCAAAAAGATATAACATTTATAAAAATTCATCATACATCACAGAATTATAACAGGTCAGAGCAAAACAGTATGAAACCTAAGGGTCCTAAACACCTAGTGTGGGCTGGTCCTCACTATCATCTAAGGGAGAGGTTGAGACCGCTGTATTAACCTCAGCAGGTGTCTCCTCACCGTGAGTCTCAGGGTTAACTAGGGGGTTTGGGTTAGGTTCATCCGTAGCTTGTCGACCAATCTCTGCGACGTCTTCAAATGACAGTTTGATGCCGAGGTGTGTCTGAATCTCATCCACATTTTGAACAACTGAGTTCAAGGAGGCTTGCATAGTCCTTAAACTTGCTTCTACTCTGGACTGAAATTCCAACACTTTGGCATTGTGTGCCATCTGAGCTTCAATGAATTCCAAAATTCTGTTCACAAAATCAGGAGTAGCAGATTCAGTAACTGGTGGAGGCTGAGACTGAGGTTGAGGTTGGGGCTGGACAGGGTCAGCAGCTGCTTGAGGTCTTATCCATTTACCATGTAATCGCTTCAGTTGCATCTGATTCACTATCGATTCACCAAACACCAATGTCGTTTTAGCAGATTCCTCATTTCCAAATGAGACCTTGAAGTGTTTGAGAATTTTAGTTATCAACTGTGGATAAGGCAGCATCAGCTTGCTTTGAGATGCTTCCAACATGTGCCTTAGCACAATCCAACACCAGCTCATCCTTAACTCTTTGGATAAGCCCCACAACAGTATGATGTCCAACTTCTGGACTACTGCGTGATTTCCCGATCGTGGAACCAGCATACGCGTCAAAGCATACATCAACATCCTCTGTTGAACCTTCATCTGACCAATGGGCAGTGAAATCGATTCAACAAACCCATCGACCATCAGGTCTTTAACTGCGGTATGCCTATCAAGTGTTTCTTCCCAACCTTCATCGGCAGTGTCGGCTTTTGTGCTGCCATCAATAGATTTGCCGTAGAAAGGCAATCCAGATAAAGTTGAGAAATCATCAAAAGTCATTGTAATTCTTTTTCCCTTAACTGAAGCAGTAAAACCTTCTTCAGTCATCTTGAATGTAGAATAAAACTCCCTGATCAGCCTTGGATAGCTGTCGAGTGTAGAAGACAGAAAACTTTCCAATCCATGAAACCTGAGGTGGTTCTGAAAAGTAAATTCCACAACATCAAAATATTCAAAATCCATGGTTCTAGCTTCATGAATTTTCCTTTTTGCGAAGTCTGTAGACAGAGATGGTTGTACCTCCTTTTCCTTAGGTGCAGAGACCTTCTTAGGAGGTGGAGAAGAAGTAGGCTTCTTCTTCCTTTTCTGAGTAATTACTTTCATGGCATCAGCCATGAGCTTTTCAGTAGGGGGCTCTTTGCGTTTCTTCGGCTTTTCCTGGATTGGGGCAGGAGCTTTTCCTTTATCTTTTGCAAGTATTTTGTGAGTTGGGATGGGTACTCTTTTTGTTAAAGTTGGAGGTGGTGATGGTGTTTCACTGGTGGAAGAGGATGATGGAGATGGAGTGCGTGCTTGAGTCTGTTTTACTCGGGCCATATCAACAATTTTGTGTAGATTCGAAGTAGGTAGAGTGTAGAAAGCAGATTCAAACAAATGCAGAGACAGAAGAATGAAGAACACAAGAGAAAAGCTGAGAAAATCTGGAAAACAAAGTGCAGAAATCGATTTAGAACTGTTCCTTTTATACTCTTGACCTAGTAAATCGATTTCCCAATCGATTAGGTTACCGTTGCTGGGAATCCTCAATCGATTCAGTAATGATGAAGTGCCAACGGCTAGGTACTTTGAGTAACGGTCATATTTCAAATCGATGTTCAAATCGAATTCCTGTTTTACTTAATCGATTCCCAAATCGATTGTCTTAAGGTTGAACACTTAGCTAATCGATTTCCAAATCGATGCTCGTGAAGGTTAAAAAAAATTTTCTGAAATTTTGAATCCTGGGCTAACGTAATCGATTCTCAAATCGATTTTATAAACCTTTTACCATGCTGGTAATCGATTTCCAAATCGATGTAACTGGAAAACATTACTGAAAAGTACCAGAATCATCAAAAACTTACACTTCACTAGGATCAATGATCCCTAGTTTCATCCTTATGTTCAAAAAACTTTCTTTTGGCAATGCTTTTGTGAAGATATCAGCTAATTGTTCTGTAGTGTTCACATACTCAAGTTTGATAACTCCATTCTGAAAGTGGTCTCTTATGAAGTGATGCCTTACCTCAATGTGTTTTGTCCTTGAATGCATTACAGGGTTCTTGGTTATGCTGATAGCACTTGTGTTATCACACATGATCGGCACTGTTCCCAAATCGACACCGAAGTCCATTAAATGCTGTTTCATCCACAAGATTTGAGCACAACAGCTCCCAGCTGCTATGTATTCAGCTTCTGCAGTAGACAATGCAATACTTGTTTGCTTCTTACTGAACCAAGACACTAGAGAATTACCAAGCAAATGACATGTTCCTGAAGTACTCTTTCTGTCAAGTTTACAACCAGCAAAGTCTGAGTCTGAATAACCAACCAAAGTACATGTTGAACCTTTTGGATACCACAAACCAAGACTTTTAGTACCTACCAAGTATCTGAAAATTCTCTTTACTGCACTGAGGTGAGATTCCTTCGGATTCGATTGATACCTTGCACACATACAAACACTGAACATAATATCTGGTCGGCTTGCTGTAAGGTAGAGCAGAGATCCAATCATACCACGAAATCTAGTGACATCTACAGGCTTACCCTTCTCATCTCGGTCTAAGAAATTTCCTTGACTCATGGGTGTATCAATGGACTTAAGTTTATCAAAGTTAAATTTCTTTATCAAATCAGAACAATATTTGGATTGACTAATGAAAATGCCTTGCTTGCTTTGGTTAATTTGAAATCCCAAGAAATATGACAGTTCACCCATCATTGACATTTCAAATTTACCTTTCATTAAATTTTCAAATTCTTTGCAAAGTTTATCATTTGTTGATCCAAATATTATGTCATCAACATAAATTTGGACCAGCAAGATGTCATTTTCAGTAGTTTTTGTAAAGAGTGTCTTATCAACATTTCCTCTAGAAAAATTTTGTTGAATGAGGAAAGTGCTGAGTTTCTCATACCAAGCTCTTGGAGCTTGTTTCAACCCATAGAGGGCCTTTGAGAGTTTATACACATGGTTAGGAAAATCTGGATTTTCAAAACCTGGTGTTTGACTCACAAAAACTTCCTCTTGGAGGTCTCCATTGAGAAAGGCACTCTTCACATCCATTTGATATAGATTGAAGTCCATGATACATGCATAAGCCAATAAAATTCTTATGGCTTCTAGTCTAGCTACTGGGGCATAGGTCTCATCAAAGTCTATTCCCTCCTCTTGACTATAACCCTTTGCAACTAATCTGGCTTTATTCCTAGTTATCACACCATTCTCATCTAACTTATTTCTGAACACCCACCTAGTTCCTATAACATGCTTACCCTCTGGCCTAGGTACCAAGTTCCACACCTTGTTTCTCTCAAACTGGTTTAACTCCTCTTGCATAGCAAGTATCCACTCACTATCTAAAAGGGCTTCCTTAATGTTCTTAGGTTCAATCTGAGATACAAAGGCTGTAAAGTTACAAAACTGACTAAGGCTTCTCCTAGTTGCAACACCTTTAGAGATATCGCCTATAATGTTGTCTAAAGGGTGGTTTCGGTTGAACTTCCATTCCTTAGGCAACTCACAGGTTTCTATAGGTTCTACAGGGTCTGCACTAGTTGGAGGGTCAGCTATAGGTTGTTCTAGTGGTTCAGATTCTACAACATCGTCCAAAATTTCAATAACCTTAGAAGGAGTTTTGTTCAAGTTTTCTGTAAAAGATTCATCAAACTTTACATGAACTGACTCTTCTATGGTTTTTGTTCTTTTGTTGTAGATTCTATAGGCCTTACTAGTTTGGGAATATCCTAAAAAGATACCTTCATCTGCCTTAGGGTCAAACTTTCCTAGGTGTTCTTTGCCATTGTTCAAAACAAAGCACTTACAACCAAAGATTCTAAAGTAGGACAGGTTTGGTTTTCTACCCTTGTAAAGCTCATAGGGTGTTTTCCTAAGCAGGGGCCTAATGAGAACTCTATTCACTACATGGGTGGCTGTACTAATTGCATCTGCCCAAAAGTACTTAGGTAGGTTGGAGTCCTTAAGCATGGTCCTAGCTAACTCTTCTAGGGATCTATTTTTCCTCTCCACTACCCCATTCTGCTGTGGTGTCCTAGGGGCTGAATAGATGTGGTTGATTCCATTTGATTCACAATAATTTTGAAAAAGATCATTTTGGAATTCACCTCCATGATCACTTTTTATTGAAACAATTTTCAAATCATTCTCATTTTGTACTAAAGCAGCAAACTTTTTGAAAACAGAGAATGTATCACTTTTATGAGCTAAAAAGTAAGTCCATGTGAATCTAGAATAATCATCAACCAGCACATATCCATACAGGTTTCCACCTAAACTCTTAACTTGGGCAGGTCCGAAAAGGTCCATGTGAACTAGTTGTAAAACTCTATTTGTTCTAACCAAGTCTATAGAGGGAAATGGAGTCTTAACCAGTTTACTTTTCTCACATGCATCACACAGTCTATCTTTAGAGAACTTCCTATTTGGTAGACCTAAGACTAACTGTTTGCTGACAAGTTTATTCAAATGATTTATGTGTATATGAGCAATTCTTTTATGCCAAAGCCATGTTTCATCTGAGTTGGATAACAAGCAGCATACAGCACTAGGTACAGAATTGAAATCCAACATGTAAATGTTGTTGATTCTGTCCCCAATTAGCTTTATGTGTTTGTCATCTTTATGCTCAATAATGCAAGATTGTGATGAAAAACTTACTTGAAAACCTTTGTCACATAGCTGGCTTATACTCAGTAAGTTGTGCTTTAATCCTTCAACATATAGCACATTTTTGATTACTGCAGTTGATTCATCGCCTACATCACCAATTCCAATGATTTTTCCTCTGTTGTTATCACCATATTTGACAAAGCCTCCTTCCTTTAATGTCAGGGACAGGAATTTGGATTTGTCACCAGTCATGTGCTTTGAGCATCCGCTATCTAGATACCATGAGTGTTTCGTGGATGTCAAGCACACCTGCAATACAAAATCAGAATTTTGTTTTAGGTCCCCAATTTAAATTGGGTCCTGGTTGGTTAGTGTCAAACACAGATTTCTTTTCTATCCAAACTAGCTTCCATCCTTGATTGGCTAATTTTTTAAATTTGCAATTAGACACAAAATGTCCCTTTCTGCAACAGAAATGACATTTGCCATCAAAGGATGAATGTTTATTTGGTTTAGTAAAGATGTCATACATACTCTTAGCAATAGCAGATTTTTGACCATGTTTGACATTTCTGGTTTGCATATAACCAATACCAGATCTGTTTTTATTTTTTCTTTTGACATGCATATTTGGTGTATATCCTAAACCAGATTTTTCATGAACATGTCTTTGATTGCTAAGTATGACATTTAGCTTATCTTTACTATTTGCAAAATTTAATAAATCAGATTTTAATGATGCAACAGTATTTTCAAGTTCAATGCACTTTGCAGATTTTTCCTGTGAATCCTTTTTCAGTTGTTCACATAAATTTTCAATTTCTTTATGTTCAACATTCATTTGTTCAAGCATTTTCTTTGTGCTTAACAACTGTTTTATGGAATTCACATAATCATCATGCAGTTCATTGAAAGCTTCTTGTAGCTCATCATATGTTGGATTAGATTGTGAACTAACCTCATTTTCTGATTCTGAATCTGTATCTGCCATGAGACACAAGTTGACTTCTTCTTCATCAGAAGATGCAGAGGATTCATCGTTATCATTCCATGCAATATAAGCTTTTCTGGTTTTGGTGACTGGTTCCTTGCCTTTTGATTTTGTAGCTCTATTCTTGTTTTGCAATTTGTAGCATTCTGACTTTATGTGACCAGTTTTACCACATTCATAGCATGTAATGGTCTTGTTGTCAGTAGTCTTGGAGCTAGATGGTTTTCTGAATTTGTTGTCTTTCTTCTTCAGAAACTTCTTAAATTTCTTGACAAGCAACCCTATTTCCGGCTCTTCAGATTCACTACTGGATTGATCTGAGCAGCTATCTGATTCAGTTTTCGATTGCTGGGCTTGAACCTTCAGGGATAGTCCTTTCTTTTTGCGGCTTTCCATTTCTGATTCGTCCAGTCGATGTAATTCCATTTCATGTTCCCTTAGTTTTCCAAACAAAGTTGCAGTCGTCATCTTTGTTAGATCTTTAGATTCTGCTATGGCTGGTTTTTTTGGCTGCCACTCTCTGGTTAGACACCTCATAATTTTTCCAATCTGCTGTTCGTTGTCCACTTGCTTTCCCAATGCGTGAAGATTATTCACAATGTGTGTGAATCTGGTTTGCAGATCGCTGATGGATTCGTCCTTTTTCATGCTGAATAATTCATATTCGTGCATAAGTGTGTTTACGCGAGCTCTCTTCACATCTGTGGTTCCTTCATGTGTTTCTTGAAGAATGTCCCACATTTCTTTTGTTGACTTGCAGTTTGATACTCTAAAGAATTCTTCTGCACAAAGAGCAGATGTTATAATGTTCTTAGCCTTAGCATTATAACCTACCTTTTTCTTATCGTCGTCTGACCAGTCGGCTCTAGGCTTGAGAATCATTGAGTCAATCGTTCCTACAATCTTGGGAATATATGGACCGTTTTCAACAGCGTCAAGGATGTCTATGCCACTGGCTTCTAGGAAGATCAGCATCCTGTGCTTCCAATACATATAAGTTGTTCCGTTGAAAGCTGGAGGTCTTGCTAACGATGCGCCTTCTCCCAGAAAATCGTTTGAGGCCATAGTGCTTTTATGAGTGTTACCTCTCGAAAAGTTAGGCTCTGATACCAATTGTTGGTTGGTACGACCTCGTAATAATCGGAATATATCAGAATGTATCAGTTCTTTAAGAAATTAAATCAATTTCATACACACAGCGGAATTTAAATTGTGGCATACAAGATTAGCAAGTTCTGTTAGATTGATATGAGATTAACCAAGATGCATACAAGTCAAATTATCAGATTAAACAATATTACTTATCACAGACTATGTTTAACATGCATCTAATATTAATCACATATACAAATATATCAAGATAGAAAATTTAAAGGAGTTAAGGGTTAGAGAAGATTGCACCAAGAATTTATACTGGTTCGGTTGTCAACTTTGACAACCTACATCCAGTCCTGAAAATCCAAATGAATTTCAGATTTTCTTCTCCAATAGAAAGAATCAATTACAGATTGTCCAGTTTCCTCCCCGAAACCTATCTATCTTAATGATCTCTTTCCTATTGATCACCCTCTGATCCTTGTAGATACTCAGCAATCTAACACATAATCAAAGTACGACTCTTTCTTGTTGAGCACCCTCACCCAAGAAAGTAGCCACCAGTTTCTAGCTGGCTTTTCTCGCTTTCGTTTTTGTTTAAAAGAATTATTACAAACAGAATACAGGAAGAACAAAAAGTAGTCTTCAATCTTGGTCAATGTGGCTTCTCACAATTCTGGATATTCAAAGATTTGTTTATGAGAACCCTTGTCTTTCAAGATCACTTTTCCAGCTATCTCATTGATTGATGATAATCTCTTTGCTGTGATCTGAAAAAGTAATCTCAGTGTATTAACCAAGTGTTATTGAGAGTTCTTTTGTATATCAAGAATATTCAAAGTGTATTTCAGATTATTATCATAATTTGAAAGAATGATTGAAGACAGTTTATATAGTTTCTGAAAAACATATTAATCAATCGATTTACCAATCGATTTCGTAAAGTGATAAACCAGTCTAATCGATTTGCCAATCGATTATCGTGTGTCTTGTTTTTCTTGAATCTTGAAACTATATAAGCCAATCGATTTACCAATCGATTCTTTAAACAACATTTCTCAGTGATTATGTTAAGACTGATATGAATCGATTTCGTAATCGATTGCAGATGTTATGTTCAAACTGAAACACATATCAATCGATTCCATAATCGATTTATCAAATCTTCATAATCGATTAACAAATACTTAAAATCGATTTGGTCACAAGCTCAGAGTACACTGGGTTTTCAAAAGTTCTGTCAATCGATTTGCCAATCGATTGTGTTTAAGTCAGTGACTCAGCTATTTTGATGTTAATCGACGTGCCAATCGATTTGTATGTATTTGTCTGAAAACGTTCTTACCTGGGATTTAGTTCAATCGATTTCCTTATCGATTGCAACCAAATTTAACTTGATTGAAATTTTACAACATAGATTGTCCAATCGATTTGTATGTCACAGGAAAAGTTATTTTGCAAGTGATATTTAAGCAATCGATTTGCCAATCGATTACCCTTAAAACTGGAGTACCACTGTGACTTGTCCAATCGATTTCCCAATCGATGTATTTCAATCAGGTTTACTTTGTGATATGTATAATCGATTTGTCAATCGATTACCCTCAAAACTGGGGTGCTACTGACTTGTGCAATTTTCATTTCTAATTTAGTCAGTCGATTGCCCAATCGATTATACCAACACAAACAGTTGTGTTTCCTTACACCCTTGTTATGAAATCGATTTCCCAATCGATTTGCTTTAGTCAAAAGTCAACTTTTGTTGATTTCTTATGTTCTAAGCAATATATTCCAAGTGTGTAGGATTTGATTGTTGTTCCTGAAATCTTGCTCAATTCAAATATTAGATTTATCATGTATTGTATGAACATTGTTGAATTGTTAATTATGTCAAAATTAGGAATCAAAGGATCAAAATCCAACAGTAGCACTCATGGTGGTGGTTCGTCGAAAGTCAAAGTTGGCGGAGGTGGCTGTGTGGACATTCTGACGGTAGTGCTCGTGGTTGTGATTTGAGTAGGTCGATTTGATGATGGTTTCCTAAGGGATTTGCAAAGAATGATGAAGGTGATATGTGTGGCTCATGCTCTCTCTAACTCTCTACATTTTAAATTGTGGTTTTCTCTGTTGATCTTAAAAACAAAGAACTCTATTTCCTTTATTCTAATTTTTTAGAAAAAAAAAAAACAAAAAAACTCTTTCACACCAAATTTTGGTTATCAATTTATAGGCTACAAGGATGAATTGTTGGGTTTAGGGATGACAATGGGTAGGGTACTATAGTACCCGTCCTCATACCCGCGGTTTAAAAAAATACTCATACTCGTGCCCATACCCTCTTGGGTATCAACTTTAATACTTGTACCCTTACCCTGTGGTTACCTAAGTGCCCGTACCCATACCCATTACCCACGTTTTAACTAAAAAAATCGATAAATAAATGATATTGTTGTGATTAAATTTAAAAATTATCCAAATATCTTAAATTCAATCATAAAGTATTATAAACCCAAATATTTTCTAACTCAAAACATTTCAAATGAACACACGTTACAATACATATTCAAATATCCATAATAATATTTTATGAAGTTGCAAGTCATACAATATTATTATTCGAGATCTGTAAAAACAATTGATATAAAGTTGCAAGTATAATTATAAAGTCACTATTAATAAGACATAACTATTAGTTATAAAATCACAATTATTTACCTATTCATCATAATCAGATTCTTAAAAAGTTCGCAAACGTTTATCTTTCAATTATAAATATTCTAGTGATCAAATGATATTAATAGATGTTAAAACATAAAAGAAAATAATTAATTAAACTAAAGACTAATATAATAAATAAATAATATATTTATATAAGTGCGGGTGCGGGGCGGGGTGGATATTATATTACCTGTACCCGCATCCATACCCGATTAATTTTTTGGGTAATTACATGTCCCCATGTCCATACTTATTATGGGGTTTTTACCCTACCCAATATGGGTTTTTGCGGGTACCCACTGGGTCTGGGTCTAATATGTCATCCCTAGTTGCGTCAACGAGATAAATTGAGTTCCGGTTTTTCTATTGTTTTGCATAAATTATGGAGTGACAAGTGAAGATAAGACTTCTACTTTTTTGTGGAGTTTAAATTTAGTGAAGATGAGACTTCTACTTTTTGATGGAGCGCAAAGTTGGTGAAGATTCAAAAGAGGAGAAACATGGAAGCTTAAAATGTGGAGGAGGGAAGTTTGTATTATTTCTATCAAAAACATTATATTTATTTGTTTGTTAGTTATTGTTACTTTTTATTTATTTATTTATATTTTTTTAATGTAAAATGGATACTTTGTTAAATCATAAATGAGAATGTTAGTTCAATTATTGGAATAGATTTATAAGTTTAATTTTGATTTTTTTTTAAATTTTTAATACAATAAAATATGATTGTAAATATATAAAATTAAAGATATTATTATGACGTATTATTTTTTGAAATTTTTTAAATAGCCGGATAAAATTTGTGTACTACAGATAAATATTTTTATGATAAAATCTATAATAGTTAATATCTCATTTACTAAATATCAAAATAAATTTTTTAATCCGTAACAAATGTTTTTATAGTGAGTACATGTAGCTACTGTTAATTAGATATATGGTAAGTTACCGACAATTTATCAAAGGTAACCTAAACCTCGCAAATCAAGCACATTACAAGGAATAACAGGCAAGGATTTCTCACTATTAAAACATATTTGGGAGGTAATATGTGTAATCTAACACAGATTTGTATCTGATTTTTGAACTCTCTTAGCATACCTTATGCTTGGAGTGGTGCCTTATTAATATATTTTGTTTCTTCTAAAAAAAATAAATCTTGAAATGATAAAATCTTCTAATATTTTTCTCAAGTTTAACGACAAAACTCTTGTTCATATATAAACTAATATTTTCACAAGAGATCAATACAAAAACATTTTCTTAAATCCCAAGTATATTAATATTTTCTTTACATCATATGCCAAAATCCAAATATTAGAGAACTAATTCATTAAGACACATTTTAAAGACAAATATTAGAGAATATATACAAATTGTTGAATTCACATTATCTTACAAGGAAACATATGCCCTGCACGAAAATTTAATCAGTGAGTACATATTTATTGTTACAATTGTTGCACATTAGCCCTGTTTTTAGCATTACTTATCTTTGTAACTTTTTTTTTATGAACTTAAATTAGTTATCAGTTTCCTTTTGAATCCTTACAACATCCATATACGATTTCCCTTGTAGCTCGCGAGAAAGGAATCCATTAAGGTAATCAGTTACACCAATTCTTTTGAACAATGCAGGCCTTTCAGGAGTAACAAGTGTTGGTGTTGGACCTATAATTCTGCTTATTTGAGGCCTATGAAATGTGGCAATGGAAATCCTCTCCTTCTTTGAATTGACTGTTGCTCGATGCTCAATGCTTCGATAAGTTCCATTTGTCAATATCTGCCAAAATATTTATAATATGAACATATGATATATGAAGCTACATTTTTCATGACACTTGTTTTTACTTAAAAATGTCATATTTTATTGATCTGTATCTCACAATTCATAATAAGACTTGATACAACATTTGAAAAATAGGTCTAGTTATTTATGATTTGAATCTCGATTTGATAACTATGCAGCGAACAATTTTCAATTGATTACCTCCAACATGTCTCCAATATTGATGACAAAAGCATTTGAAAGTGGTTTAATAGGAATCCACATTCCATCTTTTTTGATTTGAAGGCCTTCCATTTCATTGACTTGGAGAAGGATTGTAAGGGCACCAGCATCAGAATGAGGATTGTGTCCAATCACTTGTTCTGGTTGAGGACATGGAGGATAATAATTCATCTTCATTCCTTGTCCTGCATCTTCAAAAAACTCAACTAGTTCGTTGGTTTTGATCTTTAGAGCTTTCTCCATATGGCCAATGATTTTGATACATAAGTTTTTCAGTTCTAAAGAATAAAGCTCAAGATGATCTCTGCAATGAAACACAATATGTTTTAGTTAACAAAGTTTATTATTGAATAACCTTAAAATTTGGACTCTAACCCTTAGAAAATCAGTTGAGGACTATCTACTACTTATGAACACATATTAAGAATTTATCTCATATAATATGAGACTCTTAACACACCACCCTAATGTCCATTATTGGACATCTGAAATGTGATGAGTTGTCCAATAGTTATTACACGATAGCATACGGTTCAACAGATTTTGAATAAGCTCTGATACCATATTAAATTTGGGATGACCTAACTAAACCTCTATTGTTGAATATAAAGAGTATTGAGAGGCATATATTATGAATAACCCGTGTGTTTCAACTACACAGCGGAATCTCTTTATATAGACACAGGGTATTAAATAACCCTAATTTACAGTAATGCTAACGGGCCAGAATACTTACATACTTACAGCCCATATATATTATTTACATTCTACTATAGTATTTAACACTCCCCCTCAAGCTGGAGCATATAAATCAAATGCACCTAGCTTGTTACATATATAACTAATTCTAGGACCTCGCAATGACTTTGTAAACACATCTGCTAACTGATCATTGGATTTGACAAAGCTGGTGATGATGTCACCTGATTCAATCTTTTCTCTAACAAAATGGCAGTCAATCTCAATATGCTTGGTCCTCTCATCAAACACCGGATTCGAGGCAATGTGCAATGCAGCTTGATTATCACATATTAATGTCATTGTGCTAGTCTCTTCAAATTGAAGTTCTTTCAGTAACTGTTTCAGCCAGATGAGTTCACATGTTACTAGTGCCATGGCCCTGTATTCTGCCTCAGCGCTGGATCTTGCTACAACATTTTGTTTCTTACTCTTCCAAGATATTAAATTTCCTCCTATGAGTACACAATACCCGGAAGTTGATCGTCTATCTACGGGTGAGCCTGCCCAATCAGCATCTGAGTAGCCAATTATTTGAGTATGTCCTCTGTCTTCATAAATGAGACCTTTTCCAGGTGCACTTTTGATGTATTTAAGAATCCGGATTACAGCATCCATATGTTCTTGGCAAGGAGAATTTAAGAACTGACTTACCACACTGACAGCAAAGGAAATGTCAGGACGAGTGACTGTGAGATAGTTTAATTTTCCAACCAATCTCCTATATCTTCCTGAATCTGATAGAGGCTCCCCCTGATTGGGTAGGAGTTTGACATTTGGATCCATAGGAGTATCAACTGACTTGGCATTTAGTAGGCCGGTTTCTTCAAGGATATCCATAGCATATTTTCTTTGTGAAATTACAAGGCCATCCTTAGATTGAGCTACTTCAATACCCAGAAAATAACGGAGTTTACCAAGGTCTTTAGTCTGAAATTTATTTGAGAGATGTTGTTTTAACTGGAGTATTCCTTGCTGATCACTACCAGTTATAACAATGTCATCCACGTAAACAATAAGATAGATGCACCCTTGAGCTGAGTGATGATAAAATACAGAGTGATCGGCTTCACTGCGGATCATACCAAATTCTTGTACTACCGAGCTGAATCTGCCAAACCAAGCTCTAGGAGACTGTTTAAGACCATAAAGGGACCTGTGTAGCCGACAAACCATGTTGGAAGACTCCCCCTGAGCAACAAATCCTGGTGGTTGCTCCATATACACTTCCTCTTCAAAATCACCGTGCAAAAAGGCATTTTTAATGTCAAGCTGATGGAGGGGCCAATGTCTAATTGCTGCAATGGAGAAAAATAGTCTGACAGATGCCATTTTGGCAACCGGTGAGAATGTGTCACTGTAATCCAACCCAAAAATCTGAGTATATCCCTTGGCTACCAAACGAGCCTTAAATCGATCAATCTTACCATCAGGACCAACCTTCACTGTATAAAGCCAACGACACCCGACTACCGACTTCCCATGAGGTAGAGGTACCAATTCCCAAGTACCACTGCTTTGTAGAGCACACATCTCATCAAGCATTGCTTGCCTCCACTCAGGGTGGGATAATGCTTCACCTGTAGTTTTAGGAATAGAAACAGAAGACAAGGAGGACAAGCAAGTGTAATGTAAAGGAGAAAGACGATGATAACACAAATCAATATAATGAGGAGATGGATTACGGGTGGTGCGAATATCCTTACGAAGAGCAATGGGAAGGTCAGGCTCAGGTGGCAGGACTGGATCTGGAGGTGGTGTCGGAGGAGAGTCTATAATGGGAACAGGAACAGACACAACAGAGGGTAAGCATTGACGGTGATATGTTTATAGTGGTCAGGGAGGTTGAGGGGCAGACTTGGCAGGTTCGATAGGAATATGAGTGTGTGGGAGAGGGATAACTACTTGAGGAGGTT
>NC_021161.2:14651189-14683562 GCF_000331145.2 Cicer arietinum | reverse complement strand
GGCGCGTGAGGGCAGTTCTGATGATGCGGCTGAAGGGTTTTGGCCGATCTGGGGTGTACGATGCTGCTGGAGTGGTCGTTCGTCGAAAAAACTCGTCAAAAACAGTGACGGCAGTGACGGCAGCGATGATAGGGCGTGAACGGCTGAACAGAAGTTGAAGAATCAGCGTATCAACAGCAGAGGGGGAAAACCGGAGTTGAGAACACGGTTTACCGAAGAAAAATATTCACCGGAGACAGTGGGTCGACCGGGTAGTTGACGATTAGGGTTGTCTCTCAATTGGCTCTGATACCATGTTGAATATAAAGAGTATTGAGAGGCATATATTATGAATAACCCGTGTGTTTCAACTACACAGCGGAATCTCTTTATATAGACACAGGGTATTAAATAACCCTAATTTACAGTAATACTAACGGGCCAGAATACTTACATACTTACCGCCCATATATATTATTTACATTCTACTATAGTATTTAACAATAGTATTTAACATCTATAAATACATATTTAGGACATATCTCATGCAATGTTAAACATTTAACAAATAATTTGTAAGCAAACACACATTCAATAATTGAGAGGGATAAACCTGAATGGTTGGGAAATACTAGGAATTAGATGAGGATGCCTTGAGTACAATGGAAAAGTGCTAACATAGAACATGTCTGCCCATTCTAGCTTTTGTTCATCAGATACAACAAACAATTGACCAAACCCCTCCATATTATTTGGTGTTTGCCAAAATTTCTTCTTCTCTTCCATTGAAAGGTTGAAGAATTTTTGAACACCTATCTTCATGTTTTCAACCAGTGAAGGGTCCACTCCATGATTAATCAACTGCAATTAATTTCAAAAACATCTTATAATGCACAAATAATTTTTTTAGGAACAAACAAATTATTATTTCCTCTAAAATGAAATATAAGTAAAAAGAGTATCTGAAAAGTTGAAATATCTGATCTAAAATTAAGACAGCATCAACTCTTTAAATAACAAATTTGTTTAGATTTTATTCTAAATGGAGTATCGATTAACATTACACTAGAAATCATTTTAAAACTATGTCTAAGGGGATTTGAATTGATGACACTTCATGGACAAATTCATGTTTCTTCTATTATGATTCTATGAAAAATATAATTGCATAGTGTAATTAAATCTTACTTGATTTATTTTGAAGTTGTGAAATAAATATAGTAAAGTAAATGAGGAGAATAAAGAAAAATAACCTGAAAGAAACCCCATTCTGTGCACGAATGGTGAAGCTTTTGTAGCTCAATTGTATCATGAGAAAACAATTTATGCAGATCGATAACAGGAACTTGTGGTAAAGAAGTAGTGTTAGAAACAACAATAGGGTCTTGATTTGGATGAACATATCGTTCTGGAATTTTGGTAATGGGTTGTTTCACTAACTCTTGGACAGAAGGAACCAGGAGAGAGGTTCCCTGAATATCCATTTGATACTTTTGTCTTCGTGTATTTGGTTATTGATAATTTAATTTAAAGAGATAAAACATAAGAGTATGGTATTTACGTTTTTATCCCTGTCTGCTCCATATCAAGACTCTAGTCTTCTTCATTTCTTTTCTTTCACAAAAATATAATTGATAGTGGGTTTTGTAATATAATCTTCTACGTTTTTTATTTTCTTTATTTCTTTTATTATTATAGTTTTTGAACACATAAATGATACAAACGCACACTTATATTCTTTATAATTTATTTATTATAATTTAAACTAAGTAATTTAAAATAAATAATTTATTTATAAATAATTTATATAATTTAAATAATTTTAATTTGAAATAATTAATATTTTACAATAAATAATTTATTTTTAGTTAAAATAAATAAATAAAAATATATCAGGTTAATAAATTTTAAATTAATAAAAAAATTAATTATTCTTTTTAAAATATTTTAAATATTAATCAATAAAATTTATTTTTAATTAAAAATGTCATGTTACGTTATTTTACATTTTTAAGCGCTTAATAACTATTAACTATAAGCAATAAACTATCAACTATCAACTAATTTTTTATGAAACATAGTTTATATAAGTTTTAGAAAGACAGTATTAATTCCGTTAATACCATTGAAAAGAGAGAAATATAAATTACTTTATAAATATTCAATGAATCATAAAATCTTTTTTATTTTAGACTATAATACTATATCATTGCTCTAGTTTTTTTTTTAAAATAAAATAAAAACTTAATTACATTTTCTGTCATTTATCATTTTTAAGTGATTAAGAGTCCTCAGTTCATTTGTGTCTTTTGTTTCTAAAAGTTCCTGATTTTTTATTTTTTGAAAAAGTAAAAATTCATGATATTTTTCTATATATTGTTTTCCCGTGACTCTCTTCGTGATGTTTAGTTTTAAAAGTTCCGACTTATTTGTTAGAAAGGAAACTCGCAAAACACATGCATCATTTCTTTTTGTTTTTACACATTTTTGTGTTAAAAAATTATTCGGACATTTTAAAAGCTAAAAACTTTGGACATTTGAATTTTAGAATATTATGTTCCAAAGTTTTTTTTAATTAAAAAGTTTGAATCTTTCCATATTTTTATTTTTATAAATTCGGATGTCAAAAATAAAATCTGACTTTTTGTAAAATAAAAAATGGAAAACGTGGAATTTAGAAAAATTATAAGGGTGTAAAGACTAAGTGCAGGAATGTTTAATAGATTCTTCAATGGTCCAACATATTTCAACCCCTAATTGACTGTATTAGAAAACTATACATAACTTTATAAGATCTATTGGTTATTTTTAACAAAAATAAACAGATACTACGGTTGGTATTTGACATTGGGTTGAAGGTGATTTGTAAGATATCATTTATCTTCTATCTAAATAATACTTCAATTTTATCCAATTAATTAAATATAATTTTTTTAAATAATAATAATAATAAGTAATAATATGTGTTGCAAATATTATTGCAAAATCTAGAAAAATCACTGTTTTACAAAATCTGAATCCATAATTAATTCTGTAACATTACACCCAAAACAAATAATAAAAAAAACAATAAATATACTTTTCCCCCCCTCTTGTCCAGCCTTGCCCAGCGCCTCTCTAATTTCTTTCAGGTTCGCCTCCTTTGTTTTCAACCTCTCTCTTCATTCTTTTCAGGTTTTCTTTTCTACTCATGTTTTATTAATTAGACTATAATCTTCTCTAAAAATATAAGCAAACAAAAAGTTCCTATAATTTCTGCACAAATCATAATTTCTGAAAAAAAATAAAAATTCATAATTCAAGTCTATTTCATAGACACAAAAATTTATTGTTTTAGCGTATAAATTAAGACCACAAATCAATCAAAAAGGAAAAAAATTGAGGGTTGTTTCTTAAAAAAAATAGTAACATAAATAGCACCTGCGATCCTTTAACTTAATTTCAATTAACGATTTAATATTTTAATTTTTTTTTATTTGATCTTTTATTTTAATTTTAAGTGACAATTGATTTTTATTTTTTAAAATGTCAACAATGTTATCTTTTTTTTATTATTATAAAATTTCATCAAAATGCATAACTCAAATATTTAAATAAACTCATATTTTCATCTCATACGACATCAAATTCATCAAATAAAGAATGAGAATATGAGTTTATTTAAAAATTTAAGTTTTGAATTTGATGAAATTTGCATTATATTGAAGATGATAATTAATTTTATGGGTTTTGTTTGAATATCTTTTTGAATTTTTGTAAAAAAAAAAGGATAACATTGTTGACATTTTAAAACATAAAAGATCAAATTGTCACTTAAAATTAAAATAAAGGATCAAATCAAGAAGAAGAAAAAAAAGATAAATGATTAAAACATTAACTGAAATTAAGTTAAAGAACCGCGAGTGTTATTTAGCGAAAAAAATTGACTTTTTTTTTTCTATGCAAAAAAGAGAAGAAAAAAAACCAAAGTTTTTTTTTTTGAAATAAAAAAGAAAATAAGGAACAACATAGAAAATCAGTGAAGGAAAAAAAAGAATGATCTAACAATCCACCATACCCTTTCATCAAATCAAGTCATAGCTACAAACAAACACAAACTCCTTTTAACAATAGAGGATAACTACTACTATCGCCATCTCCGTTCACTACACGCAACTCTAGCAACCCATTGAGTTATCACGCCGACTGCTGACTCTAGCCTACCACAAACTGTGATGCCATTTGTCTTCTCTCTTCTCTGAAACTTACTTTCCATCTGTTTCTCTCTTCCAATCCCTTTCTTTTCTCTCTCTCCTGAATGACTTTTTTGTCTTCCTCCGTTTGAACGTCGTATGTATAACTCTCACATTCTACGTACGTTTTCTTTCTTTTCTTTGAGTTGTTAAATCACAAGTTGTACCCTTTGGTGGTTTTAAAACTCAATTTTAAAATAAAAAATAATTTAAAATATTCTTAAATTTGATTAAATTAGACATGATATCTTTTTAATCTTTGAGTTGTTAAGGTACAAGTTGTATCGCTTGATTGTTTTAAAACTCAACTTTAAAATTGAGAAAATTTCAAATATTCTTAAAATGATTAACTAGATGAGACTTTTTTTTTTTACTCCTTAGTTTTTGAGACACAAATTGTACAACTTGATAGTCCTAAAATTCGTATTTTAAAATAATTATTTAAATTAAATAAACTCATTTTCTTTCGTCAAAACAATTTTGTTTATCAACAACAAAACAAATTTTCTTTAAAATTTTTCTACCCAAGAACTATGCAACTTTGATTTCTCCATATTACCGGAAGATATGTAGGAGCAAGTTTCACACTCTTATCAAGCATAATAATAATTTTTCTTTATATTTTAAATACACTTTTATCTCTAGATTATTTTTAAAAAATATTATATTTTTATTTTAAAAAAAGGAGAAATAAATTTATATAAGTTAATATTATTTTTTCCATAATTAATTATAAATAACCGTATTTTAATGGTATAGAGTGCTAATACCTTCTATGCGCATAAACAATTTTTGAACTCAAAATTTGATTTTAATTTATTTTTATTTTAAATAAATTTTGACAACAACTTTATCAAATTTTAAAAACATTCGAAAGGTTAGACCCTGACACTTTAATTAATGCAAAGGGTAGGTTGGATATTTCAACCTCTATTTTGTCCGTATTAGAAAACTATACATTAGCTTATAAGATCTACTATATTAATTGTATTTCTTAATTTATATAAAAAGAAGAATGGTTAGTTCATGACCTTGGATTGAACATAACTTGTTAGATATCATTTATCCCATATGTTTCCAAATTCAATTTAATCTCATTCCGAAATAAGTCAGATTTATTATTTTTTAAAAGCTAAAATACTCAATTTACCTCCATAGTGATAGGAAGAACAAAACAATGTTCATGTTCTTTTAATGCAATTATGAAAACCACAAAGGAAAATCACTTGTTTTAAAGGGAGCAAACACATTTATTTAAAATTTTAGAATAAAGAAAACCAAAGGCAAATTTTTACTAGGACCAAAGCATAAGTCCTGTTATTTGATAAAAGACATAAAAGCATATTGAAAGCCATGAATCTGAATTATTCCTGAATCTCATTTTGGATCCTAACAAAATCCAAATATGACTTTCCCTTGATCTTGCTTGAAAGGTATCCATCAACATAATCTTGAAGAGGAATAGTTTTGAATAATGCAGGAGTTTGAGGAGTAACAAGGGTTGGTGCTGGACCTAGATTTATACCTGCTTGAGGATTGTGAAATGCTGCCACAGAGATCCTCTCCTTTTCTGAATTAACTGTTGCTCGATGTTCAATGCTTCGATAAATTCCATTGCTCATTATCTCGAACATATCTCCAACATTGACAACAAAAGCATCAGAGATAGGATTAATAGGAATCCAGTTTCCATCTTTTCTGATTTGAAGGCCTTGAATTTCATTGACTTGGAGAAGGATGGTAAGGGCAGTACCATCAGAATGAGAATTAAGTCCAATGACTTGCTCTGGTTTGGGACATGGAGGATAGTAATTTATCCTTATTGATTGATCTCCATTTTCAAATAAATTTAGCAATTCATTTGGTTTGGTCTTTAAAGCTTTTGTCATAAACTCAATTATTTTGAAACATAGTTTTTTCAATTGTAGAGAATAGCTATCAAGTTCATCTCTGAAAGGTTGTGGAATACAAGGAATTAAATTGGGATGCCTCATGTCCAAAGGGAAAGTTTTAACGAAGAACATATCACCCCATCTTAGCTTTTCTTCTTCTAATGCAACATACACCTGTCCAAATCCCTGCAATTCTTCTCTTGTTTGCCAAAACTTCTTTTTCTCTTCCATTGGAAGATTGAAGAATTCTTCAACACCAATTTTCACATTTTCTATCAATGAACTGTTCACTCCATGATTTATTAGCTGTAATTCATTTCCATTAACATCTTATAAAAATCAAATCAACTTTAATATCTTATTTTTATAAAATTTCCCAACTAATATATCTACCGGTGCCATAATTTATAGTACACACATTTCTTTCTTTTTTTTTCTTCCTATTTTTATTTTATTTTGCACACCCTCAATAAAACCAACAAATGAGTTCATTAACATTCGAACACATGTTACAGTTATGCATATATATTTATTTTTTTCTTCAAATCTTAATGATTAATATATGGTTGTGGGGTGAAGATTTAATTATTTCACCTCTTATTGAGTTATTGCTTTGACAAACTACTTAAAATATTGATAAGTTTTCTTTAAAATTTAATTGATAAATATTAAATATTATAATTTGTCAACAAACAATGATTATGATAAGTTATAAAATTTTGTATGATTATTTAAAAAAAGTTTATTTGAATGGACAAAAAATTATAAATTTAGTAGTTTGAATAAATAATAAAATAAGAACAAAATTACTACACCAAAATTTAATATCACATATTTTATTTGTTAAAAAAATATCTCATATTATATAAATATTTATAATAATTTGTTTTTGTTTTTTTAATCTAAGAAAATATTTAGTATCTCATATATTTTTTCTATATACTCTTTTGTCCCAAATTATTTTTTATATACTCTTTTGTCTTAAATATGAGTAAAATTGAATCAAAAAAGTTGATCAATTTAATTCAATTTTTTTTTATTAAAGGACCAAATTTTTTTATTAATGAGATTAAAATTTTTACAGCTCCTGACTTATGGTTTTGGATCTGTGAGTGTCCCATTCATACAACTATATAATATATTCTTCCATTGAATTACTCTTATGTTCTCTCAAATCATTTACGGTGCTGACATGTCAGTGATTGTATCACATCCATTGTTTTGTTGACGTTGAATTAGACTTTACAAGATTTGAAATGGACTTGTCACAAAATTTAATATTTAATGTGATTTGTCGTAGTTTTTTTTTTGAAGTTACAGTTTTACCATTTAAGTTAATTAAAAGTCTATTTTGTTAACATATTTTAACCAGAAATCAAATATATTATTGAATTGCATGAAATCTTAGTTTCCTTAAAACTCGTTGTAAAATGTAATAATAAATTAAATTAAGAGATATTAATATAATTGACCCAAACCTGAAAGAAACCCCATTCCTTAGAAGCATGGTGTAGCTTCTCTAGCTCAGTTACATCTTCACATAATAATTTATCAAAGTCAATAATTGGGAGTTGTGGTAAAGAGGTTGTGTTTGATACAAGAATAGGGTCTTGATTTGGTTGAAGATATTGTTCTGGAACTTCTGTAATGCCTTGCTTTGCCAACTCTTGGACTGAAGGAGCCAGAACAGGTGTACCACCCATTTAATGATATATATATATATATATATTGATCACGGATATTTTGATATGATAGATTTGAAGAGTGATCATACTGAATATATATATAGCTGAGGTTTAAAGAGGACAGAAACCGTAAGTTCACTTTATTTAGAAAAGGCAAAATAATTACATTTTTTATTTTATTTAGCTGTAATAATTTTTTTTTTATATATTTTTATTTTAAATTCATCTTTAATATTTTAAAAGTTGCATGAATTGATCAGTTATATATTAAAAAAATGTTAACGTGTCAAATTAGATTAGTTTTAATTTCTAATAAAAAATTTTAAAGTAAAAAATAATAAAATTACCGTCTTTATCAGTTTCAATATCATCTTCATAAACACTCAAAAATATCTCAAAAATAAAAAATTTTAAATTAAAAAAGAAAATGATAAATCAACCAAATTCATCCAGAATCAAATTACATGTCACACACAAAGACCGAGCGATATCTATATAAAAAAATCCATTTTCAGCCCAATAAAATGTCTAAATAAACAAAAACAGAAAGGAGAAGCAGAAAAGCAATAAAATGTTCAATCTCCACAATCTTACTTCTATTTTGTTTCTTCCATGTTTTTATTACATTTCATTCTCTGTCAGAAAGCAGCCACCCCCAACCTCTTTGGCTTCTCATTTTTAATGTTTGTTTCCTTTATTTAGTTTGATTTGATATACAAGTTTTAGATTTTCTTTTGTTTATTTTTTATGCTTTAAAACTGACCGAGCTTGAGCCTCGTCCCTCTTATTTAGATATAGGTGGGGTTTTATTTTAATTTTTTATCTTAGATACAGATAGTTTTTTGCGTGTGTGATTTGTTATTGATGAATTTGATAAATTTAGTGTTTATTTTTTTAATTTGAGAATTTTAACTTTTAATTTTTCTAGATTTTAAGATGATGAAGATTTTTAGAAAACTCTTTAACAATATTTATTAAAAATTAGTTTGATGTGGCTTAACCCATTATTTGATCTGATTTGACACATCAATATTTTTTTTTTTAAAAAAAGATAAATTTGTGCACTTTATGAAATATCCAAAACTAATTTGAAATTAAAAAAATAAATTAAAATGTTATATTTAATATATTTTGTTTAATTTTATTAATATAATTTTTTTAATATTTATGTTATTATTATTTTTTATTTAATAGATCAAAAAAAAAAAACATATTGTTAACAAAATAGAATTAAGTTACTAATTTATCTATAAATAGAAGGGAGTTATTAAAATAATATAGATTTATCTACAAATAAGAAAGAGTTGTTAAACTAATACAACACTTTATTTGTTTTGATACATATACTCAACTGTATTGACTTTGATGTTTTTTTTATTAGATGTATTTTGTTTGATTTTATTATTTTTAAAATATTTTTATTTATTAAATTAACAATTATTCCATTGTAAAAATAAATAAAAAATTATAGATGTTTGAGGATGCGATCTCTTACAAAAAGAAATTATCCTTCAAATAATCGTAGGTAGGGGTGTACGTGGGTTGAATTGGACCGATTTTGACAAAACCCAATACTCGACCCAATCGGTTATGTTTGGGTTGAGTTAAGTTTTAAACTCGTATTTTTTCATTTAACCCGACCCGATCCGCTCAAGAACGAGTTGAGTTGGGTTGACGGGTTTATATATAAATAATAACTTATTTTTTATTTTACACAAAAATATATTGAATGAAAATATATTTAATACTTGAATGTATCAAAAACTATAAAAGTTCAATCACATAATTCAATTCTTTAAAAAATCATCAAAAGAAGAAGTTATTAATATAAAAATCAGTTATTAGACGCATGAACATATTGCATCAGAATTCATATAAAATTTAGTTATTAATAATATTTTATTATAACTAATTTGTATAAAAATCATAACAGTTGTGAGTACATGCGTAACAAAAGAAGAAGATGGACGACAGTGCGGTTTTAAAAAGCTGAAAATTAAAAAAAAAATAAAAGAGTAATAAAACTCTATTGAACTGCTGAGACTGCCAAACAAAATTTTAAAAAATATATATATATATATATAACTAATTATCGGGTCGGATCGACGAGTTTAATTTAATAAACCCATTACTCGAACCAAATATAAGCGGATTTCAATAGGTTGGGTCGGACCTGAAAATGACTGGATACGAGTAAAAATCGGGTTGGATTGGGTGATTAGGTTGGCGGGTCGACCCGCACCTATGTACACACCTAACAATAGAAGTGTTGATAAAAAAAAAAATTGATATATAAATTTTAACGTTTTTTTTTTTATTATGCTTGCTTTTCATATTAAAAAATAGGCTAAATTACATCCGTGGTCCCTTAACTTAATTTCAGGTAATATTTTAGTCCTTTATCTTTTTTTTTTTTTTCTCAACTTGGTCCTTTATTTTAATTTTAAGTGACAATTTGATATTTTATGTTTTAAAATTTCAACAATGTTATCATTTTTAATACAAAAATTAAAAAAAAAAAATTCAAACAAAACTCATAAAATTAATTATATTCTTCAATATAATACAAATTTCATCAAATTTGTAACGCAAATCTTCAAATAAACCCATATTTTCATACTTTATTTGATATTGTTAGGAATAAAGGACTAAATCGGAAAAAAAAAGGACTAAAACGTTAACTGAAATTAAGTTAAGGGATCAAAGGTGATATTTAGCCTAAAAAATACAAAAACATAGTCTAACAATGGAAAATTATAAAGCGGCAGCTTTATTCTTACCCACTATACATTCAATAATCAAATTTTAAATTTGTAAAATTTTGTCTTGATAATAAATTATTCAAATCAATTAAAACTAATCTTAAATATTCTACTAATTATATTCAATATAAAATTAGGTATGTAAAATAACATAATTAATTTTAATTGATGGTATATAATTTATCAAAGACAACATTGTCCTAATCATTCTCATTAAAGATAAAAAAGTTACACTTAGTTGATCCGACACTCATAAAAGGTTGAGGAAAGTAGCACTTAATATTACAGACAGAATCTATGTTGGGTAAGCACACTTGTGGAGATAGATAGAAATTGCTAGTTGCAATAAATAAATAAATAAATAAATAAAGAGTGGAGGAAAGACAAAAATTATTGACAGAGTATTGCGTGGCAACCACGTAATATTATTTAGATGGTGGATTCCATCTTTACTATTTAGTGTCATTAAATAAAAAAAGACAATATAAATTATTTTATAAACGTTTTTTTACCTTATAATTTAATATAAAAAAAATCATATAATGAATTTATTTGTTTAAAATTTTTCTAAAAATAATTTTTATAATACTTTATCTTTTTAAAAAAAATTTTAAAAATAAAGCTTCAAATATAAAATTAGTCTAAATAATTTATCTTAAAATATAATTTTAAGTATTTTATTTATTTTTACAAATATTTTTGGAATAAAATAAAAAGCTATTTTGAGAAGTTGTCAATAAAAATTATTTTTGAAAGATATATATTTTTTTTTAAAAAGTGATTTTTATCATGTTAAAATCTCTAATAATAAATATTTAAGTAATTGAATTCAAAATTATTTTTTTTAATTAGTAACAAATGAATCTAAAAAAATTATATTATTTTTACGTAAATTATTATATAAATTATTTAAAAGAATATAAAATCAAAATCATTTTTAAAATATTAAACAAACTGACTCATTATTATATATTTTGATTAACCACAAGACAAAATGGAGAGGGAAATGTCACCTAATAATTTAGAAATATAGATTATTATGTAATTTATAAATTCTATTTTTACACATAAATTTGATATTGTATACTCAACACCGTGTATACTCACATAAAAGCTGTTATGTTTATTATTTTTTAAGGAGCATTTTCTATGTTTTCTATCTTGCTTTTGACAATTAAAATAAGACTGAAATTATTGTTTTCTCTTATGATTGACTTTCATTATTGTTTAAGTTGGGATAAAACTGAAATTACATAGTTTTTTTATTAGAAAACTAACTAGTTTATGTTTGTCATCCCTTTTAGATTTGGGTATTGCGTTGTGATTTTAATTAAAATTAAAATTGAAAATCTAAGTAAAATTATATTTATAAGATTTTGTTGTTTGTTTTAATAATTTTGCTCATGAATATGTCTAGAAGTTGTCAGGTTTTTTATTGGCGTAAGTTTCTGGAATCGGGTTGAAAATGTTATTACTAATTTGAAATTAGATAATTCTAGAATCATGTAGAATTTTCATGTAAGAATCTAGAAGTGCTTTCAATTATAGAAAATTGTGGGAAACATCTAGAACTCGGTATTAATTAGGAAGCTCCTAGAAATGTGTCTAGAGCTTGATTGTGAGAGTTGAGAAATGACGACTCGTGATTTTAATTAAAATTATATTATTTTTAATTAGTAACAAATGAATCTAAAAAAATTATATTATTTTTACGTAAATTATTATATAAATTATTTAAAAGAATATAAAATCAAAATCATTTTTAAAATATTAAACAAACTGACCCATTATTATATATTTTGATTAACCACAAGACAAAATGGAGAGGGAAATGTCACCTAATAATTTAGAAATATAGATTATTATGTAATTTATAAATTCTATTTTTACACATAAATTTGATATTGTATACTCAACACCGTGTATACTCACATAAAAGCTGTTATGTTCATTATTTTTTAAGGAGCATTTTCTATGTTTTCTATCTTGCTTTTGACAATTAAAATAAGACTGAAATTATTGTTTTCTCTTATGATTGACTTTCATTATTGTTTAAGTTGGGATAAGACTGAAATTACATAGTTTTTTTTTATTAGAAAACTAACTAGTTTATGTTTGTCATCCCTTTTAGATTTGGGTATTGCGTTGTGATTTTAATTAAAATTAAAATTGAAAATCTAAGTAAAATTATATTTATAAGATTTTGTTGTTTGTTTTAATAATTTTGCTCATGAATATGTCTAGAAGTTGTCAGGTTTTTTATTGGCGTAAGTTTCTGGAATCGGGTTGAAAATGTTATTACTAATTTGAAATTAGATAATTCTAGAATCATGTAGAATTTTCATGTAAGAATCTAGAAGTGCTTTCAATTATAGAAAATTGTGGGAAGCATCTAGAACTCGGTATTAATTAGGAAGCTCCTAGAAATGTGTCTAGAGCTTGATTGTGAGAGTTGAGAAATGACGACTCGTGATTACACTACTTTCTACTTTCCTCTTCTAAAGAAAGAGAATTGTGAAAAATGGTGCCTTCGCATGAAAGCATTGCTTGGCTCTCAAGGTGTATGAGAGATTGTTGAAAAAGGCTATGATGAGCCACAAGATGAAGAGGGATTGTCTCAAATTGCGAAAGAGGCTTTGGCAAAAACAAGGAAGAAGGATCAACAAGCTCTTACTCTCATTCATCAATGTTTGGATGATTCTATGTTTGAGAAAGTTGTCGATGCTACAAATTCAATGGAAGCTTGGACTATTTTGGAAAAATCACTCAAATGCATTGACAAGGTGAAGAAGATGAAACTTCAAGCTCTAAGGGGAGATTTCGAAGCTTTGAAGATGAGGGATTCCGAATCAATTTCAGATTATTGCTCAAGGATGAAGACAATTGTTAATCAAATGAAGAGATATGGAGACAAGATAGAAGATGCTCGTGTAGCAGAGAAAATTCTTCGTTCCTTGACTCATAAGTTCGATTATGTGGTATGTGTTATTGAGGAATCGAAAGATCTTGACTTAATGTCCATTGAGGAATTACAAGGTTGATTGCAAGCTCAAGAGGAAAGAATGAAAATACAAAGCAAGACTTGTTGCCAAAGGTTACAAACAAAAACATGGAGTTGACTATGAAGAAGTTTTTGCACCAATTGCTCACATGGGCACTATTCGTTTGCTAATCTATGTAGTAACTCAAAATAAGTGGGAATTTTATCAACTTGATGTAAAATCGACATTTCTAAATGGCTATCTTGAAGAAGAGGTCTATGTTGAGTAGCCAATGGGGTACGTGATTAAAGGACATGAAGATAAAGTTTTGAGATTGAGGAGAGCGTTGTATGGATTAAAGCAAGCACCAAGAGCATGGAATAGTCACATCGACAAATACTTCCAAGACAATGGGTTTGCTCGTTGTCTCAATGAATATGCTATTTATGTCAAAATTTGTGATAATGGAGATATTTTGATGGCTTGTCTTTATGTGGATGATCTAATATTCATTGGGAACAATCCAAGTTTGTTTGAAGAGTTCAAAAAGACCATGGCGCTTGAGTTCGAGATGACTGATATCGGGCTCATGTCATACTACGTAGGCCTAGAAGTAAAGCAATTGGAAGAAGGTATATTTATTTCTCAAGAAAGCTATGCAAAGGAAGTTTTGAAGAAATTTAAAATGTTTGATTGCAATCCGGTGAACACACCAATGGAGAGCAGATTGATGTTATCAAAGTTTGAAGATGGACAAAAGAAGGACCCTTTTTTTTTCTTTCAAAAACCTCATTAGATGCCTAAGATACTTAACATTACAAGACCTGGCATTCTATATGTGGTTGGAGTAGTGAGTCGTTTAATGGAAGCTCCTACTACTACACACATGAAAGTCACACAGAGGATACTTGGCTACCTTAAAGGTACACTTGATTATGGACTATTTTACTCTTCTTCTAATGATTTTATTTTTTTGGATTTTGTGATAGCGACTTTGCGGGAGATATTGATGATAGAAATAGTACTAGTGGCTTCATATTTTTCATGGGAGATTGTGCTTTTTCGTGGAGTTCAAAGAAGCAACCTATAGTCACACTTTCAACATGTGACTTAGAGTATGTAGCCGCAACATCTTGCACTTGTCATGTCATTTGGCTAAGGAGATTATTGGAGGAACTTCATGTGCTACAAAAAAGAAAGCTACTGATATTTATATAGACAACAACAAGCACATAGACACAAGGTACCATTTCATTAGAGAATACATTTCCAAGAAAGAAGTTGAGCTTAAATATGTGAAGACTCAAGATCAAGTTGCAGATATTTTGACAAAACTGTTAAACTTTGAAGACTTTCAAAGGCTAAGGGCAAGACTTGGAATGAAGAAGAAAATTTCAAACTAACAGGGAACAATGTTATTACTAATTTGAAATTAGATAATTCTAGAATCGTGTAGAATTTCTATGTAAGAATCTAGAAGTGTTTTAATTATAGAAAATTATGGGAAGTATCTAGAACTAGGTATTAATTAAGAAGCTCCTAGAAATGTGTCTAGAGTATTCTATTTGTACCTATAAATACCTACTTGTATTTGACATTAAGCATTAACCAAAATTGAGAGTTTTCTATTAGAAATACCTTCCTTTGTCTAACAGAAAAGACTCGACTTAAGGTTGAAGAAGGTTGGAGGGTGAATCATTTGTTGTTCTAGCACATTTTAATATATTTATTAAAGAGCGTCCTTATTAGACAAAAAAAAAAGGCTTTGTTGTACTAGTTCCCTTATGTAACGTCAAATTAACTTGTAACACTTTTCTATCCTTCAAATACATGTAATTTTTAGCAATTTATTTTTGAACTACCTTTGGGTCAATATTTTTTACTAGTTTTTTTTATATAATTTCAATGTGAAATTAATTGTTAGTTTCTCTCTCATATTTTATCTTTATTTTAGAAAAACACACGTGTGTTTGCGCGAGTCAACGACTATGTGATTCATTAATATAAGGTTCACGATATTTATCAATATAACCTAAAAATATAATATATCAATTTATATAAATTGTGAATATGGATGAAAAATTTTAAACAATGGGAGACACACATGTAAAATATGATTGCACAAATTTTCATGAGAAAAAGTAACACATACTGACATTGTAAAAAAAAATTTACACTGTCATCTAATTATAATCATGTATTCTGCTAAATCATCTAACTTTACCTCACTTAAATAATATATTGACCATCGTATATATAAAAATAAGTTATAATTTATAATGTGTATTGTGTAGTGTACGACACAACAAGTTTTGAAGTTGAAGTCAACTGATTTGTATGTAGCAATCACATATTAAGTTTACATTTGTTTGTATAAAAATTTCATATTTGATATAAATGAGTATTTTCAATGAAAAATATGAATATTTTCTTTTCATTTATATATATATATATATATATATATTTGTTTGATAAATTTGTTAAATATATTGACCGCTCTAGGAATTTAATGTTGGTTCCGCCCCTGATGGTATGACATGGTAAAATAAATAATTTATATTGGTTGTCTGTAACGTCTATTTATGTGGGTTTAACAATTGAGATAATGACGAAAAACTTTCATATTTATATAAGAGAATAAGGTACTAATAATAAATAATGAATTGTCCGAAAGAAATAATATTATAAAATACTTAAAATTAACCCTTATAGCTGAAAATTCTTTCATAATCAAATATTTAAAATTAGACATTTAATTACTAATATCGAAAAAAATACGATGTAAATACTATGTCTACTTATTCTTGATCTACTAACCTAATCTAGGAAAATTACTCTTCTCAAAGGAGACACGACTTCTCAGATCTTAAAGTCCTTAACGGTCTCAGTATTTGAAAATAAAACTTTAATGATATACTAAATCTTAGTGAATGACAAACACAATTTTAAAACAAATATTATTCATAGTTGGTGCGGTAATCGAAAAATTTGACAATGGCACCCGTGTTCTTCAAAAAATATTCTTTAGAAATATAAATAAATTTTATATAATAACTATTAGTTTCAATAATTAATATAATCCCATCCACTTAAAATCAACAATAATTCACATCTATAATAATCAAATAAATCAAATACACACATTTATTATGTAGAAAATAAATCAATTCAATGGCGTCCCATTGTTATATGAAGATGTACTACTTTTCGGGAAATGAGTATTATCTCATCATGTAGAGCACCGACTCATCTAGTGTGGGGTATAAGACCCATCTGTCTGGAACTTAAAAATCATTTCATGTGAGGTATAAGAGTCAAGACCCAGGTTAATTACCTTATAGATACAAGACTCATCAAAAGAGCTATCTTGCTAAAGTCCTTGATAAAGCGCCTGTAAAAACTTGCATGGTCAAGAAAAGAATGAATCTCGAGGACGCAAGATGAGTAAGGCAAGTTAGAAATCACATAAATCTTGGCAGGATCCACTTCCATCCCCTTAGAGATTACATGTCCCAAAAATATGCCTTGTTCAACCATAAAATAACATTTTTCATAATTCAGCACAAGGTTAATTTCAACGCATCTATGCATAACTCTATCTAAATTGTTCAAGAATGCATCAAATGAGGAACCATACACAATAAAATAATCCATAAAAACTTCTATACCATTTTTATATGAATTCAGCGAAAATACTAATCATGCAGCGTTGGAAAGTGTCAGGAGCATTGCATATGTCAAAAGACATCCTCCTATAGGCAAATATGTCGAAAGGGCAAGTGAACGTGGTCTTTTCTTAGTCCTCTATTGCAATATGGATATGAAAATAACCTGAAAAACCATCAAGAAAATAATAATGTGACTTACCAGCCAACCGTTCAAGCATCTGATCAATGAATGGAAAAGGAAAGTGATCTGTTCTAATTTCCTGGTTTAGTCTCTTGTAATTGATGCATACCCTCCAGCTCTTTTACACTCGTGTGGGGATAAGTTCATTATTCTCATTTTTAATCCATATGAGTTCAGTTTTCTTAGGGACTACATGCACCAGACTCACCCACTGACTAACAGAGATAGGGTATATGATGCATGCTTGTAAGAGCTTGGTCACTTCCTTTTTTACAACATCTAGAATTAAGGGGTCAAGTCGCCTTTGCGGCTGCCTAACTGATTTTACCCCATCCTCCAATAATATCATATACATACACATGGATGGGCTAATACCAAGAATATCAACCAAGGTCCATTTGATTGCCTTCTTGTCTTTTCTCAAAATATGCAACAACTTCTCTTCCTATTTATCTTCAAGTTTGATTGAAATAATCACATGTAATTTTCTACTCCATTCTAAATATTCATATTTCAAATTTTTAAGAAGTGGTTTAAGCTCTTGAGCCGGTTGCTGCTTAACGGAGGGTACAACACTAGTGGTCGAAACTAAGTATGCAAAATCAATTATGTCAGTAGAAATATCAGCACAATAATCAATCTGTAAAGCAATTTCGATCTCAGCAGACATAAAGCACAACTGAGTATTTGTGTAGAAATCACAAGTATAAATATCATCAAAACTAGACAATGAAGGTAGATCAATAACAAACATATCGAGGTACGTGTCATCAACTTAATCAGCGAGTAGTTTAATTTGAAAAATAGAATGCTCTTCCATGGGGTGTTTCATAGCATCAAAGATGTTAAATTTTACAATGCTATCACCAAATTCTACGCATAGAGTTTCGGCAGGAATATCAATTTTTGTTTTAGCAATTTTCAAGAATGGCCTGCCTAAAATGATAGGCGCTCTGTTAGACTTAGTCTCCCCCTCCATGTCCAAAATGTAAAAGTTTTCAAAAAATATCAATTAATTAACTCGAACAAGTACATCCTCCACCAGTCCAAGAGGGCGAGAGCAAGAGAGTTAAAAATGGATATATGCATAACATTAATAGAAGCTCTTAAATCTAACATGGCATTTTCAAATACTATTGCCTATGGTACATGGGATGGAAAAAATTCTTGGATCTTTGCATTTATGGGGAATGGACTGAATAAGGGCTGAAACATTGCGCCCTGCGTTTATCCTTTCATTACCTTTTAACCTTCTCTTGTGTGTGCACAAATTTTTTAGAAATTTGACATATCTTGGAATTTGTTTAATTGTTTCAAGGAGGTGAATATTCACTTCCACCTTCCTAAATGTATTCTAGATCTCCTAGTCCCTATCTGCTTCGTCCATTTTCTTAGTTTTCATTGCCCTTTTACAGAAAGGAAATGGTATATCTTGCTCAACATCAAAAGATTTAGGTACCAAAGTGTCCTTAAAAACATGTTATTTTTCATAGTAACAGTTTCAGGTACATTTGATATTTCAACAACTTTGCCAGACCTCAAGGTAATTACACTAACATTAGGAGCATTTGGATTTACTACTAACTGGGCAGGTAGTTGGTTTGATCCTTGAGTCTGTGATAGCGTTTCAGCAACTGTACTGAATCGTTGCAAGTAATAATTAAAACGGTAATACCGAGTGTCGATTTCAAGGATTGCATTTTAGTATCGAATTATATTTAATTACTAAAATTGAACAAAATGTTCCCCAAATGATTGAAATAAAATTTAAAATTAACACCAATAATAAAATTGATCCTTTATAATAAGAAAAATATCAGAGATGAGTTTCACTTCGAATCCAACCTTGATGTCTAATTTGATCCTAGTTACTGAATTCCTTTATTGAATTATTACCGAATTCTCTTTATTATTCTTGCCCTAATGTCTTAGTGACATAACCTTTATTTCCAAAGTAACCCCTAATTCCTTAGTAGATTTAAGATTAGAATTAAGTCTTACCGTACATGAATTCTTTTGTTAAACTATTACCTTTGCAACTAATTTAATTTGTGGTAGCGTTTCAGCAAGTGTACTGAATCGTTGCAAGTAATAATAAAATGGTAGTACCGAGTGTCGAACTCAAGGATTGCGTTTTACTATCGAATTATATTTAATTACAAAATTGAACAAGAAGTTCCCAAGTTGATTGAAATAATATTTAAAATTGACAGCAGTAGTAAAATTGATTCTTTATAAATTGAGAAAAATGTCAGGGATGAGTTTCACTTCGAATCCAACCTTGGTGTCTAATTTGAGCCTAGTTATTGAATTCCTTTATTATTACCAAATTCTCTTTATTATTCTTGCCCTAATGTCTTAGTGACAGAACCTTTAATTCCAAAGTAACCCCTAATTCCTTAGTAGATTTAAGATTAGAATTAAGCATTACCGTATAGAAATTCTCTTGTAAATTATTGCTTTGCAACTAATTTAATTGGTTTCATGACCTGCACCTATGTCTAGACTACAAATTCATGAATTTCTCATCTCAAGCATTTGTAAAGTCCACTTCCGTTTCAAAATACAAATCGTAGAACATTTTAATGTTGATCAAGCAATAAAAAGCATTAAGCACAGAGATGAGAAAAATAATTCAATAAACTCATTCATATAACTAGAAATCAAATCATAAAAATAAGGGTTTCATCTTGTTACACTCATCCCTAACAAATAGGGTTTAGTTACTCATGACATAGATAAAAGAGATAGAGATTAGAGAAGAATTACAAGAAGGATTCATGAATGATTCTTGATAAAACTGCTCCAATGATGTTAGAAACGGCCTTCTTTGAGTTTCTATGCTAGGACACAAGTCTCCCAACTTCCCAAGAGTCAAAAAGATCCCTAAAACAGTGAAAAATTGCGTTTTTATGGTTCCTGATGCGTGTCGCGCGCCCCAAGCGCGGGAAACACTCTCCAGGCGTGCCTGGACAGTGTTGACTGGCTGGAAACGCGCCTCAGGCGCGTCCGGCGTGCTCCAAGCGCTCAGCATCTGCTATCCGCATGTATTGCATTTTTCTCCTATTTTGAATCTGAATTTGGTTCTGGTGTCTTCAAGAAAGTTGTAGCTATGGATCGTAGCTTTCATTTGCACTTAGTTTGACACCAATTGGACATATACAACTCCAGATATGGCTGACATACTCTACATAGGTCATGTTGATTTCTCACCAAAATTCAGCACTCCACTAAAACAAAATAACAACACAAAATTCCAAAAAATCCCTACTTAATCAAGCAAATAATAACATAAGTATTTCATTAAATCAAAGAGCTAAAATCAACAAAATATATCAAATAACTCCTTAAATTAACTAATGAATAAAGATAAATAAGACTAAAAACAATGAAAAATATGCATATGATGAAGAGTCATCAATTGGTTTCATGACCTGCATCAATCTCTAGACTACAAATTCATGAATTTCTCATCTCAAGTATTCGTAAAGACCACTTCCTTTTCAAAATACGTATTGTAGAACATTTTGAAACTCATTCATGTAACTAGAAATAAAATCAGAAAAATAAGGGTTTCATCTTATTACATTCATCTCTAACAAATAGGATTTAGTTACTCATGACAGAGATAGAAAAGATAGAGATTAAAGAAGAATTACAAGAAGGATTCATGAATGATTCTTGATAAAACTCCTCCAATGGTGTTAAGAACAACCGTCTCTGAGTTTCTCTGCTAGGGCACAAGTCTTGAAACTTTCCAATAGTAAAAAATATACCTATAAAGTGAGCAAAACGAGATTTAATGTGTTCCCCTGCGCATCGCGCGCTTCAGGCGTGAAACGGCAAGTCTTCAGTGCTGAAATGCACTTCAGGCGCGAAACGCAGAAGCTTCAGCGCCTAATTGTGGAAATGCGCCTCGGGCGGCATCAAGCGCACAACATCTTCTTCCTTGCGTTTAGTGCATTTGTCTCATTTTTTAACTCCGAATTTGATTTTCGTGTCTTCATGATAGTTGCAGATATGGATCTTAACTTTCATTTGCACTTGGACTGACTCCAATTGGACATCTATAACTCTAGATATGGGTGACATACTCCACATTGGTCATGTTGATTTCTCACCAAATTTCAGCCGTACACTAAAACAAATTCATGACCTGCACCTATGCCTAGACTACAAATTCATGAATTTCTTATCTCAAGCATTCGTAAAGTCCACTTCTGTTTCAAAATACAAATCGTAGAACATTTTAATGTTGATCAAGCAATAAAAAGCATTAAGCACAAAGATGAGAAAAATAATTCAATAAACTCATTCATATAACCAGAAATCAAATCATAAAAATAAGGGTTTCATCTTGTTACACTCATCCTTAACAAATAGGGTTTAGTTACTCATGACAGAGATAAAAGAGATAGAGATTAGAGAAGAATTACAAGAAGGATTCATGAATGATTCTTGATAAAACTGCTCCAATGATGTTAGAAACGGTCGTCTTTGAGTTTCTATACTAGGACACAAGTCTCCCAAATTCCCAAGAGTAAAAAATATCCTTAAAACAGTGAAAAATTGTGTTTTTATGGTTGCTGATGCGCGTCGCGCGCCCCAGACTCAGGAAACACGCTCCAGGCGTGACTGGACAGTGTTGACTGGCTGGAAACGCGCCTCAGGCGCGCCCGATGTGCTCCAAGTGCTAAGCATCTGCTATCCGATGTATATTGCATTGTTCTCCTCTTTAGAGTCCGAATTTGGTTCTGGTGTATATGGATCGTAGCTTTCATTTGCACTTGGATTGACTCCAATTGGACATCTACAGCTCCAGGTATGGCTGACATACTCTACATAGGTCATGTTGATTTCTCACCAAAATTCAGCACTGCACTAAAACAAAATAACAACACAAAACTCCGAAAAATCCCTACTTAATCAAGGAAATAATAACATAAGTATTTCATTAAATCAAAGAGCTAAAATCAACAAAATATATCAAATAAATCCTTAAATTAACTAATGATTAAAGATAAATAAGACTAAAAACAATGAAAAATATGCATATGATGAAGAGTCATCACAACCCCAAACTTAATCTATTACTTGTCCTCAAGCAACAATTTATTTCAGATTTTGTGCAGTTAAAAGCACATTTAAAATCAATTTCTCAAATCAAATCAATCTCAATTTTCAAAGTTCCAGCTACTACAAAACATTCATCATGCTCTATGGTTGCTTACAAAAAAACGACACAATTTGTACACTTTAGCATTCATTCATCAAGTTCAACTCTGTCTTCACACAATCTCACCAAATTTTTTTTCAAGTGTTTAGAAAGGGTTAAAATTTATCACTCAAATCCGAGAACATGCATCACACTACCATAAGCTTGAAAAAATTCTAGTTAGCAATCACAATGCAGTAAACAGATACACTTTTGGAGGACTTTCGGGTTGTAATGTGGCTTAGGTAAGGGTAGGACATTTTGGGATAGTAGGCTTTACTACTTGGATTTCGGCATACATTTCCAAATTATTCTACCATTTTTTATTTTTCTTCACATTTTTATTTTGGAGATTCTCAAACATTGACACAAGAACCAAGAAGATATTATTTACCAAAGTACACAAATTGAATTTTTTTTCTTCCTTTTTTTTCCTTCTTTCTTTTTATTTTCTTTTTGTGAGAATCACCACCCCAAACTTAGAATTTTATCAAGATAAGAATTTTTTTTTCTACCTAACTCCAAGTAAGGTGATTTAATTAAAGTCAGGTATTTGACTTGTAATGTGGCTAGTAACCGAAATAAAAGGGTAAAGCTCAAAGGGGCTAGCAAAGGGTAAAATTTTCATAGGGTAATTAGAAAGGCTCAAACGACCAATAGAATTGTCTCAATGTATGCATAAATTACAAGAAATGCAAGTCAGAATTAGTGAAAGTTCTAAAGGGATAACACATGTCTAGATAATCACACAACAAAGAATTTAAGTGCTTAGGCTCAAAAGCTGAAAGATAGGATAATAAGAAAGAGTATGAACTATCTAAATAATGCTAAACATGTCACTAAAAAAAATTTATGAAAAATTGATGGCAAGTTAGACTTCTGCAGCCACATAGTAATCAACAATGTATGCATTAGTGAAACTTATCGAATTGAGCAATGATATGAGCAAAAAAATAGAGTTTAAATTTCCAAATCCCAAACAGAAAACTTAAGACCAAATGCAAGTTGTTATTAATTCTTCATCATAGTGCACGTTTACACAATTAGAAAGAAACAAATTCAAATAAAAAAAACAAGATTGCAAAAAATAAAAGTTACCTCTACTTGTGGGTTGCCTCCCACGAAGCGCTTCTTTAAAGTAATTAGCTTGACGCCTCAACTATTGTCAAAGTAACATATATGACAGGAAGAACACATCATCCTTCTTTTTCTTTTTGTTTGGTAGAAATTCCATGAACTTAAGAAATAAAAGATGTTGTTTCCATGCTCGTCTCAATTGGACATTGATGAACAAGACATAGATTGAATCTTGAACTTTATCAATCTCTTCTTTTTTCTTTTCCTCGTCCGTCTTTTCCTCTTGCTTATCTTCTTCTACCACAACAATGAAATTATCTTCAATCTCAAACTTAACCACATGTTCAAATAACCTCTCACATTGATTTTTAAATCTTTCAATTGAAACCATGTTATTCTTCATGAATTCAACCAAAACATCCGTAACGTGAAAGTCTTTGTCATCCAATTCTATGGATATAATTTTTGGAGGTAGAATTTCTTCCCAATAGATCTTTTTAATAAAACACTCGTCGTTTTCTGTAACTTTGAGAAAAAAAATCTCCATATTCTATTAGTTCATCAAGGTCATTTGAACAACATCCATTCTTATGTGCTTCTCCGCAAAAGTCACACCTAAGAGGCCGCATCGGAGGGATCTGAGGGTGATATCTTAAAAATGTATAACTCAAGATTTGTCTCTCAATCATGCGACATATACCAGATATAAGACAAGTATCACACTCTTCATATAATTGTAGTAGAATATCATCATTATAATCTTCCATGCTCTACAGCGAATTGTTATCTCAAACAAAGAAGAGACAAACCACTAGACATGACATTAGCAAGTTCAACAAATAAAAAAAAATAACATAAAATAAAATAAAATCAAAAACTTTATTGCAGAGCAAAAAATTTCAATTAAGTAAATAAATTAAATTCAATAGTGATATGGCAATCCACGGCAACTGCGCCAAGAACTTGATAGCGTTTCAGCAAGTGTACTGAATCGTTGCAAGTAATAATAAAATGGTAGTAACGATTGTCGAACTCAAGGATTGCGTTTTACTATCAAAATATATTTAATTACAAAATTGAACAAAAAGTTCCCAAGTTGATTGAAATAACATTTAAAATTGACAACAGTAGTAAAATTGATCCTTTATAAATTGAGAAAAATGTCAGGGATGAGTTTCACTTCGAATATAATTTTAATTATTACTGAATTCTCTTTATTATTCTTGCCCTAATGTCTTAGTGACAGCACCTTTAATTCCAAAGTAATCCCTAATTCCTTAGTAGATTTAAGATTAGAATTAAGCATTACCGTATAGAAATTCTCTTGTAAATTATTGCTTTGCAACTAATTTAATTGGTTTCATGACCTGCACCTATGCCTAGACTACAGATTCATGAATTTCTTATCTCAAGCATTCGTAAAGTCCACTTCTGTTTCAAAATACAAATCGTAGAACATTTTAATGTTGATCAAGCAATAAAAAGCATTAAGCACAAAGATGAGAAAAATAATTCAATAAACTCATTGAGATGAGAAAAATAATTCAATAAACTCATTCATATAACCAGAAATCAAATCATAAAAATAAGGGTTTCATCTTGTTACACTCATCCTTAACAAATAGGGTTTAGTTACTCATGACAGAGATAAAAGAGATAGAGATTAGAGAAGAATTACAAGAAGGATTCATGAATGATTCTTGATAAAACTGCTCCAATGATGTTAGAAACGGCCTTCTTTGAGTTTCTATGCTAGGACACAAGTCTCCCAACTTCCCAAGAGTCAAAAAGATCCCTAAAACAGTGAAAAATTGCGTTTTTATGGTTCCTGATGCGTGTCGCGCGCCCCAAGCGCGGGAAACGCTCTCCAGGCGTGCCTGGACAGTGTTGACTGGCTGGAAACGCGCCTCAGGCGCGTCTGGCGTGCTCCAAGCGCTCAGCATCTGCTATCCGCATGTATTGCATTTTTCTCCTATTTTGAATCTGAATTTGGTTCTGGTGTCTTCAAGAAAGTTGTAGCTATGGATCGTAGCTTTCATTTGCACTTAGTTTGACACCAATTGGACATATACAACTCCAGATATGACTAACATACTCTACATAGGTCATGTTGATTTCTCACCAAAATTCAGCACTCCACTAAAACAAAATAACAACACAAAATTCCAAAAAATCCCTATTTAATCAAGCAAATAATAACATAAGTATTTCATTAAATCAAAGAGCTAAAATCAACAAAATATATCAAATAACTCCTTAAATTAACTAATGAATAAAGATAAATAAGACTAAAAACAATGAAAAATATGCATATGATGAAGAGTCATCAATTGGTTTCATGACCTGCATCAATCTCTAGACTACAAATTCATGAATTTCTCATCTCAAGTATTCGTAAAGACCACTTCCTTTTCAAAATACGTATTGTAGAACATTTTGAAACTCATTCATGTAACTAGAAATAAAATCAGAAAAATAAGGGTTTCATCTTATTACATTCATCTCTAACAAATAGGATTTAGTTACTCATGACAGAGATAGAAAAGATAGAGATTAAAGAAGAATTACAAGAAGGATTCATGAATGATTCTTGATAAAACTCCTCCAATGGTGTTAAGAACAACCGTCTCTGAGTTTCTCTGCTAGGGCACAAGTCTTGAAACTTTCCAATAGTAAAAAATATACCTATAAAGTGAGCAAAACGAGATTTAATGTGTTCCCCTGCGCATCGCGCGCTTCAGGCGTGAAACGGCAAGTCTTCAGTGCTGAAATGCACTTCAGGCGCGAAACGCAGAAGCTTCAGCGCCTAATTGTGGAAATGCGCCTCGGGCGGCATCAAGCGCACAACATCTTCTTCCTTGCGTTTAGTGCATTTGTCTCATTTTTTAACTCCGAATTTGATTTTCGTGTCTTCATGATAGTTGTAGATATGGATCTTAACTTTCATTTGCACTTGGACTGACTCCAATTGGACATCTATAACTCTAGATATGGGTGACATACTCCACATTGGTCATGTTGATTTCTCACCAAATTTCAGCCCTACACTAAAACAAAGTAACAACGCAAAACTACGAAAAATCTCTTCTTAATCACAGAAATAAGAACATAAACATTTCATTAAATCAAAGAACTAAAATTAAAAAATATATCGAATAACTGCTTAAGTTAACTAATTTATAAAAGATAAATAAAACTAAAAATAATGAAAAATATGCATATGATGAAGAGTCATCACAACCCCAAACTTAATTTATTGCTTGTCCCCAAGCTACAAATAATTTCAGATTTGCTACAGTTAAAATCAAACTTAATCTCAATTTCTCAAATCAAACTCAATTCTCAAACTTTCAGCTACTACAAAATATTCATCATGCTCCATAGTTGCTTATATAAAAAACAACACAATTTGTATACTTTAGCATTCATTAAACAAGTTCAACACTCTCATCACACAATCTCACCAAAATTTCTCTCAAGTGTTTAACAGGGGTTATGAATTTATCACTCAAATCCTGGAACATGCATCACACTATCATAGGCTTGAAAAAATTATAGTTAGCAATCACAATCCAACAAACACATACACGTTTGGAGGGCTTTCGGGTTGTAATGAGCTTAAGTAAGGGTAGAAAATTTTGGAATAGTAGGATTTACTACTTGGAGTTAGACATATATTTTCAAATTATTTTACCAATTTTTATTTTTCTTCACCTTATCAATGTGGAGATTCTCAAACATTGACAAAAGAACCAATAAGATGTTATTTATCAAAGTACACAAACTGAATTATTTTTTCTTGTTTTTGTTTTGATTGTTTTTTTTTTTAGAACCACCACCCCTAACTTAAAATGTTGCTATACCATGAGCAACCCCAAACTTAGAATTTTACTTAGACAAGACAAAAAATTTCCTACCTAACTCCATGTAAGGTGATGTATTTAAAGTCATGTATTTGGTTTGTAATATGGCTAGTAACCGAAAGAAAAGGGCAAAACTCAAAGGGGTTAACAAAGGATAACATTTGCATAGGGAAGTTAGAAAGGCTCAAACGACCAAATAAAATTGTCACAGTTAATGCATAAATTACAAGTGATGCAAGTCAGAATTAGTGCAAGTTCTGAAGTGATAATACATGCCTGGCTTATCATACAACAAAGAATTTACGTGTTTAATCCCAAAAGCTCACATCTTGGATAATAAGAGTGAGTATGAATTATCTAAATGTTGTGAAATATGTCACTACAAAATTTATTTAGTTTTTTTAATTGTTAAAATGGTAAGTGAGACTTTGACAACCAATGAGTAATCAACAATGCATGTATTAGTGAAATTCATCAAATTGAGCAATAATATGAGCAAAGAAATAGAGTTTAAATTTCAAAATCTGAAATAAATAGTTTAAGACTAGCTTCAAGTTGTTAAAAAATCTACATCATAGTGCATATTTACTCACAATTAAAAATAAATAAATTCAAATAAAAAACTTAAGATTGTAAAAATATAAGTTACCTTTACCTATGGGTTGCCTCTCACGAAGCATTTCGTTATGGTCATTAGCTTGACACCTCAACTATTGTCAAGGTGGCATATATGACCGAAAGAACACATCATCCTTCTTCTTTTTGTTTGGTAGAAATTCCTTGAACTTGAGAAATAAACGAAGTTGCTTCCATGTCCTTTTCAATTGGACATTGATGAACAAGGCAAATCTTGAATCTCGAACTTCATCAATCTCTTTTTTTCTTCTTTTCCTTGTACGTGCTCTTGTCTTGCTTATCTTCTTCTACCACAACAATGAAGTCATCTTCAATCTTCAACTTCTCCTCCATTTTCTCAAAGTCAACCACTTGCTCAAATAACCTCTCACATTGACTTTCAAATCGGTCAATTGAAACCATGTTATTCTTCATGAATTCCACCGAAACGTCCTTGATTTGAAAGTCTGTGTCATTTGATTCTTTGGATAGAAATTTAGGAGGTAGAATTTATTCCCAATTGATCTTTTTCATATAAGACGCGTCGTCTTCTGCTTCTATGACCAATAGATCTTCATATTCTAATGGTGGTACATAGTAATCAGGACAAGTTCCATCCCTGTATTCCTCCGCAAAAGTCACACCTAAGAGATCCAATTTGAGGGTTATATTTTAAAAATGTATCTCTCAAGATTTGCCCCTCAATTAGGCGTAATGTAGAAGATATAAGACAAGTATCACCCTCTTCATATAATTATAGTAGAATATCGTCATTACAATCTTCTATGCTCTATAGCGAATAGTTATCTCAAACAAAGAAGAGACAAACTACTAGCACACGACATTAGCAGGCTAAACAAATAAAAATAGAAAATACAAGAAAACTGTTTTTTTTTTTCAAAATTAAAAATAAAATAGAAACAAAAATTTTATTGCAAAGCAAAAAAATTCAACTAAGTAGCCAAATTATAACTCAATAGTGAGATGACAATCCCCTACAACTGGGCCAAAAACTTGATAGCGTTTCAACAAGTGTACTGAATCATTGTAAGTAAAATTAAAACGGTAATATCGAGTGTTGAACTCAAAGATTGCGTTTTACAATCAAATTATATTTAATTACTAAAATTGTACAAAACGTTCCCTAATTGATTGAAATAATATTTAAAATTAACAACAATATTAAAATTGATCCTTTATAATAAGAAAAATGTCAAAGATGAGTTTCACTTCAAATCCAACCTTGGTGTCTAATTTGATCCTAGTTACTGAATTCCTTTATTGAATTATTACCTAATTCTCTTTATTTTTCTTTCCCCAATGTTTTAATGACAAAACCTTTAATTTCAAAGTAACCCTTAATTCCTTAGTGGATTTAAGATTAGAATTAAGTCTTTCCATACAAGAATTGTCTTGTTAAACTATTGTCTTTGCAACTAATTTAATTGGTTTCATGACCTGCATATATCCCTAGAATACAAACTCATGAATTTCTCATTTCAAGCATTCGTAAAGTCCACTTCCATTTCAAAATACGAATCGTAGAACATTTTAATATTGATCTAGCAATAAAAAGCATTAAGCACATAGATGAGAGTAAAGAAGAATTACAATAAGAATTCATGAATGATTCTTGATAAAACTCCTCCAATGGTGTTAAGAACAGTCGTCTCAGAGTTTCTCTGCTAGGGCACGAGTCTCCAAACTTCCCAATATTCAAAAAGATATATAAAAAGTGAGAAAAACGAGTTTTAATTTGTTCTGCTGCGCGTCACACGCTTCAGGTGTGAAAACGACAGGTTTTTAGTGCTGAAATGCGCTTCAGGCGCGAAACGGCAGAAGCTTTAGCGTCTAATTATGGAAATGCGCCTCTGGCGCGCTTCAAGCGCAAATCATCTTCTGCCTGGCGTTTATTGCATTATTCGCCTCTTTTGATTCTGAATTTGATTTCGGTGTCTTCAGAAAAGTTGTAGCTATGGATCTTAGCTTTCATTTGTACTTTGTTTGACTCCAATTGGACATCTAAAACTCTAGATATATCTGAAATACTTTACATAAATCATGTTGATTTCTGACTAAAATTCAGCACTATACTAAAACAAAGTAACAAGGCAAAACTACGAAAAATATCTTTTTAGTCAAGAAAATAAGAACATAAACATTTCATTAAATCAAAGAACTAAAACTAACAAAATATATCAAATAAATCCTTAAATTAACTAATGAATAAAAGATAAATAAAATTAAAAACAATGAAAAATATGCATATGATGAAGAGTCATCAGTCTGCGTCTTATTAATTGAAGTGGTTAGCTGGCCAAACTTTGTCTCCAAATTCTGAATGGTGGAATATGTTCTTTGTTGAAATTGGAGATGCGAGACAACGATCTATTTGAAAAGGTCCTCCAATGAAGGCGCATTATTGTGCTTTGAAATTGGAGATTCTCATCAAGTGTGCTTTCTAGATTCTTGTTGGTAGAAGCTTGAATTCCATTGACTCCCTTTGCCAACATTGTTGAATTGCTTCTAGTTGTAAACTGTTGATAATTAATGGACATGTTCTTAATCAAGACTTTTTCCGCTTTTGAGGTCTTATTGACCTCCCTCACTAGCAACATCCAAGATGCTTCTAGCAATAGGTAGCAAACCTTCATAAAAATATTGGATGAACAATTGTTCATAAATATGGTGATGAGGACAACTAGCCACTAATTTCTTGTATCTCTCCCAATACTCATGTAATGATTCTTTGTCAATCTGCCTAATGCCACACATTTCTTTTCTGATTGAAGCAGCTTTTGAGACAATGAAGAATTTTTCTAGGAACAACTTCTTTATATCATTCCAACTTGTAGAATAACCTGACTGAAGTTAGTACAACCAGTCCTTGGCAGCTTGAAGTGAGAATATGAAGACTCTCAGCTTGATATGTTCTTTTGTAACTCCTTGAAGCTTCATGGTAGAACACACAACATGGAACTCCTTCAAGGTTTGCGGGAATCCTAACATGCAAGACTATTAATCTTTGGAAGCAAGTCTATTAAACTAGATTTAAGTTCAAATGGTACTAAAATATCAAGATATTGGATACACAAAGCATTATAAGTAACACCAGGTGAATCATGTTGTCTTAAGGTTCTATTATTCATATAATCAATAATGTGATTAGTGAACTCACACAAATAATCACTTTCACTATTTGAATCGTTTGCACTGACATCTCTATTAAGTCTACGAAGTAGATCAAAAGTCCTATCTATTTTAGGGTCAAGGGAATGCTTATTCACAGAACTAGCCCTAGTCATGCATCATGAAAATGTTGGAACCAAGTTGGTTTTACATTTGGAGTTTTGATGTTAACAAAAGTATTTTATGAAAATAATATATTTGACTTTAAAGAGTATGAAAGAAGATTCATGTTTTTGAAAAAAATCTAAAATAAGATTTTATTCAAAATAAAACTTTATCTAAAATAAGATTTTAATCTAAAATAAGACTTTATAATTGAAGAAAATCTTTGACCAAATTGAAAAGAAAATATGGTCAAGATTTGAAGAAGATTCGTCAAAATTTAAAGAAGATTTAATTAAGATTTGAAGAAGATTTGATCAAAATTTGAAGAAGATTTAATTAAGATTTGATCAAGATTTCTCTACAACAAATTAGAAATAGAATCAATTTGAAGAACTTACAAACTCAACATGAACAAGATACAATTCAGAATTAAACAAGGACTAAATTGAAGCCCAAATTTTCACTATAAATAGACACTCAATGCTGAAGGAGAAAAACATCAAAAAACAGAAAAGAGTAGAATAACTCAAGCTCAAAGTTCTCATTTTATCTTAGATTTCAAAGAGAGAAACACTTGTTCAAGTTAGAAATATTTTCTGAGTGTTCTTTTCTTAGAGTGTCAAAGTTATTATTATTATTATTATTATTATTATTATTATTATTATTATTATTATTATTATTATTATTATTATTATCAGCTTTGTTAGAAGGAACAACTCAAGTTTCAACCTTTTGTATCCAACTCGATAGTGGTTTAGTTTCTTCTTCAATCTGGGGTTGTCAGGTTGTTAGGAGAAGACTTGACTTGCAAGGTTAAGGTGGTTAGTTCTTTCTTCAATCTGGGGGTGTTAGGTTGTTAGGAGAAGACTTGACTTGCAGGGTCAAGGTTGTTAGTTGCTTCTTCAATCTGGGGTTGTCAAGATGTTAGG
>NC_021161.2:14650488-14651179 GCF_000331145.2 Cicer arietinum | reverse complement strand
AGGGTCAAAGTGGTTAGTTCCTCAAAAGTCTGGGGTTGTCATGTTGTTTGGGAAGAATGACTTGGAGGGTCAAGTGCTTTGTAATTCAAGGTATTTGAATTAGTAGATTAAAGCCTTCTGAATGAGGGGATTGAATGTAGTCAAGTTAATGGTGAACCAAGATAAAACTATGTGTCAAATTATTTATGCTTTCGTTGTTTGTTGCCTCTGAATTCGATTGATTATACTCTAAGTAATTCACAAAAACCAACCTGCCTTCATCAAATTAGCAAACAGTTTTCAACTTTGTCAAACACAATTCAACCATTCCTTCTCGTTTTTGCACCTTCAGAAAATATAACAATGCAATGCAACACGCAATTATGAAAATTCCAACAATGTCCCTATTGCTATAATTGAAATGGAAAATGAAAAACCCTATAAAATAAAGTCAAAAAAATTTAAAAATACCACAAAAAGTTTCTAAAAATAAAATAAAGATAACACAAATTTTTTTGGGAGTTTTTTTAGAATATGGAAAATTCAAAAAATTAAAAAAGTGATCTAAATGAAAGAATTTGGGATTTTGATGGTCGAATCATGTTCCTTGATTTTTTTGTGATTTTCTGGCAAAATTTTGGACCAATTCAAGACAACCGCTTGAAAACCGGTTTTTTTGACTAGCAAAGTGCCTACACGAGCTAGCAACAAC
>NC_021161.2:14628769-14650478 GCF_000331145.2 Cicer arietinum | reverse complement strand
CGACTTGTAGAGCAACAACACATAAAAAACAATTGATAGAATGGTTAGTAGTACTCTAGAATTGGCTAATATTGCTATCAGAAAGTCCCTTAAGTAGTTGACTATATGTGTAGGAGGGACTAGCTACTCCGATGACTCATCGTCAATAAAAGAGACAACGATAACTCATTATTTTGTTAGAAGTACTTTTTAATTTTATTTTAAAATAGTTAAAAAACATGTTAGTTGCTTATATCAATTGAATGAATTTAATTATTAAATATAAGTTATTGGAAAATAAAATCTCTATCATTAGTTTTTTTTCTTCTTCTTTCTCCTTGATTATATATAGAGTAATTGATTGTAAATCTATTATAATGTTATTAAGTTGTTAGATGTGTTTAATATTTTAAAAAATTACTCTCTTTGTTAGACCTAAGTTAAATTTGTTGAATGATTGGTGATAAGATTTAGACTTTATTTTAAGGAGTAAAACTAGTAATATTTGGTTTGAAAGAAATAGTTGAAATCGACAACGTACTTGGAATGTGTTTCATTTAACCAAACTAAATGAACTTCGTTATTATTGACAAAATCTATATGTTATTTTTTATATGTAAATTATAGTGAGTAACTATATGGTATATTATTTCATAATTGAATGAAAAATATATGTGTTAATTGATCTATTTTGTCATGTTAGTCTCTCATGCTATGTTAGTTGATTTTTACATGATGTGCTTAATTGGAGATTGAATTTTTTAAATATATTTATAGACTAAGTTTGAATCTTTAGGGTGGTAAGTTAGATATTAGTTCACTCATCGTATATTTCGAGGACGAAATTCTTTAACAAGGAGAGAATTGTAACACCCTAAATTTTATAATAAACTATTTTATTAGTTAAGTACGATTTTAAATAATTAATTTAATATTAAAATTATTTTAGAATATACGATGATAAATTTTCTGACAAATTGTTGTTATATAGGTGATTTCTATGATATGCTAGGGTTATAAATATTAGATTACATGAGCGATATAAATAATAAATATTATATTTTATTATTTGATATATTTTTTTTTAAATAATAGTATTTTAGTGTAATACATATATTTAAAAGATAAAGATTTTATGCGATTTTACGTGTATATACATATACCCAATTAATGTAATACTTTTTTGTGCACTTGACTGATGTTAAATATGCACGTAGTTATATTTCAATTATTTATAACTATTTTCTATTTTTACATATGTTTTTTTTATAAATAATTATCTTGAGATAGTAGTGATATTGTGTTTGATTTCCTTTATTTTTATATATTTGTTATAACATTGTGATTTTATATATATATTTATTAAGATTTAGTAATTAATATAAAGTGTTGATGTTATATTTATTTATTTTAGAGTTTCGATTATTCTCTAATGATGGTAATATCTTAATTTGAGTATTTGATAAAATAAGTATTATTATAGGGATTATTTTGAATATGAGAGTTTTGGTTATTAATGTATTTTAAAAGATTAATTATTTTTATTTATAAATTATTAGTTTCTAAATATTAATAATGTTTTATGAATGAAATTGTGTTTTTAAAAACAAATAAATAAAAGTAGTAAAACCTAAAAGGAGACCAATGGGTTTGACCAATGTGTGAACCCTAATTGTTAATAAAATAAAATAAAAAAAGGAAGTTGGACGGCGGCCGTAAAACCGTAGAGAAACACAACAACAAGCTATAGTTTGACACCAACGATCGATAATTGTTCTGGAAAAGTTTCTCTGTTCTCGTCCAAATTCCAGTATGTCGTTATATTCATTTTGGTAGTCAAATAAACATACTTCCTCAGATTTTTAACCATCCAAATTTCTCTCTAAAATACCCGACTTCTCTGTTTATAAAATTCCTTAGTTTGAACCGTTCTTCTTCACTGTAAGTCCGATTTGAGTGAAACCAACGCCAAAACGATCGTGTGAAAAATGACTATTTTACCCAATGATTTGTTTTCTGATTTATGGTAAGTTTCCTTGACCGAATTTCGAAATTAATTTTTCGAGTGTCTTTTCATAATCTATTTTTGACGTTTACCCATAAATTGTCGAGTTAGATCGATTGAAGGACAAAGAGTCAAAAAAACAAAGGATGTTTGCTTGTGTAATCATATTCGTGTGTGAAAGCGTCGAAATAAGATAAAGGGTGAGAGAGCGTTTGAATTCATGAATATAATATAATGTGAGATGAACGGAAAAACTATATTTCCCAACGATTCATCTGAGGCTCGCTATGTACAGCAGTAGCCATTTGAGTGATAAATTGATTTTAATGTGAAAATGTGGAAATTGTGAGATTAAAATATGAAATATAAATATTTATAAAGTGTTGATTGATTTAATTTCGTTAAATGCATGGTATTTGAAATTATTATGATATTTGATTTCAAATGAATTTGATGCATATGTTTGATTAGACGAATTTATGTCACTAGTAGAAAATTGGGCTTTTAATACAGCAGATTTAAGTCGGTTACGTGCTACCAGACTTAACAAATGAGGCGGAGGTACATTTAAGTCGCTTGTCCGTATAAACGAGTTAACAAGATGAGGCGGTGGCAGATTTGTAAATATGTGAAAAACTATAAACGACTTAAGAGATAATGTAAAAATAAAATTAAAAAATTAATATATCCCATCATACTCCGTGGCTAAATCGGTTATTTATTAAACCACTTACTTAATAAAATGAGGCGGTGGCAATTTTGTAAATATTTAGAACTTGTTTAATGCGGTTATATTAATAACCGACTTAAAAGGCAAACGTAAACAATAACCTTTAAACGTGAAACATTTTATCTTCCACTTTATTAACTATTCTATTATAAATCTTTTCTATTCTCTAATCATATTTCCGATACACACGTTCAACTCAGTTTCATGTTTAATACGTCGATTTCTTTATAATAGCCAAACTTCAACTCAGTTTCATGTTTCATCGTCTGACGTCTTCATCGCCGTAGTCAAACTCAGTTTCATCGCCATCTTGTTCACAATCGTGTTCCATCGCATCGCCACCTTCTGTTTCATCGCCACTATTTCAGGTATGGTCTTCAAGTTATTGAATAATAAATTTATATGAGTAATTCATTTAGATAAAATGATTATTATATGTGCTCATAATTTCATTTAGATAATAATATCATATTATTTGAAGGGAAAAAATATATGTCAAATTCATTTTTTTTTTCTAACTATTTTTTATTTTACTTTAATAGTTACTTATTTGTAACAAATAATTATGTATCATAGTTATTTGTGTAAGTATACAAGTGTGGATAAATTTTTACAACTTACTTTAAAAAAAAAACTTCATAAAAACTAAGGAAAATTTTATTGTTTTTTTTTTAAATAGAACCTGTTATATTTTGAAGAAATAAAAAATCATCATGGGATTTGTCATAGTTATACAAAACGGATATGGTATGATGATTTGTTAAACATGACAAATCTATAAGAGTGACTACTATGTCATGTTATATATGTTGAACATCTTAACATAGTTGTTTCATGGATGCAAGTATGTAATTTTTTACATGTTGTTATTGATTGTATTTTATTATATTTGTCTGATAAAAAATTATAAGTTGTTATTGATTGTATTTTTTAATATTCATATGATAAAAAAATTAGGATTCAGCCGATATTGATTGTGTTTTTTTTTTTCTTTACAGATATTTGATGACTCAAGATCAAATCACCGGATCACAGTAAATAAGTTTGAAAACTTCGTGTGGATTTTATTTTGAAATTAATTGAAGAAAATGAAGATGCTAATATATGTCTATTGAATATTGCTATATTGTGGTTTTGTAATTTAGTTAATGGATATCTAATTATTAGTTGGAAATTTTGTACTCTATATTTTTTTGTATAAACAATGAGATATTGTATATTTTGATTATTAGATATTTATATAAAATTGTGATTGTAAGTACAAAACTCTTATTTGAAATTTAATAAGAAATAATGTATGGATTAGGAGCGTGAAAACAAAATGAGAAATTTATATAAAAAAAATTAAAAAAAATAATTATTTTAACTATATCTATTAAGTCAGTTGGTCAAAATATCCGACTTAAAAAGATGATGTGTTGTACTGAATTTATGATGTTTAAGTCGGTTAAGGTGAATCGACTTAATATGATGGAGCTCTGTTAAGTCGGTTCATGGAACGAGTTAAAAAACAACATATTTTTTAAGTCGTTTGCTGTTAACTCGGGCACGGAACCGACTTAAAATGCACATTTTAACTGACTTTAAAAGGCAAAATTCTACTAGTGTGTGATGTGATAATAAAATATAGATGCATGGTATGATATATGTATGCAGGATGATAATGCTTATTTTTTTATCGATAATAGTAATGTTATAAAATTGTGATGAGTTTATATGATGATTATGATTATGTATGATTAGTGATGTTATAAAATTCTGATGAGTTTATACGATGATTATGATTATGTATGATTAATAACGTTATAAAATTGTGATGAGAATATTGAAGTACCCCATATATGATGAATTAGTGATGATTTATAAAGATGATGTTTTAAATGGAGTAGTCTAAGCTAACGAGGGGAGAAAAAAAATATTGAGAATTTGTGAAGTGAAGATTATTTTGTCATCATATAGGTAGGGCTTGACAAGCCTAGTGATTCCGGGGAAGTACAACTGAATGAGCCTGATCGTGGCGGTATGCTGTCGAGCCTTAAGGCAAGATTGTTAGACCTTTGAGGTATATGGGTGGGGAATTCCTAAGTGACTTGGAGGTAGCACTCCAAATGTTGGGAGCTACCACGCAACACACGTTTACCTCGACTGTCACGTATATGTGTCTCGGGTTGAGTTGAGGGGTTCTATGAGGACATGGCCAATTTGAATTGTCCGTCCACCAGGATGGTGGCATAGTATCAAGTCCCCTAACCAAGTACTTCAGAGTTAGAATGGTACTACTTTGTGAAGTAGAGTCTAAGCTCATGCATAGCATTGCATTTTATTGTGATTGTTTTGTTATGATTAATATGTATCATGTGTGGTAATAATTTATCTCAGTCGATTTGATGTTATAGTGAAATTTATTGATTTTCCTTCAGTGATTTTGACTTTTTAATGTGATATTTTCCTGATAGAATGTTTGTGCAATGATACGGTTCTATTATAATTGTTTGTGTGTTCTTCTTAGTTGTATTATACTATCATCATGATTTCAAAACTCACATCATTCCTTGTTTGTGTTTGACTGCCTTGGCCATGCGTTTGCGAAATCGCAATTATTACAGGTTAATGAGTCTTGAAGTTCAAGTTTGGGAGGAACTCCGCTTTGATAGGTAATATAGAGAATAAGGGTTTTAATTTGTATTTTACTTATTTAATTTGAAACGAATTTTTGTTTGAAAATCTTAGAAGTACGAGTAAGTTTTTAAAATTAAATCAAGTAATTATACTTAAATCAAGATTATCGAGATTGGACTATTTTAATGGAGAAAATAAGTTTAAAGTGTTCTTTTTATTTTTGAGAAACGTGATATTCTAACTAAAAAAAAAGTTTTTATTTTCTTAGAAATAGATTTTTATTTATCCGCTACAAATTTTATAGAAATATGATATGATTTATTATATATATTTGCCTCTGATCTTAAAACTGACAATTTTGCCTTTGGTATTAATTCTGGAAGAAGTTGAAATTCAGAAAAAGACTTGGAAAAATACAATGAATGTTTCAGCGGATTACCTACCAAATTGAACCGAATGGAAATATTGGCTAAGTGTTTTTTAAGAGCATCTACAACGGGAGTGAAAATGAGTTCGTCCGCCAGCGTGTAATTACTTAACTTCCTGTTTTTTGTGGGTTCACCGTTGAAGTTGTGCCAATGTGTCATCACGGTACTGTCAAGAAGGAACGGTGCTTCAGAGAAGTTACTTTTTTTTTTCTATCTACTTTCACAATTTAATAATAATATAATTATAACCGCTACATTTTATTAATTTATTAATAATAATAAATTTATCATTTTTTTATTAATTTATATTCGTTAACTTCTTTTAAATTTATTAAATAATAATAATTTTGTAACCATTAGCTTTTTTTTTAGTTATTATACCACCGTTAGCCCTGTTTTTCTCCTTTAATTACGATTGTTAGCTCATTAATAGAAATAATTTGTTACTCATACTTTTTCTTCACAATTTTTGTTACAGAAGTTTATTAAAGTTTTTATTAACGTACTTTTTTATTTATTTTTCCATTTAAATTAATATTTTAAGTTATAATAAAATTAAATATTAATGTATAAATTAAAGTAATGGAATATAATATGATTTTTTAAAAGTTAAATCATAAAAAATGAATGAATTGATTTAGGATGATGTGGCATAGTAGAACTTGAATCATGTTGAGTTCACAGTAGAAAATGAGTGAATTGCTTCAAGATGATGTGGCACAGTGGACCCCATCTAAAGAACCTATATTGAGTTCACCGATGTAGATGCTCTAAGAGCATAAACGGTTTGCAAAGAAATCATCACTAACAATGGTCATAAGAAATTCGAATCTACAGAAACGGCCAAAACTAAAGCAACACAACATCAGCCCAATTCAAAGCATCGATTCAAATATAAAATAATTTAAACAAAGCGATGTTTCAATTCAATATTAAAACAGGAGATATGTGCCATATTTGAGTATAAAAGAAATTCTTCTTTGTTTCAACAATATAACAACGTTCAAAAGAGAAGAATAGAATTGCAATTGAAAAATTTAACAACAATTATCATCAAACTACTTTGCAAAAATTGAGAACATCAAATACTTTAAAGAAATTTTGGACCTAGAACTTTGAAAAACATTGAAGTTACTTTGAACATCAAACACTTTAATCAACATCAAATACTTAGAACATATTCAAACATGTCTATAACATAACCAACCATAAAATACTCTCGTATTTGCACCTATTTGTCTCGTTGTTCTTGTTGTTCTTACTACCGGATTTGGTTATTATTATTATTATTATTATTATTATTATTATTATTATTATTATAATAATAATAATAATAATAATAATAATAATAATAATAATAATAATAATAATAATAAAAGTTTTACATATAACAATAATATTAATAACAAAATGTTAATTAAAGCAATATTAAGGATAATTTTATAACCGTCGACAAGAGAAAATTTACTATTTCTCTACTTTTATTTTTCTTTTCAAACTATTTTAATATCTTTTTAACTTCTTCAACGAGGGTGAGTATACAGAAGGAGTTAAACTTTATTTGATTTTTGACGAACCTGAAAATGAATTAGTTTTAGTGGAGTAAACCTAATTTTTTTTTTTTTTAATTTTTATTCTATTATTTTATTTTCTTTTCTATCCCTTTCACTAACCAAATACACCGTAAAACAATAGTGTATGGAGAATGATTGACAAATATTTTTTTAAAAAAAGTATCAATCATTTAATTTAGTAACAACTATATCGATTATAAATAATACAATTTAAAACTGTTAAATTTAAAAATAATGAATTTGAGAACAAAGTCAGAACAATAAAAAATAAAATACTAAAATATTATTAAATATAATAAAATTTATGAATATTACAAAATTTAAAGTTTTCAAAATATTTATATATTTAAAAATATAACGTTAAGGATGTCAAAGTGGTTTATTATTAATCAACATTGAAATTTAATTCCAAGCGTTTGGTTAGCATTAGATATGGAGGTTTTGCGATTTGAGTTTTGTTAGTGTTTTTAGATGGAGGTAGATGTAATATTTTATAAAATATTCTTTGAGGTCGAATGACTAAATCATCGTCTGTTCACTTTAATTTTATTAAAAAAAAATAATGTTAAAATTTCGATTAAAAAAAGATAATCAATGTTGAAATTTCAAAGCTGACAACTACGTCTAACTACTTCGGCAGATTATAAAAGCATTGCATTATCAAAATATTATTAGAATAATAACAACAATTTTTTTTAAATAAAAAATAACACCGACTGAAATTATTGTGCACCTTTTACTTAAAAGTTTTCTTGATGAATAAATTTTATAAAATGTTTAGAAAAGTTTTAGTTAATTTGGACTGTTCTATATATTTTATAAAAAAAATCATGTCTACAAAACATAAAATTTTGAAATTTAATTTCAATAACAAAAAATAATTTCGAAATAGATCATCACATTTTATGACATCTTTTAATAGATCTTAACGAAAATTTCATAATCAAAACGATTAAGCATGTAACATCAACACAAAGTCAAAGGGCATGATCTTGCAAAGATGAAAATCTATCTCACCTTTAAAAAAATTAGATATCAAACAGTAATAATCTACATAATATATATAATAGTTAGAAAAAAAAACGTTTTTGTAATTTATTCCCGCGTTAAGCACGGGTTATAGACTAGTAGTATATTTAATAAGTGGGTAGGTGTATAGCTTTTCTGTACTTTTAGTAAATAGAAAAGAAAAAAAAATCATTTTTGTTCTCTACGCCTACATTGAAGAAACGTGCTTTGTCTTTCTTTGTTCACCAATAACATTTTCATTTTCTAGCCATATATACTTGAATAGTCTTCATTCAAACGTTTCAATTCATCTAACATAGTGTTATCCCAAATCATCATTCATAAGGTATCCTTAAGGTATGAAATATTTCTTTTTTTTTTTGGTACAAGAAATATCTCATCTTGACATTGACTTGCATCTCAGTTCACTTTTTGTTGTTTATGAATATATATATGAACTGATTCTGGAGTTGAATATAAAAAAACTGTAACTTAATTATACTACTTATTCTCTTTTCAAAATTTAATTATTAGATCTGTATTGGCTTTAAAAGTTCTTGATGGTGTTATAGATCTCTATAATGTATTATTGGCTTTAAAGGTTCTTGGTGGTGTTAATATGGATGTTATGTTAGTATATAAATATTTTGATTCATATCGATGAAGTTTGCCCTTTGAACATTTTATTTTTGGATAGAAGCATTTTCTTTTCATTGAATAAAAAATACGTTTTCTTTTCATATGAATTTTCTAAAGGTGTAGTGCAATGTTACACGTAAAAGGATCGCTCGGCAAATATGTCTCAAACCACTGAAAATTTCCTCATTTAATATGAAAGAATGACACCTGTGTTTTTGCTATTTTCACGACTCTTTGTTCGCGAAATATACAGTACTCTTCAATTATTTTAAAATTTTTCATTAAAAAAAACTTAAATCACATAAATTATAAATTATAAATATAAAATTTAAAATTATTTTATATATATCTTAATAATATGTCTCAATTTAAAATTATATATATATATATAATATTTACGATATAAACTTTTGAATCAACAGAAAAAAAATATACAATAAAAAAATAAATACAAATTGAACATAATTTAAATTGAAATGATTGAAATTCTTTAATTTTATTATGAGTTTATTTAAAAAATTTGACTCAGTTAATAATAACAAAAAAATATTGTGACAACGTATAAGTTCAATGACTCTCTAGTTTTTGTTAAATAGCAAGTTAATTGGAAATTTAAATTTAATTTAAAATAATTAAATGTAAAAAATAACATGACATTAATAACCAATAAAATTCTAAAGTACTGAAATATTCACCGATTTGAAATACAGATGTAAAACTATTTTACAATAATATAGTGCATCAATGAATCAAATTCCTTTATAGTTTGAATATTTTATAGTTTCATTTGAAGCAATTTGCAGTTGTTAAAATATATAGTTTATTGTAAAGGGATTAATCATTTGAAGAAAAATGTCCAAGTTGGGAACATCATTATTGGTGCCTTCTGTCCACGAGCTTGCAAAGCAGTCCATCTTAGAAATTCCAGAACAATATCTTCAATCAAATCAAGACCCTATTGTTATATCCAATACAACTTCTTTACCACAAGTTCCTGTCATTGACCTAAGTAAATTGTTACATGAAGATGAAACTGAGCTAGAGAAGCTACACCATGCTTGTAAGGAATGGGGATTCTTCCAGGTTTGAACTATTTACATTGGCGAATCTTAATGGTTAATTTGTCAGTAAAAATGGCAAATGCTTAGTAGCAGAGATCGAACCTTTAACCTCATTTTCAATACTCATTTGCTCACCAAGCGAACTTATTAATTATTTAGATTTGATTACTATGAAGATCACTAGATTATTTGGTTATTTTTAAATAAGTCCTTGAATCAAATGAGTTGACAATTAGATTTTTAAATTTGTCATTAATTTGTTGTTAGGTTGTTGAATCAAATTGTTCTCCAAGTGTGCCCAATATATAGATAGTTCGATGGTGAACTAAGAAACATTGAAAAAAAATTTAAGAAGGATGTCCCGCATTCAAACTAACAATAAAACATTACATCTGTCATATCACTTTATTTATTTCTATATCTCTCATGGTGTCTAATAGGTGTATAGGTTGTTTGGGTGTACATAAATATTTTTCCTTTATTAACATGTCTATAAAAATAATTGTTCTCCCATTTGCTGCAAAAGTTATCTTTGAAGCTGGTTTGGAAGAAAGAATATTGTTTGTGGCAAATTCTTGCATGTTTCTTGTTAGTGTTGGCTTTTTTCAATGTTGCTGGTTCTGGTATGCAAATTTGAAGAAGTACTACTATTGAATAACAAGATGTTAAAATAATATTAAAAAGTATTTAACAAAAAAGATTAGATATTTGTAAATATTATGTCAGTATATATATATAGATTTTGTTTTGATAGCAACAATCACATATCATTAACATTGAACTGAGTCACTACTCCCTAAAGCAATATATAGGTATTATCATGGTCCTAAATTGAGGTCCACAACTGCAATTTCTACCATAATATAACAGTTTAAGAGGTCTCTGCAACCGTAATTAATTTCTGCCATAACCACAATTTAAGACCATGACTATTATACTATCTAATTTTAATAATTTTGTGAGACTTCTAAAATTGAAATTGATTACAGCTGATTAATCATGAAGTGAACCCTTCATTGGTGGAAAATGTGAAGATAGGTGTTCAAGAGTTCTTAAATATTCCAATGGAAGAGAAGAAGAAGTTTTGGCAAACCCCAGAAGATATAGAAGGGTTTGGGCAATTGTTTGTTGTATCTGAGAATCAAAAGTTAGAATGGGCAGATTTATTCTACATTGATACTCTTCCATCCAATGCAAGGAATCCTCGCTTATTTCCAAATTTTCCCCAACCATTCAGGTTATATATACTCTTAATTATGTTAATCTTTTTCTGTCATTTGTAATAAATACTCTAATCTTTTTCTGTCATTTACAAACATGTTTTCATATTGCAGAAATAATTTGGACACCTATTGTTTAGAATTGAAGAAAGTTTGCATCACAATCATCAAACATATGGAAAAAGCACTTAAAGTTGAACCAAATGAAATGGTAGAGTTATTTGATGATCTGAGTCAATCAATGAGGCTGAATTACTACCCTCCATGTCCCCAACCAGAAAATGTCATTGGACTCAATCCTCATTCTGATGCTGGTGCCTTAACAATCCTTCTCCAAGCCAATGACATTGAAGGCCTCCAAATAAGAAAAGATGGACAATGGATTCCTATTAAACCAATCACCAACGCTTTTGTCATAAACGTCGGTGACATTTCCGAGGTAATTGTTGGAAAATTAGTCATAACTGCTCTTATTATTTTTCCCTTTCCAGTGTTTTTACGAGTGTGTAAGAACGAAATTCAAATTTGACCTAATTGATACTGATCGAATTTGACTCTTTTAAAATGATAAGTTTCTAAAGTGATCAATAATTCAACGATTGATATTATATCGCCTTAAATTGTTATGTAGATACTGACTAATGGAATTTATCGAAGTATCGAACATCGAGCTACAGTTAACTCAAAGAAAGAGAGGATTTCAATTGCAACATTTCACAGACCTCAAAGGAACAAAGTTATAGGTCCAACACCATCACTTGTTACTCCTGAAAGGCCTGCAATGTTCAAAACACTTTCTGTACAAGAGTACTACAAAGCATTCTTCTCACGCAAGCTAGAAGGGAAATCATGCCTTGATTCTATAAGAATCTAAAATGAGATTAGTAAGTGATGATAAAATAAAAGTTCTATAGGACTATTTTGGGTTAAAAATAAACATGTTTTCTGAAAACAGTTACACTATATGCGGTATCTGCATAATAATAATAATAATAATAATAATAATATTGGTATTTAAGCCTTATTAGACACTAAGGTTGGTGTGAAGAATCTGTGTTATAAACTTTGGCCTACTGAGTTTGATTCTTACTTCATAAAAAAAGGTAGGAAGTTTATTGTTATTTTTTGGGCTTACATGTCCCATAGGTAATTTTTTCAACATACTAATACAGGATAATTACAACACCATCACTTGAAATTGAAGATCTCTAGTTGAGAATTATATGAATAAAAATATATTAGATGCATGAAAGAACGTTGCTTCTAAGACTTAAAATTAGATTGTCACTCGTGCATTGTGCAAGTGTTGATATTTTTTGCATTGTGATTATGTACTTATTTTTCACTACAAAATAGATAAAATGAAAATATAAAGGTTTAGTATAATTAATTGTCAACATCGAGATTTGAGAGAATATTAAAATTTTAAATATATCAGCGTAAAATGATAATAATTTTTTATTTATAAATATTATTTAATTATTTGTTTACACTTTAAATTTTGGCTTTCTTGCACCATTGTTGCTTGGTTATTTTAGTTGAATAATTAGTCATAATTGTTTTGTTGAAATCTTTGAGCATTTTTAACTAATAATGTTACAAATTGACATGTCAACTAATAACATTAAACCTTTTTGAATTTGAAATTGGAGAATTGAGATCAAGTAACCATTTTTAAAGTAAAATTAAAAGTGCAAATGTATCGTTGTGATAAATTAACATGTCAAGTGTATTAATTATTTGCAATACCTTAAAAAGATTATTAATAAAATGAAAAAATTCATAAAAGATAGAGGAAGAAAAGAATAATCTAAAATCGAATAATCTATTTATTTATATTGATGAAATGAAGTTAATTTTTAAATATTAAGAAATTGAATCCCAAGACTTATTATAGATCTTTTCTTAAGGAAATGTTTTTAAACTTGTGATTTGAAAACATAATGTAGCCCCCAAATCCCAAATTGAAATATAAAATAAAACACAAATAGTTTTGGAGAGGTTTGTGGCAAATCCAAAATAGACTGCAAACGCTTAGCATAAAAATTCTCAATTAATTTTTTTTTTTTAATATAGAATATAACTGAGGTTTATTAAACAATATTTTTGACATCAAAACATTTTCAAAACATAGATACAATTAATTTATATTTCAATATTAGTCATATAAATTGTTCTACTTCCTCTCTCACACACACACACACATATATATATATAATGCGAATATTTTCCCTACATTCAATACAGTTTTTATGAAATTGGTTGGGGGAAAACGCCTTACATAAAATTAATTAATTTTGCTGCAGATAGTTTTATAAAATAATTACTCACATTACAGGGAACACGATTCCGCAAGAAAATCTACATGTAATATGTTTCTTGAAGATTATTAACCCAAATCCGCAAGAAAATTAACAATTAAAAAGCTAATTTTAAGTAGTGATGTATCTTCCATTTCTTTCTTCTATGAATAATTTTTATCTCATCTTCAAGTATAGTACAATAATATTAACCCACACAAAGCATAAAGATCTGTATATGACAAAAAAACGTTGAACATCCAAAATAATATCTAAATCAAATGAAGAAAAATAAAGGTCATAGAAGCTGTATATTGCTTAGCAAGAAGGTTTTATACATCAACTCATGTAAATTAATAGGTACTTAAAAGTATATTTGAATATAAAGTAAAGATAGATTATTTACTTTTGTACTTTGCTCCAAAACGTATCACTCTAATACATTCCCTAAAAATCCCATTTTTACATTAGTAGTTAAAATCCAAAGTTCAATGAAAGGATTTAAATAATTGATCATGTCCAATTTATTTATCCAACTAACTGGTTCAAGTCAAATAGATATTTGTAAACCTCAAATCCTTTACATCTTTTTAAGATTCAGTAAATCTTACCTTTGATCATGTGTTCAAAGTCATTTGCTTTAACATACGAAACAATCAATCATGGCTTGTTTTTTAAATAGAAGAAGGTATTTTTAAGCATAAAAAGGTAAATGGAGCTAATATGAGAAAATTATACTATTATAATTCTAGAAGGAGTTGAATAGAATTCCTTATTAGCACATAAATGTTAATATGATTGAAAAGCGTTATGTTTATAAAAAATGGTGAGCGTTGCCATTAAACGAGATAGGATTAGACACTTCAAACAAGAAGATATTAATTGATTGATTTAACTATTGATCCAATCATGACTTACTATGGACTTATAAAATAAAATTGAATAAAATTAAGTGATAGAAAAACATAACCGTCACAAATTTAACATTAAAACCTTTCAAAGCGAAACAGGCGTTTATATTTATGTCAAAAATAATATTTTATAGCGCGCCTTTTATAGCGTTTATTAAATACAGGCGTTGTTGTATAAATATTTTAAAAATAACTATAGGATACAATAGCGTTTTTTTGACAAGCGTTGTGGAAAAAACGCTATTGTAGAGCCATATAAGGTCACATAGCGCTTGCACATAATGTTTACAAGACTTTTACAGCGCTTTTTCAAAAGCGCCGTAAAATTGAAGCGCCATCACATAATATTTTACAGCGCTTTTGGAGCGCCTTAAACACAAGCGCTGTAAAATATAGGACACCCATATTATGTTACATAGCTTTTAAAGCGCTTTTTTGACAAGCGCTGTAAAAGACTTGCGCTTTCACTTAATTAAATGACATATTAGAGCGCTTTTTATACAAGCGCTGTAAAAGACTTGTGCTTTCACATAATTAAAGGACCTATTAGAGCGCTTATTATACAAGCGTTGTAAAATCATCCACTTTATTGCTCCTCTACTCTGCGCCCATCTATTGCTCTTCCTTTAAAAAAATTGGGATACGTTGTCTCAGATATTGTATTTATTAATTTGTTGTTGTCACTAAAACTAATAAATTGTTACATAACAAATCATATAAAATCTATTCTTTTTTGAAATTTGTTGATCTGTTCTGCTTTGAAATCAGACTTGGACCTTGGTTTCCATTTTTCAATATTAGATATGTGTACTATATATTGATATAATATTATCAGTAGCTTATTATTTGTCTAACTGCATTTATATAGGTCATATAAAATGGACCAGAAATGGATATCTACCGATCGATTGTCAAAAGCGTATGAAAATGGAGTGAAGGAGTTTGTTGAGTTTGCAGTGAAGAATGCAAAAGATCCAAATAGAGTCGTTTGTACTTGTTTAAAATGTTGTTTTGGAAAACGCATTAGAGAAGATGAATTGGAAGGACATTTAGTATGGCATGGAATTGATCAAAGCTATACATGTTGGATAAGACATGGTGAGAAAATAAAAAGGAAACATTAATTTTGAGAATGGTTCGACATATGCTTCAACTGATTTCGACACAGATACATATGAGCCGGACCGAGTTGAGGAGATTTCAAAAGCAGTTGAAGAAGATCTTCAGGATTGTCCTAAAATATTTGAGAGTTTGTTGAGTGATACAGAGAATCCATTATATAATAGTTGTACTAAATTCACAAGACTGTTGGCGATATTAAAGTTGTACAACTTAAAAGCGAGTAATGGATGGTCTGATAAAAGCTTCACAAAATTATTAACACTCTTAAAAGATATGTTTCCAAATAATATTGAACTTCCCAGTCGAACCTACGAGGCTAAGCGAATTTTGTGCTCTATTGGCATGAGTTACAAAAGGATTCATGCGTGTCCTAACGATTGCATTTTATTTCGAAACAGATATGAATTACTAAAGGCGTGTCCGAAATGCCCGTATCTACCTCCAACCGCTCATACTCTATCCAGAAAAGAAAAAATTGTTTTATGTAAATTTCTACACGAAGTTAAAGTTCTAGAAGGATACTCTTCAAACATTAAAAATTTAGTTTGTATGAAAGACCTCAAGTTAAAAGGTTTGAAGACCCATGATTGTCATATTCTAATGGAGCATTTGCTACCAATAAGTATAGGTTCCATTTTACCTGAAAAAGTTCGACGAGCCATAACTAGATTATGTTTCTTCTTTAGGGAAATTTGTAGTAAAGTGATCGATCCTCAGAAATTACCGACATTGCCGAGGGAAATTGTTGTTACTTTGTGTGAGCTTGAAATGTATTTCCCACCCTCGTTTTTTGATATAATGGTTCACCTTACTATTCATCTTGTTAAGGAGACACAACTTTGTAGGCCAGGTTATATGAGATGGATGTATCCGATAGAACGATATATGAAAATATTAAAAGGGTACGTAAAAAGTAGAAGTCGACCAGAAGGTTGTATTGCTGAACGGTACATTGTCGAAGAAGCTGTTGAATTTTGTACTGAATATTTGTCCAATGTTGAATCCATAGGGCTTCCCATGTCTCGTCATTCGGGAAGAATATCAGGAGAATGAATAATTGGAAAGAGACTAATGTCTATATCAAGGACAAAATGGGAGCAGACACAATTGTATGTTCTGCACAATGATGATGAGGTTCAATCGTATGTTACAATACACATGGATCAGTAATCTAGTTTGAACATGACTAGGAATCAAAATTGGATAACTCGAGAGCACAACCGAAGTTTTATAACATGATTAAATAATCACATAAAGTCAAAGTTTGATATAGACCCCAGATCAATTTCACAAAGATTGAGGTGGCTAGCAAATGGTCTGAGTTTACATGTCTTTTCTTACACCGGTTATGTAATTAACGGCTACACATTTTATACCAAAGAACAAGATGATCAAACCACTATGCAAAATAGCGGAGTCACTCTCGTAGCTAAAGCGATGCATATCTCAAGTGCAAAAGACAAAAACCCAATATATGCAAATCTATCATATTTTGGGGTTATCGAGCGCATATGGGAGTTAGACTACACAATGTTTTGTGTTCCCATATTTGCTTGCAAGTGGGTCGATAATAATAATGGCGTTCGGATTGATGAGTCAGGCTTCTTGCTTGTCGATTTTAATAGAGTGGAATACAAAGATGAGCCTTTTATTTTAGCGTCGCAAGCTTAACAAGTGTTTTATGTCACCGATCCTGCTGATGATAAATGGTTTGTTGTCCTATAGACCAATAAAATAAGTGATGATAACAATAATAATGAAGATGTTGGTAATGATCTTTTCTTTGCAACATCACAACCACATGAAATTGATTCAACTGATGATGGTTTATATCTTAGAGATGATCATGATGAGGGAATTTGGATTAATCCATCGTTTCGTATCGTTAATGGACAAAAAAATGTGAATATCACCAGGAAAAGAAGAAGGGAATCTTAATGTATTTAATTGTTTTATATAAGCCATGTAATCTGAACTCAGTTCATGTAATTTAATTGTTTGATATGCCATAATTGAGCATTTTAGTATTTAGCTTGAACTGTAACTTAAGTGTTTAATTGTATAATCTTAGTGTTCATGTAATTTAGTGTTCGTGTAATTTAATTGTTTAATTGTTTAATCTTAGTGTTTTATACTAAGTTCATGTAACTTAAGTGTACGTTTGACCTGCCATAACTGATTTTCAGCTTATATTGAACTTGAAAAAGCTTTGTTTGAGTACTTGGAATTTTTCTTGAACTTAAACTGATCATCCCAATATGAGCCGATCATGTAATTTAGCATTGATATATATATATATATATATATATATATATATATATATATATATATCTAGGTATTTAACTAATTATTTGGAAGAAAAAAAAATCCAAATATAGGTATTTTATTTGAACTGAACTGAACAGAACATAAACTTGTAATTTTACAGCGCCTGTTACGTAAGAAAACATAGAGGTCATTTAAAGCGCTTTTTGGAGAAGAGTTGTAAAAGGCTTTTAAAAAATAAAATAAGGAGGTCTTTTACAGCGCTTTTGGACAAGCGCTTTAAAAGGCTTTTAAAAAAGCGTAGTAATAGGCTTTTAAAAAATAAAATAAGGAGGTCTTTTACAGCGCTCTTTTAAAAAAGCGTTGTAACAGGGTTTTATATATAACAGTAAACCGCTTCAATTTTCTCTTCATTACGTAAATTTCACTACACTTCAGTGTCCTCCTGCTCTTCAGTTTCCTCTTCATTGCGAACCCTACTGTCCCTACGAACCATATTGCCAACCATCTCCATTGGGAACCATTTCCATCTTTGTTATTATCCCTACGAACATTATTACCTACTCTTCTCATTGAAATTTGTAACCCTCATTGCGTAGTTCTGCGAACCCTACTCTGTCCTACGGACCGTTCGTATTTCTGCGCATTCTCGTTGTTCCTTCTTAAACGAAGCCGTAACCCTACGAACCCTACGTATTTCTTCGCACTCTTCAGGTATTGTATTTATAATTTTTTTTTGTCACTAAAATGCATGTTGAATTTATACTGCTATGTAGTTAGACTACTGCATGTTGAACTTGTTGAAGTTATACTGAACTGCATGTTGAACTTGTTGTAGATAAATGGATTCTAAAAAGGCTTTGGATCGTCAATATGAGGAAGTTGTTAATACTAAGACTTATGAAAATGAAGTTAAACGTGGTGCAACTATTATGCAAAATGTCATAAAAGCAAGAAGTAATGGCATAAAATTTGAGGTATACTATACTTTGTTTGCTGTTTATTTTTTATCTTTTTTGAAAGCATGTACTTACTATATGAGTTTATTAGGTGGGATGGAATGAAAGTGGCCAACCAATTGAGCCCAACAGTTCCATGTTGGTAAGTTATATTGGTGTTGTTATTCGTCATAATATCCCAATTACAATTGACGATTGGAGAGATAAGGCTTTGAAGGATGCAAAAGATATATTGTGGAATGATATAAAAGTAACTTTTTTACTCCACCTTTTTGTTACTTATAATTTTTTTCGTTTAAATACTTTACTCAAACTATTTCTTTATTTGATTTGCAGTCTGCTTTTAATGTTGATGAGGTGAGAAAAACTTACGTGCTTAGAGTTGCCGGAAAAATACACCGGGGATTTAGATCTCATCTGTCAAACTGCTACCTAAGAGATCGTGATGGAAATATGAATGTTGAAGCTCCAAAAGTATATAAACACTATATATCAAATGACGAATGGAGCGCATTTGTAGCTAAACATGCCGACCCCGCATTTGTGATAAGTGATTAATTTATTAGCATTTGTGTTTTATTATTCCTATTCATAGCGTATTTTAAATTTTTAAACGATTGTTATTTTTTTTATATAGAGTATAAGTAAGGTAAACCGCGAGAGGCCAAAAATCCAACGCATCCATACAAAAAATCTCGTATGGGATATGCACGTTTAGAGCAAAAAATTGTAAGTAAACATCACTTTTATATAATGTGGTACATTATAAACTATACTTTCTAACTAATATTTTGTTTATAATGTTAACAAATAGCTTTTGTTTATGTCTTAATGAATAGTTACAAGAGACCCAATCCAATCAACCATTGGGTCGTCATATTTTGTGGAAGGAGGCTCGTGTAAAGAAAGATGGAGTTGTTGATAATGAAAATGTTCAAAAAGTGATACAACTTTGTGTAAGTATATTTTCACTTTACTATTTTTTAATATTGGATTTTAAAAATGATATTGAACTTATCTATTTAATCTTACGTGTATTTTAGGAGAATCTAGAACAAAGTTCTGAAAATCAAGAGGACAACAAAAAAGTTAGTTGCAGGTACATACTCGGTAAAGTATTTAATGTGCTTGAATATTCTGGCCGCGTGAGGGGGAAAGAATTTGGCGTAACTCCAACCCGCTATTTTTCACAAGAGAAGCGCCCAAATCCATCTAATGAGGAAGTATTAGAGAAGCTCAAAGTCCTAATAGAGCAAGTGGCATTCTTGGTGAAGACGAATAATGAAAAGTAACTTCTGGATCAGCTCCAACGTGAAATACAAATGGAGAGTGAAAACGCTAGTTGCAACATTGGTCTTAAAAGTCTTCCCGAGGTGATTAATTACTTAATTAAATAAGAAATTCATTCAACCTAATTGTTTCACATACTTATGTATTAACCATTGATTTAGGGTGTCTCTACTTGCGTGTTGTATTTATCCTCCCCTACTCATCGCAAGGTTGGAAAAGGAACATTGTACAATACTTTGGGAGAAGTATTGCACAACACTCTGATCCCTGCCGACCATGTCAAAGTATCCCCCGTGATTGCTTTTGAACTAAATGCACCGTTGCCTATACTGGACAATGATGGAGATATAAAGTATTTGGGAGAAGCAATAAGTAGTTATGTGGCATGGCCCAAAAATCTTGTTGCCCTTGATAAAGTATGTTTAATTGATATGTATATTTAATTGCACGATATATGATTATGATTGATTATATTTAATTGCTGATTTTTTCCGATGTTAACTTTAATTTCACATTTATTTAGATTCATACAAAGTCTAAAGGGAATGACTAGAAGATTCCCCACAACGAGTCAGTCACGTCATCGGAAAAGGTTTGTCACATTTATTCTGGCAGATTTGTCATTTTTTTTCAGATTCAATTAACTAACAAACTGATTAACCTCATTTTTTCAGATTCAATCAAAACCACCCGCACAACAAATCTACCAGAATAAAGCCGCACCACAGTTGGATGTTCGTGGTAAAAATAAAGCTGGGAAGCTTCAAAAATTGGAGGTAACAAAGCTGCCAACATTCAAAAACTAGATCAGGGTAAATCATTTGTTGCTCCTAAAATAAGTCATCCACGTCTTGCTTGATTTGGGTCGTGTCTTGACATACAAGCAAAAACGAATATGGACAACAACGATTCACGTATCATAACCATGGAGAAAGCTATTTTTAGAGATGAGTATGAAGAACTACTTGAATAAAAGCACATATACGAACTTCTCAATCATAAGGAGCTGAGTGCTACTGTCATCAGCTTATACATTAGGTAAAATACTTTATTTAAGATAAAAATTACTTTTAATTGCATTTATTGGTAATTAATTTAATTTATTGGTAATTAATCTAATTTGACATTTTTATTGAAGGTTTTTGTATGAGAAGTTGGTGTGCACTCGCAAATTGTCAGATAGATTTTCATTCTTGTCTCCGCATAAGCTTTCAATGTTTAAACTCGATCCAGTTAATGTAAAGAATTATGTTGTAGATATACTATTGGGAAATAAAGAGAAGGATAAATTGTTCCTTGCGCCATATAATTCAGGGTAATTATATAGTCTTTATTTATATATTTTTTAATTTATGAGATCTTAATTTATTAGTTGTGTAAACACAATTGTCAACCAAATTTTTGTTGTTGTAGGGCACATTGGGTGTTGTTTGCAATCAATGCAACATCTGAAGTTATATACTATTTAGATCCCTTGCACGACCGTTACATCAATCACTCAGATATAAAGACTATATTCGACACGTAAGTAATATTTATTTATTTTTTACACACACACACACACACACACACACACACACACACACATATATATATATA
>NC_021161.2:14610554-14628378 GCF_000331145.2 Cicer arietinum | reverse complement strand
TATATATATATAATGTGTTTGTTAATGCTATAATAATCACATTTATTTGATAGTGCTTTACAAGTTTTCCAAGCTCAAAAGGGTGCTATAGTGTTGAAGCAAAAGTCAAATAACATCACATGGATTCCAATACAGGTTTGAAATATATGCCTTTAAAATTTCATTAACAATCAATGCACAAATATTTATTGACTTAGATTTTTTATTTTATAGCGCCCTCGTCAAACTAACAACATAGACTGTGGGTACTATATATTGCGATTCATGAATGAGATTGTTGATATGAATCAAACTATAATCCCAGAAACGGTACGATATTTTCATTATATTTTGATTTTCATATATAAACTATGTATATATTTGATTCTAACTTATTTATGTTCAAATTTTATATCGCACAATATATTGACAATTTCAGTCCAACATAGTCTGAAAGAGATCTAACTGAAATAAAGGAAGACTGGTGTAAGTATGTGATTGAAATGAAAATTATTTGATTTGCTGGGAAATTGGCATCTTGCAAGGTTGTGAATATGTAAATGTAAAAAATATGTGTTGTGTTGCAAGGTTCTGTTGTGAATATGTAAAGTTATATAGTTATGTATTTTTGTGAATATGAAAATGTAAAAAATATGTAATTATGTCAATATCATGTGTTGTTTGTAAACTGACTGTGTCAATATGTAAAGTTACAAGTTTGTTGTGAACTGATTGTGTCAATATATAAAGTTATAAAGTTATGTAGTTTTGTTGTTGTGAAAATGATTGCTGGATGAAAACTGATTGTAAACTGATTTCTGGATGAAAACTCATTGTAAACTGATTGTTGGATGAAAAACGATTGTTGGATGAAAATGATTTTGGAAAAAAATTAAAAGACAGCGCTTTCTTAAAAAAATGCCATAAAAAACCTATTTATACAAACAAGCGTTATTTTAAAAATTCCATTTACAACTATTTTTAATAAAAATAGAAAAAGAATGCACCTATTAGAGACAGCGTTTTTTTGAAAAAGCGCTGTAAAACGTGCATAAGAATGCACCTATTATGTAACACCCCAAAATTTTCATATATATTATATATGTATCTTTTTAGTAATAGCTATTACTAAATTAATAATTATTCTATGTGTAAATAAATTAAATTAAATTTTATCACACTCTATTCTACTTAAATAATTATAATCTTCATTTTTATTTAATTGTTTTGACGTGACAATTACATGGGGACTATTTATGATGTCATTATTTCATAAATGGACATTTTTTTATTTGATTAGTTTCGATAATCATGAAATTGATGTGTTAGATATGTTTGTTTTATTTTGTTATGTGTGAGTGGTATTCTTGTCTTGCTTGATTTATTTTAGTTGATAAAATATTAGTTGAATTATTTAATTAAATTAAAATTTATATAAGTTTTATCGTTTGTTAGTTTTATTTGCGACCAAATAAGTATTCATTTTAGGAGATATTATAGAGTTAGTGAAACCAACCTTTATGTATAAGTGTTTTGAAAATATTTTTGGTCCATCCTATAAAAACAAAAATTAGTGACTTGACTCATTCTTTTACTCTCCTTTATGACAAGATTTTATGACAATTCATGGTGTTTTCTTGACATAATGTGCATTAATTCATTTTAAACACCCTTAATTTATTTTTTAAAGGAAGATTATAAATTTAATTATAAGTTTTTTTGTGCAATTAAGAGAGGACACAAAAAGACTATGGTCCTTTTTGTATCTCATGCATTCGTCTTTTTTAAACTAAAATTATAATTTTATTATAATTGTCTACAAATATAATTCTATGAAATTTTTGGTTTCGTAACTATTAGATAAAAAAAATTAAAAGGGTGATGTGACAATCTCTAATTTATTTATTTAATTAAAATTAGTGTGTGACAGCCTTCAATATATGGTGAACTCTATTAGTTAATTCAAATTAACTCATACATATAAATTTCAATTGGCTTTGTAACAACCTAATAAAATTAAAGAAATAGTAATTATTGGTAGTATAATGTTGGAATTAAGTGCACTTCAATTTTAGACAAGAAATCAATGGTAATAGTGCAACGTAAATAGCTTATATGTTCATACGTTTCCATTAGGCATCTTGTTGTCACACATATTTGTCATTCTTACACTCTCAAAATAATTTTCTGAGTCGTAAATTCCAATATCTATCGGTGTTGAATTCATTACTGCCTCGTGAGCTATTTCTCGTGCAAATTTAGAGGTGTTAAGAAAGAAAGCGCCTAAGGTAAGGGCTTTTCCCCATGCAATGTTAGGCTAGATATTAAATTAATAGTTTGTAAGATATTGATATAAAACTTGTTGTCTTAAAAGAAAAATATTGATTTTTAATTGCCTTAAAGAATTTAACTATAATATTTTATTTTTATGAGTAATATGTTTGCTTTGATAAACTTAATTATAAATTTCGATTTTTATTATTATAACATGAGTAATATGTTTGATGTCATATATTTGATGTAAAGTTATTATTTGTGTGTTGTTTATGTGTACTTAATTATAAAGCTATGATTTTTATTATGATCTCATGAGTAATATTTTTTTAGGATGTCTTTAATTTAAAGTTTCGATTTTTGTGCTATTTCATTTTAAAGTTTTGATTTTTAAGAAATCTATATGAGTCTTGGGGGAATTGGTGTAAGGTTTTAATTTTAATTATGATAACATGATTAAGTTGATTTTTGTGATGTGTTTAGCGGCAAACCTTGATTTGTGTTTTAAATAATATTATTTTTGTGGTTGCATAAGTGGCTTGTGGTTTGTGTTTTGAATATTTTATCTATGTGGTTGTCTAAGTGATTTGGTTTGTGGTTTGTATTTTAAATATTTTTATCTTTGTGGTTGCCAAAGTGGTTGGTGATTTGCATTTTAAATATTGTTATCTTTGTGGTTGCCTAAGTGGCTAGTGATTTGTGTTCTAAATATTATCTTTGTGGTTGCCTAAGTGGTTGGGGATTTGTATTTTTAATATTGTTATCTTTGTGGTTGCCTAAGTGGCTTGTGATTTATGTGATTATCTGATTGGGTGGTGATATGTATCTTTGAGCATCATTATCATTTCATGACATATCATATGCATCTTTGTGGACGCCTGTGTGGCTGGTTTAATTTTCCCCATTGGTATGGGTGACTTCTGTGTGGACGCCTGTGTGGCTGGTTATATCCGGATCATATATGTTTAGGAGCATGCATGACTTGCATACATTTTTATGTTATTTTATTTTGATCTAATTATTTGATATACGATTGCTACTTGATTTATTTAGATACATTCTATGACTTTCGATACATCTTTAAGAACTATTAAAGAATCAATTTTTTTAAAATCTTTTATTACGAAAAGATTTTATATTCATATTTTATGGTTGTTAATTTATTATTTGGTTTAATTTTGTTGTGGGATGAACTGACCCCTTACACCAATATTTAGGTACTAATGATATCAAAAGTCGTATGAATGATGTTTGATTGGTGCACGCGCGTGGGAAAATGAGACATTTACTTTAAAAATAATATTTTGTATTACTAAAAAATTTGGTCGTACATTGTAAAGTTATTTACTCTTCATTATTGACTTTTAATAGAAATGTGGAAGTGCGATTTCATTTGCTGGTAAATAATTGAATGTAATTAATTTCAGTCAACCTTGCTTATTTTGAATTTCAATTAAAGAGACTTTATTTTATTTTGGAGCATAAATGAATATTGATCTAATAACTGAAATATTAATTTTGCAAATAAATGAATAAATAATATTTTAGTAAATTACATTACGTTCTTTTAATGAGAAAAAAAATTAATTAGTTGTTTCTAAAAGAAAATAAATATTTTTCAGTAATATTCGTATCAAAAATTTGGGGCGTTACATATTACAACGCTTTTATTAAAAAGCGCTGTAAAACTAGTACAACAAGCAGTGCGTTTTTAGAAGGAATTTACAACGCTTTTCTATTTTAAAAAGCGTTGTAAAACGTGCACCTATTACAACACTTTTTTGAAAAAGCGCTATAAAACTAGTACAACAAGCAGTACGTTTTTAGAAGGGATTTACAACACTTTTTTATTTTAAAGAGCGCTGTTGTGTCTTTTTAAAGCACTAGATACTACAACGCTTAATCTTTTGAAAAAGCGCTGTAAATGACTTAAAAAAAAACGCTGTAAAATACTATTTTTCGCATAGTGTATATTTTTATCCTTGCAATTATAATATATTTTGAGTTTGATCAAATATAGTTTTATTTTAAAAGAGTACTTCCATCTAAATTCTATTACAAAAACTGTAACACTGTTAAATCTAAATATAATTTAAACATGACTTTTTTTAACCTAAACTCCAATATGAGTAAATTATACTCTTTTTTAACTTAAAATTAACCTCAACTGTTTCATTTTTCTTCCCTAAAATTAACCTAAAATGTTTCATTCTTTTTACCTAAAAAACTAGACTTCTACATAAATTATAGGGTTAGGGTTCGAAATAGAATATTAGTACAAAATTGCGAATGATTGTTTCTTCTTTTGAGTGGTTCGCTTCAATCTTCTTTGCGTAGATGGATGGTAAAAGTGAAATTGCAGCTAGCGGTTGGGAATTGATTCAAATTGATGAACTATTTGTTTTCGGTATCAACAAATTGAATTTCGATTCATCAATTATTGTATCTGATTATTTCTCAATTCCGATTAACATTCTCTATTCGATTTCTAATAGTTATAATTTCACCAAGAATCTAGTCAACGAATTAAAAAATATGGTCAACCACGAAATCTCTAAAGTGTGATTCACCTTGAAATGATTATTATAGATGGTAAGAACTAAAAAAATATTGAACCAACAATTTCAAAAGTAACCCCACTGATATTATCTTTATATTGTCGCTATCTTTTATAATATAATACAGTTGCTATCTTGAAATTAATCTGCCAGTGTTAATGCTCTAAACTTGAACTAACAATTTCAAAATAAATCATTTTGAAGTTGTTAATTTTATGTTTTTTAAGGGAAGAATCAAATATTTGGGGTTAACTTTAGGTTAAAAATATTATAATTTAATTATATTGAGGATTTATTTTTAAGTTAAAAAAAGTTATGTTTTAGTTATATTTATGTTAAAATAGTAAAAAGATAGAAAAAATTTCATTGATATTTAATTGGTTCTTGTACTCTTTCTCTCTTGTAGAGTATATTCATTCTTCATTCAACATGAATGATAATTTCTTCATTTATGTAATGGAATCACAACAATCAATATTTATCCTTCTTGTACACCAGTTCATTAAAAATTTGGGGAGGATTGATTTTCATCTTCAAAAACACAATAAATGACTCCCACACAGTATCATCCATCAGAGCACATATTACCAACTGACAACTTATAATAATTGTGTTTTTGCAAATGCGCACACATAAGCAACGAACAGGTTGAGCATTGAAAACATCTAATAGTATGAAACAAGTGAAAAGAATATGTGGAATATCAAGTAAGTTTTTATCAATTACAACACATTAATAAGAATCATCAAGATAGAATAACACAATCATTCACATCATCAAAATGAGACAATCACATATCAACATTGTGTTATGCATGCTCCTATACTAAAATCTTCTTCTCTTCAGTTGGTACCATTCAAACTCTGTAGTACGTGGTTAAGAGGTTTGAAACTATGCAACTGATGACTTTTCATCATATGCATATTTTTCATTAATTTTAGTCTTATCTATCTTTAATCATTAGTTAATTTGAAGAGTTATTTGATATATTTTGTTGATTTTACTTCTTTGATTTAATGAAATGTTTATATTCCTATTTCCTTGATTAAGTGTATATTTTCGTAGTTTTGCGTTGTTTCTTTGTTTTAGTGCAATGCTGAATTTTGGTGAGAAATCAACATGACCTATGTGGAGTATTTCAGTCATATCTGGAGTGTTAGATGTCCAATTGGAGTCATACCAAGTGCAAAGGAAAGCTAAGATCCATAGCTACAATTTCCAAGAAGATACTGGAACCCAATTACGACTCAAAAGAGGAGAAAAATGAAGAAAACGTCAAACAAAAGAAGTTGTGCGTTTGAAGCACAACAGTTGCGCCTCAGGCGCATTTGCACCCTTTTGAATCTGCCGAGTTGCGCTTGAAGTGCAAAAGCTGGCTCACGCAACAACATTCATTAAAATGCATTATTTTTCTCACTTTATAGGGATCTTTTTGACTATTGGGAAGAGGGTAGACTTGGGCCCTAGTAGAAAAACTCAAAGGCGACCGTTTCTAACACCATTGGAGTAGTTTTATCAAGAATCATTCATGAATCTTTCTTGTAACTTTTCTCTAATCTCTATCTTTCCTATCTCTGTCATGAGTAACTAAACCCTATTTGTTAGGGATGAGTGTTACAAGATAAAACCATTATTTTTCTGATTTGATTTCTAGTTATATGAATGAGTTTATTGAATTATTTTTCTCATCTATGTGCTTAATGCTTTTTATTGCTTGATCAACATTAAAATGTTCTACGATTTATATTTTGAAACGGGAGTGGACTTTACGAATGTTTGAAATGAGAAATTCATGAATTTGTAGTCTAGGGATAGATGCAGGTCATGAAACCAATTAAATTAGTTGCAAATGCAATAGTTTGACAAGAGAATTTCTGTACGGTAAGACTTAATTGTAATCTTAAATCCACTAAGCTATTAGGGTTACTTTGGAATTAAAGATTTTTTCACTAAGGCATTAAGGCAAAAATAATAAAGAGAATCCGATAATAATTCAATAAAGGAACTCAGTAACTAGGATCAAATTAGACACCAAGGTTGGATTCGAAGTGAAACTCATCCCTGACATTTTTCTTATTCTAAATAATCAATTTTGTTACTGTTGTTAATTTTAAATATTATTTCAATCAATTTGGGAACATTTAGTTCAATTTTAGTAATTAAATATATTTCGATAGTAAAACACAATCATTGAGTTCGACAATCGGTATTACCATTTTAATTATTACTTGCAACGATTCAGTACACTTGCTGAAACGCTATCAAGTTTTTGGTGCCATTGTCGGGGGTTGCCATATCATTATTGAATTTAATCTATTTACTTAATTTAATTTTTTTACTCTGCAATAAAAGTTTTGCTTTTATTTTATTTTTAATTTAAAAAAAAATTCGTTTTTAAAACTATTTTATTTTTACTTAATTATTTATTTTTCTTTATTTTAAATTTTTTCATTACTCACAATTTGTCTAACCTTGTATCCGAGGTCAATCCTCAGCTGAAATTTTCTTTGATCTTGAAATCAAAAAAATTGCGAAAGCAAATCAAAATGAGGTTCGAGAAAGGAGACAAAGGGAAAGACAATTAGTAGTAGAAAAAGAGGATTTGGGGGATTTCTTCATAATTGCAGAAATGGCCGATCCACCACCGCCTGAATGCACCCTCAGAGAGTATGGGAATCGAAATAGAAACTGTGCTCGATTGGCTATCCATAACCCATCGGTTACAGTCAACAAGTTTGAAGTGAGCTCCGCTCTATACCGAGAGTTGAAAGAGAATCATTTTGCCGGTAAACATAACGAAGACGCTAATAGACACCTCACGAACTTCTTTGAATTATGTGAAATAGTGAAAATGGATGGTTGTTCTGAAGAAGGCAAGAGATTGAGATTATTTCCATTGTCATTGAAAGATGATGCTAAGGAGTGGCTTAACTCTTTTCCTGCCAGTAGCATCACCATGTGGGATGACCTTGAAGATAAATTCTTAGAACAATACTTTCCCCCAGTTGTGTTTGTTAGAAAGAGGCAAGAGATTTTCAGTTACAAACAGAAAGAGGGAAAATCTCTTCGTGACACTAACTAGCAGGTTCAAGAGTTTACGGCCCATATGCAAATATTATGTAATGGTTTGAGGCCTAGCACTAGAATTATGTTAGATGCTACAGTAGGGGGTTCTTTGAATTACAAGACCGCAATAGAAACACGCCAAATTATCTAGATCATGGCATCAAATGAACAAATGATGTTGTATGACAAAGGTGGTGGGTCAACAAGTGGTATACTGGAATTGAATGTTATGGATGCTGGGTTGGCTCAAGGCTGGTTGCTCTCATGACAGATAGAAGATGTTATCGCCGCTTTGATAAAGAAGGGGATGACAACTCTAAATATACAACCCTAAGTGGCCCCTATCAAATTATTGAAACATATTGGTTGTGACTTTTATGGGGGAGCACATAAAAATGGATTGTGTGAATCACCGGATGAAGATGATACATAAGAACTAGAAGACGTGAATTTTGTGGGTAATAACGGGAAGCAGAACAATCCCTATTCTAGTGCATATAATCTTGGTTGGAGAAATCATCCAAATTTTTCTTGGAGAGATCAATAGGGTGGATCTCATGATCAATAAGGAGCTCAAGCAAATCAAGCCCCACCTCGAAAAGCTACTTGGGAGAGTGATATTAAGAAGTTAGTAACAAGCACAAGTTCTTTCATTGAAGAGTCAAAAGCTATCCAAAAAAATCACCCTGCATCAATAAATAATATGGAGACCCAATTGGGTCAATTGCTCAACAAATGGCACAAAGAACGCCTGGAAATTTGCCAAGTGACACAGTTCCGAATCCGCGAAATAATGTCAATGAAGTGACAACGAGGAGTGGCAAGGTAAGTGAACAAGTACCACCAAAAGTCAAATAGAGTGGGAGTACTTCAACTTCAACCCATTCAAAGGAAATGGTCACCCTGACATCAGTTGAGTAGCACATCGCTCTTGAAAAGGAGGAGGAACCTATGGTATATAAAAATCACCCTGCATCAATAAAGAATATGGAGACCCAATTGGGTCAACTTGCTCAAAAAATGGCACAAAGAACGCCTGGAAATTTGCCAAGTGACACAGTTCCGAATCCGCGAAATAATGTCAATGAAGTGACAACGAGGAGTGGCAAGGTAAGTGAACAAGTACCACCAAAAGTCAAACAGAGTAGGAGTACTTCAACTTCAACCCATTCAAAGGAAATGGTCACCCTGACATCAGTTGAGTGGGAGACACTGCCAAAACTAGAAATTCGACTTCCATTTCCTCAAAGATTAAAAAAGAATGAAACTGAAAAACAATTCGGTAAATTTCTTGATGTTTTTAAAAAATTGCAAATCAATATTCCTTTTGCAGAAGCACTAGGGCAGATGCCAACATACGCCAAGTTCATGAAGGAGATTTTGTTAAAGAAATGAAAAATTGGTATTGAAACAGTGATACTTACCGAAGATTGCAGTGCTATTCTATAGAGGAAGTTGCCACCTAAGCTCAAGAATCCTAGAAGCTTCTCTATTCCTTGTGCTATTGGGGATAGAACTTTTGGAAAAGCCCGGTGTGATCTTGGGGCTTGTGTGATTCTTATGCCCCTTTCCATATACAAAAGTTTAGGCATTGGAAGAGTCAAAGACACACAATTTATGTTACAGTTTATGGATCGCTCAATAAAACACCCATATGGGGTGGTGGAAGATGTGTTGGTCAAAGTAGATATGTTTATTTTTCCAGTGGATTTTGTGGAACTAGACATGGGAGACCATTCTTAGCAACATGAAGAGCTATGATTGATGTGGCGGATGACACTTTAACCTTTAAGCCATATCTAGAGTTGTAGATGTTCAATTGGAATCAAACCAAGTGCAAATGAAAGCTAAGCTCCATAGCCACAACTTTCATAAAGACAACGGAACCCAATTCATAGTCAAAAGAGGAAAAACATGCAGAAAACGTCAAAGAAGATGTGCGCCTAAAGCGCAACAGCCGCGCCTGGGGCTCATCTCCATGCTGAAGACTCTGTTGATTCGCGCTAAAAGCGCAAAAGCCGTGCCTGGTGCGTGTGGCACATGACAATATTCATTAAAATGCATTTTTTTCACTTTCTAGGTATCTTTTTGACTATTGGGAAGTTGAGAGACTTGTGCCCTAGCAGATAAACTCAAAGATGGACGTTTCTAACACTATTAGAGCAATTTTATGAAGAATCATGCATGAATCTTTCTAGTAATTCTTCTCTAATCTCTATCTTTTCTATCTCTGTCATGAGTAACTAAACCTTATTTGTTAGGGATGAGTGTAACAAGATGCAACCCTTATTTTTCTGATTTGATTTCTATTTATATGAATGAGTTTATTGAATTATTTTTCTCATCTCTGTGCCTAATGCTTTTTATTGCTTGATCAACATTAAAATGTTCTACGATTTGTATTTTGAAACAGGTGTGGACTTTACGAATGCTTAAGATGAGAAATTCATGAATTTGTAGTCCATGGATAGATGTAGGTCATGAAACCAATTAAATTAGTTGCAAAGACAATAGTTTAACAAGAGAATTGTTGTACGGTAAGGCTTAATTCTAATCTTAAATCCACTAAGGAATTAAGGGTTACTTTGGAATTAAAGGTTCTATCACTAAGACATTAGGGCAAAAATAATAAAGAGAATTCTGTAATAATTCAATAAAGGAATTCAATAACTAGGATCAAATTAGACACCAAAGTTGGATTCGAAGTGAAACTCATCCCTGATATTTTTCTTACTATAAAAAATCAATTTTATTATTGTTGTTAATTTTAAATAGGCTTAATTGCAGTTTTGATCCCCCTATTTTAACTGAATCGCGAAAGTAGTGCCCCCATTTTGTTTCTCCCCAGTTTTGGTCCCCCAAGCAGAATTTTGGTCCAAAACTTGATGAAATTTCATTTTTTTTTGCATTTATTTAAGTCACACAATGCCTCAAGATCTCATTTGCAACAATTGTACCTGAAATATATGATCATAAATGGTGTAGTACGGCTTTAAAAACTAAAATTTCATCAAGTTTTGGACTAAAATTCTGTTTGGGGGACCAAAACTAGGGAGAAACAAAATGGAGGGACTACTTTCGCGATTCAGCTAAAATAAGGGGACCAAAACTGCAATTAAGCCTTCTAAATATTATTTTTATCAATTTGGGAACTTTTTGTTCAATTTTAGTAATTAAATGAAATTCGATAGTAAAATGCAATACTTGAATTCGACACTCGATATTATCTTTTTAATTATTATTTGCAACGATTCAATACATTTGCTGAAAAGCTATCAACCACCATGAAAGTAGACGAAATATTCAAGTTGACTATGTCCTCACAGATCCCCAAAACTCAACGTGAGACACATATATGAGACAATCGAGGTAAACGTGTGTTGTATAGTAGTTCCTTACATTTTGGGCAATCCAAAGGTTTAACAGTCTTGCCATAAGGCAGAACAACGGAACTCCACGATCATGCTCATTTAGTTGTAATTCTCCAACATCACTAGGCTTGTCAGATACTACCTATATGATGATAATATAATCTCCACATCACATACCCCTAACATTCAGCTCCCCCCTCGTTTCCCTATACTACTCTCTTTAGCACGGGTCGAAACTACCACACTAATTTATCGTATAAGGGGTAACATCGACAAATATATATATATATATATATAGAGTTTTCTCTTAGACATCATAGTCACATAATTTCACATCATACAATCAATATATCCCAATATCAATCAAGTTGACAACTCCACAAACCGTCAAATAAGCACCATCATTTAATATTTTCCGAGTCATACTTTACCTTCAAATCAATTATCACATTTTACATCAAACAATGTTAAGGATATTTATAAATAAACATAGTTCCAAATACATCAAATATGCAATTCTAAAAATAATTCAATTAACACACATTCATCAAAACTAAATAAAAAAGAATTCTATAAAAGTTTATAATTCATTTTTTAACCTCACTAAATCCCATATGTTCTCATTAGTTAATTATTACTCAAAGGTCTTTAACCATACGTAGCGAGTCCTAGATAAATGATGGAAAATACATTTTTTTTATTCATCTCACTTTTTTTACACTCATGAATTCGAACTTACTCTTACCTCATACCTTAATTCGATTCTTTCACAAAATACAAGAAACTAGAACAATTTTCAGCAATAACGGTAGATCAACGGTGCACAACATATGAGTCAGAAATAAGCAACGGCTTCACAGAGTCGATGAAACATGACAGTTAAATTATCTACGGCATAAAAATTATTGTTTCATAATTTATGAAAATAAATTTACGAACAAAAATGGAGTCAAAACAATGCAAAAATGAAAGTTAGAAAAAGCCTCATCGAGTCGCTAGAGCTTCCAAAGGATCTGATGTCAAATTCATCAAAAATTAGAAAGTAGTGCTGCTTAAAGGTTTCGACGCAAGATAATCTAATAATGATGTCCATTTTTTTATATGACAAATGTGGTGGCCATAAATGGCCAAAAAATAGTCTGCGAATAAGACACAAAAGTTGTTGTTTTCGTGAATGATAATTTTTTCATTATTTGATTAAATTGGTTCACACCTGATGATTTTCTTGAAGTAGAAATAATAACAAAACTAAGAAGTGCTTAAATAAAGTGACACAAGTAATTTTTCCTGGTTCACCACTAACTTGGCTACATCTAGTGCCTTCACTTAGAAAGATTTAATCCACTAATTCAACAACTTGAATTAAAAGCACTTGAGCCTCCAAGCCAGTTTTCTCAGAAAGCCTATACTCTACAACATCAAACTCTTGAGGAGCACGCACACCTATACTCTCCTAGACAAGTCTTCTCCACACAATTTGACAACACTAGATTATTGAAGGCACAATAACACCACTATTGGGTTTGAATACAAAGATTTGGAACTTGAGTAGTTGCTTCTAGCAAAGTGATTACAACAATGAATATCATACTCTAAGAAAAAACACTTAGAAAATATTTCTCTTTCGAACAAGTGTTTATCTCTTTGAACTCTAAGATGAATTTGAAATTTTGAGTTTGAGTTCTTCTACTCTTTTCTGATTTTTCGATGATCTTCTTCTTCAATCTTGAGTATCTATTTATAGATCAAATTAGGGCTTCATTATTTTGAATTGTATCTTCATTCCTAGCTTCGTCAACAATGATGTTATTCAAAAATAAATTTGAACAAAATGCTTTTTGATAATATGTTCTTTAGCCAATTCTTTATTTCTGAATCCAATCTGAGTAGTTTTTCTAGATTGATTATGTTTGTATTTTGTTAAGATTGAGTTTGTAAATTCTTCATATTGATATTATTCGTATTTTGTTAATATTGATTTTTTTAAATTGTTCAAATTGATAGTATTCGTATTTTGGTAAGATTATGTTTGTAAATTCTTCAGATGATACTGTTTGTATCTTGTTAACAATGTTTTCGCAAACTCTTCATATGGAACTTCCTTCCTATTTCTTGCTTTGATCTGGGCGGGAACATAGTGTTGGACCGGTTCTTCAACTTTCAGAAGTAGGAATATGACTAATTCAAATTCAGTATTTTGTCCTTTGTCAAAATTTGAATCATATATTTGCAAATAATAAATGTATCTTCTTGTGAGCGTTTTTTCTTTTAAACAATTCTTGATCATATCTTCTTGTAAACAATTCATATGTTCTTTTAGATAAATCTTGATCAAATCTTCTTGTAAATAATTCATATCTTCTTGTGATAAATCTTGATAAAAATTTATTGTAAATAATTCATATTTTATTGTAGATCAAATCTTCTTGTAAATAATTCATATCTTCTTGTAGATAAATCTTGATAACATAATTTTTTAAATAATTCATATCTTCTTATGATAAATCTTGATCAAATCTTGTAAAAAATTCATATCTTATTGTTGATAAGTTATTTATCATGTCTTCTTTAAATCTTGACCATATATTCTTTTCAACTTGGTGAAAGATTTTCTTCAATTATAAATTTGAATAAGATCTTATTTTAGACTGTGTTAAAAAACATGAACCTTTTATCATACTTTGTGAAGTCAAATATATTATTTTCATAAAATTCTTTGGTTAACATCAAAACCATAAGTATAAAACCAATTTGTTTTCAACAATCTCCTCTTTTTTGATGATGACAAAATTGTATTTTTTATAACAATTTTTCTTTTAAATACTTTGACTCCCCATAAGTATAAGTATTTTTGTAAGTACTTTTTCTCCCCCACATTATCAAACATCTTTCTCCACCTTTTTTCATTAAACAAAAAAATTTGAAAGTGAAATTTGGCCCTTATATTTATTTATTTGTTTATAATGTGCCCTTTTGCGTTTAATAGAACGAAAATAATATAAACATAAAACATAAAATTTATCTGAAGTATGAAACTAAGTTACTCTAAGGTTGACACAACATCATTTAAGTAAAAGAATAAGGTTTATGTTTTTCTTGGTGAAGTCAAACCTATCTTTAGCTAGTGCTTTGGTGAATTTTGTTAGCTCATTGATGTTTGGTGTCTACAAACTGGATATTAAGCAACCTTTTTGAAGTATCTAGTTTTTTGTTAAGCAAATGGCAGAAGTGTTGTCACAATAAATGTGAATATTGATTTCTAGGATTTTATAGTCTTCTAGTTGATTTTTCATCAAAAGTAGTGGTGAGCTACAACCAGCTGCTGAAACATACTCAACTTATGTTGTTGACATGACATATGTGCTTTTTCTCTTACTTGACCAAGAGATTAAGTTGTTACAAAGAAATGTGGAGTTTCTACTTGTGTTTTTTCTCTCAATTTTATCTTCAACATAATCTGAATCACAATACCCACTTAGTTTGTACTCAAAATATTTCTTGTATAACAAGGTAATGTTGGTAGTGTTTTATAAGTATCTAAGGATTCTCTTGACAATAGTTAAATGTGATTCCCTAGGGCTAGCTTGAAATCTTTCAATAGACTAAACAAGATGTAAGGTCTAGAAGCAGTAAGGTAAAACAGGGATCTTGTCATTTCTCTATAGGTTTTCTGGTCATTTTTTTGGCTTGATTCATCCTTTTCAAGTGAACAAGTAGGGTACATTGGTGTAGCCTAAAGTTTGCAATCACTCATCTTAAACTTCTTGAGAAACTCTTTTATATATTTAGTTTGATGGATGTATATATCTTTTTTGACTTTGTTGAATTTGTATCCCTAAGAAGAACTTAATTTCTCCTATCATACTCATTTAAAATTCAAGTGACATCAGTTTAGAAAGTTATTGGAAATGAGTGCCATTAGTAGATCCAAAAAAAAAAAATGTCATGAATATAGATTTGATTATTAAGAATGTCATCTCATATTGATTTTCTAAAAAGTGTATTATCTACTTGTCCTCTTTCAAAGTTATTTTTAAGCAAGAAGTTACTAAGACTATCAAACCATGTCTTAGGTACTTGTCTTAGTCCTTGCAGAGATTTCTTGAGTTTAAAAACATGATTTAGAAATTCAGAACTTTCAAAACATTATTTAGGACAAAAGAAAGTAGGATACGAATCTTGGAGAATAGTTGTGCTTTGGTAAAAGAGTGCTAGATGAGGTAAGGGCTCCTTTGACTTTTTAGTATAACATGTTTAGTTTAAACTTGTTGTTGGTGTTTGGCTACATGATAATTGATTTAGTGTTTGACTACTTGGTGTTGGATTCCTTGGTGTTATTTTTGGATGCTTGATTTCTTGGTTTTGTGATTATTCTTGAATAATGCAATTTAAGTTTGAAAAAAAAATGATTGAATAATGTGGTGCATGCATACGATGTAATATGATTTGGTGAATTGATGCTAGATATATGGTGAAATGTGTCGATGAATGCATTGGTGATGTGAACTATCAGGTGGCTGCTCACATATGCGTGACATAATTATTGGTGATGTGTTGTCAAGTGGACTTCAAAATTTATTTCAAGAAAAACACTTATGAGTGAGATGATATTCCATTATTATATGCACATGCATGTAGACATTGGATTACGATTTTTAAAACCATGCTTCATTAATTGATGTCTATGATTACATAACTGCTATATGTTTTCTATTATATTTAGTTTGTGACCCTTGATATTTATGGATCGGGTTGAACTCCTATGATTGTTAGGATCCATTTATACATAGTTTAAAATGACGGTGAACATGTAGTATCCCCTAACTATTCTTTAAGTGTGCAGATTAAATTAGAAGGTGAAGATTTATATTAATTAATATCTAATTTAAGGTAGCATAAATTAAGTAAGTTAGATATAGTATTCTAAGTGTTTTTAACACATAGAATATTATTAACTATTGAACAAGTAATTATATTTACTAATAGAGTAAATCATGATACATTAAAAAAAAGCTTTGCAACAAGTATCTAATAACCTACACTTCGAGTTATGCTTTAAAAGACACAAGGAAATATAAGTTAACGAATGATCCTCTAATTCAAAGAATAATCAAAATGAAACAACTGGAAAAAAGTCAATGTTATGATATAAGTAAAGTCATCTTATGAAGTAAATTACTTTGTAATCTTTATGATGCAATGGTTCCTATAGTAGGGCTATTATCTAAAAAATTAATGGTCTAGTAGAAGTAAAATCCTTTGATGAAGAAAATGACTATGTAATTTCTATTGTGCAATGGTTCCTCTCGTGAAGCTGTCTCTAAAAAAGTCAATGTTTCTGGTCAACAAGTCAACATTGAACATTAACTTGTTAGTATTCCTTCAAAAACAAAATTCTAAGAGAAACAAATTTGTTCTTCTGATTATGTGACATCACAAAATGAAAATGATTTACATCATAAGAAAATGTTCAAAGAAAATTTCTGAAAAAAGGTTTGAACATATCAATAGAAAAGAATGTTATATACTTGATATAAGATTGAATTGTATTATTCTCTCAATGAGTTAAAATCCAAATAAAGATTATGGGCAATTCAGACACATACTTGATGCAATGTACTCCAGTCCGATAGTGACAATAACTCTTTCATTCAAAGAGGTAACTTAAGAGGTGAAAGAATACTTGATGCCTGGAGAGGTAGAATAAAAAATACTCATATGCTATTGGATTAACAATGGATTAACTCCTCCACTATACTCAGACAAATATCTTTGTAAGGGGATGACTATATATAGCAGCAATTGTTGTTGTAACACCCCGTTTTTCAAAGCGAGGGTATATTTTTTTTTTCGAAAGAGATTAAAATAAAACAGAGAATTAAATCAGGAAATGCCTTTGGATAGATAATTGAGTCATTATAATTTACAAGCAGCGGAAAAGTTTCTCCAATTATAAATCCAAAACATTTACACAACATCAAATGGTACATGGAACCTATTCGAATAAGAAGTCAAACTGACAATAGTAGTATAAGTACAGTTTTCCAAACTAAAAATACTCCAATCCAAAAAGAAGGACACCTAGTCCCTATACATCATCCTAATCTGATCATCCTACCAAAAAGCTATACACCCTGAGTGATCTCCACGCGCCCCGTGAGATCCTCCTAACGTAACTGCAGTCAAGCGTTCCCATCTCCATTCCCGTCCGTAGGGTACGAACCGGTAGGACCGTCCTGACTCTCATCTGAGGGCAAAGCCCAGATTTCCACAATAATTGTAAAGGGTCACCAACCAAAAAAATAACAGTTAACACATAGCAATTAAGATTTTAAATGCTCAAAATAACTTTTCAACTAGGCATGTACCTTAACAGGATTTTCAATATGCTAAAAGTTCATACAATACTGTGCCAAATAAAATGAAAGTAAAATGAAGTTCTCAATCTCCTAATTAACACATAACAAATCAAGACATGGATGAGTTAATGAGTAATCAATCATCTAACCCAAACTGAGGATTTTCACTGAGCCAATCGATTGGGAAATCAATTGGGGTGAAGGTTTTCAATGAAAA
>NC_021161.2:14582417-14609350 GCF_000331145.2 Cicer arietinum | reverse complement strand
TTAATGATTTTCAAAACAAAATGTTAAGCAAACAGACATATTAAGAGATTCCCCATTCTTAATATACTTTTGACTTAAACGGTTTTCACACAAAACATTCAGTAAACGAATCATTAAGAGATTCCCCATTCTTAATACTCATTTACCTTAAACGATTTTCACACAAAACATTCAGTAAACGAGTCATTAAGAGATTCCCCATTCTTAATACTCATTTACCGAAACGATTTTCAAAAACGATAGTTAAGTAACCGAGACATTAAGAGATTCCCCATTCTCAACGCCCAGTTAACTTAAACATTTTCCTCAAATACACATTAAGTAAACCGAGGTATTAAAAGATTCCCCATTTTTAATACTCGTTTAACTCTAATGGTTTTCAAATTCCACAGAAACAAATTCAAACATACTTTCACATTCAAACCATAATTCACAACAACCACACCAATTAACAAACATCAAGTACGAACACACCAAATACAACGAACACAAATCACGCAACATAACACCCAGATACATCAAATTTCATTTACCACGAAACATTCATCATTATAAACAAAACCTAACTCTAAGGTTTTACCCATAACGCCCTAGTTTCGTTTTTCCCCAAATCGATACATTTAACCCTAACAAATTCCTTCCCACACAACTACAGATAAGTCCCTAATGCAAGCTAGAAGTTTGGAAGGAGCCCTTACCTCAACGTTAGCTTTAACGTGCGTTTCCGGTACCGCGAGTAATTCCTGTAAAATCTCCGCTCGCAACGCCGCTTCCAAAATAGTTCCCTAGCACCGTAGCGTGGTGGTGAGCAACTTTCCCTTCTATCTCTTCGAGAAATGAAGCTTGGATCTAGAAGAAACGAAAGGGCTTGTGTTTGGATCTCAAATACCGTTTTTCTTCGTTTTCGAATCAAAGAGGAAGAGTGGAGTTGCGAAAACCTTGATCTAACTCTCACCCAACCTTGGGTTACTAGTTTTGAAGAAAAGAAAGCGACGAAAATGAAAACGGGAGAAAGGAGGGAAGTTGGCCGCGGGTCAGAGGAAGAAGACGATGGATTCAGTTTTCTTTCCTTTTTCCTTTCCTCTATTATCTTTCCTTTCTATTTCCTTTCCTTTCTTTTCTATTTCCTTTCCTTTCTTTTCTATTTCCTTTTCCTTTCCCCTCAAACAAACATATATACATAAATATATATAATAAATATAACTTAACAAATATCTCAAATCTAGATATTTGTTAAATTACCGTTTCACCCGAAACGCATTAAATTCTCCGTAAAGGATTCATCGCAGTTAAATTCAATTTATTTATCGACGAGAAATTCTAATTGGCATCGAAATATCTTTTTGATTATAAAACTCCAAAATATTATTAACTTTGGCTTAAAAGCCTCCGAGCCAAAATCCAAAATACACCAAAAATACATAAATGGTACTTTAAAATTATGGGTCTTACAGTTGTGAACTAGTTTAAACACTTCCAACTAGTCTAAACTCTATTCACTAAATTTCAACATTAAAAACACGTGAAACACACACAATTCCATTTTCATACCCACATAACTAATCCAACAATTTGGTACCATGATTTTACAATTATTTAACTAACTCAAACAATAGTTCTAAATATATAACATACTCTCACAGTTATTCAACTACTCCAAAATTTTCACAAATATCTTTGTAAGGGGATGACTATATATAGCAGCAATTTCACCTCCCATCACTTCTCAAACCATTTTGATAAAAATATCTACTCTCATCGCAACTCAATTGACATATACAATTTTCAGCAACCCGAGATACTTTTAACAAAACTGTCCGGCATTAAATTCTTCATAGCAAAAATAAATTATTCTTCGACAAAAGATTCACCGTACTTAATCTAATTTATTTATCGATGAATAATTTTAATCGGGGTATCAAAAGATATTTTTGGGCATTAAACTCACAAAATATCAATAACTTGGCTAAAAAGCCTCAGATTTCAATACCAAAATACATAAATTAGAATTTAAAACTATGGGTCTTACAAATCACGTCTTGAATTTGATTCTCAAGAAAGACAAAAACTCGCTAGTTTACAACTAGGGGAAGAAGGGGCGATAAAATCATGAATGACAGTCCAAATCGATGGCTAACATGTCATTTTAAGTATATTTAAATATGTATTTGGTCCCTACAAATATATCACTTTTTGATTTAAGTCCCTGTAAGTTTTTTTTGTTTGGATTTAGTCCCTCTAAAATCAAAGACGATCAACTTTTGTCCTTAACGTCAAATCAATATTACAAAAAAGAGCACCGGGACATTTGGCCCTATAATTGCTCACCAACACAACTTCTATTATGATATATTACAAATTAAAATATTTTATATTATTAATTAATAAATTTATTAATTATCATTTTATAATTAGTGTTATTTCATAAAAAAAATGAATAGAAATTAAAAATGGAGTTTAGGATTTTTTGAAAACCCGTTTTCTTCCGTGCCGCGGTGGTATTCTAGATCGCTTTTTGTAACTTGTTATTTGACGTTAAAGATCAAAACCAATCGTCTTACATAGATTAAATTCAAATAAAAAAACTTACGAGAACTAAAATCAAAAAGTGGTATGTTTGCAGGGACCAAAGACATATTTAAACCTTTTAAGTAAACAAGTCAAAAATCAATTAGCTTAACATGATATAATAACAACAATCATTCAAGAAAATATAATAAAACAATCTTTTTAAAGAATATATATTCAAACAATCATCAAAATGGTAATTTAACAAACAATAATAAATAAATCAATTTATAATCTATTATTACAATTCATAAAATCTCAATTTTAATAGAGTTAGGTTCTCGACAAAAATATATTTTTAGAAGAAAATACCAATCAAAATACTTAACACTTTTTCCATTCTAAATTTCCAAAATAAATGTACCATGAAAGTTTAAAAAATAACGGATTGGCTAAAGAACATATTATTAAATAGCATCTTGTTCAAAACTATTTTTGAATATGATCATTGTTGACCAAACTAAGAAAGAAGATACAATTCAGAATTAAACAAGGACTAAATGGAAGATCTAATTTTAATAATAATGTAATGTTATTATTTTAAATAATGTTATGTTATTATTTGTGACAAAAGAATGTAGGATACGAACCTTGGAGAATAGTTGTGCTTTGGTAAAAGGGTGCTAGATGAGGTAACGACTACTTTGAGTTTTTATTATAACATGTTTATTTTAAACTTATTGTTGGTATTTGGCTATATGGTAATTGATTTAGTGTTTTAATACTTGGTGTCAGATTCTTGGTGTTATTTTTGGATGCTTGATTTCTTGGAGTTTTGTGATTATTCTTGAATAATGCAACTTAAGTATGATAAATAATAATAATTGAATAACATTGTGAATTAATGATAGATATATGGTGACATGTGTCAATGAATGCATTGATGACGTGAGCTGTTAGGTGCATGCTCACAAATTGATGATATAATTATTAGTGATGTGTTGTCAAATGTACCTCACAATTTCTTTCAGGAAAAACACTTATGGGCGGGGTGATATTCCATAATCGTATGCACATGCATGTAGACATTGGATTAGTGTGTTTAAAACCATGCTTCATTAATTGTTGTCTATGATTACATAACTGCTATATGTTATCTGTTATATTTAGTTGGTGGCCCTTAATATTTGTGGATAAGGTTAAACGCCTCTAATTGTTAGGATCCCTTTATGCATAGTTTTAGATGACAGTGAACGTGTAGTAGAGCCATGGCTTTGACCACCAATCCAATGTGTTAATGGAAAAGTAGTTTTAACTACAATACTTTAATTGAAGTTTTGATGATAACAAAATTAATAAGAACAATTATCCCCTAACTATTTGCTAAGTGCGGAGATTAAGTTTGAAGGTAAAGATTTATATTAATTACTATCGAATTTAAGGTAGCATATATTAAGTAAGTTAGATATAATATTCTAAGTGTTTTTATACATAGAATATTATTAACTATTGAACAAGTAATTATATTTATTAATTGAGTAAATCATGATACATTAAAAAGAAGCTTTGCAACAAGTATCTAATAACCTACACTCCAAATTAGGCTTTAAAAGACACAAGGAAATATAAGTCAATGAATGATCCTCTGATTCAAAGATCAAAGAATCAAAATGAAACATCTGGAAAAAAGAGTCAATATTATGATAAAAGTAAAGTTCTCTTATGAAGTAAATTACTTTGTAATCTTTATGATGCAATGGTTCCTATAGTAGGGCTATTATCTAAAGAAGTTAATGGTGTAGTAAAAGTCAAATCCTTTGATGATGTAAATGATTATGTAATTTCAACGGTGCAATGTTTCCTCTGGTAAAGCTATCATATGAAAAAGTCAATGTTTCTAGTCAACAAGTCAACATTGAAAATTAACTTGTTAGTATTCATTCGAAAACAAAATTCTAAGAGAAACCATTTTGTTCCTTTGATGATGTGGCATCACAAAATGAAAATTATTTACATCCTAAGACAATGTTCAAAGAAGATTTCTGAAAAAGCCTTGAATATATCAAAAGAAAAGAATGATATACACTTGAATTGATATAAGATTGAATTGTATTATTCTCTCAACGAGAGTTAAAATTCAAAAAATAAAAATTATGGTCAATTCAGACTCAAACTTGACTCAATGTACTCCAGTCCAATAGTAACAACAACGGTTTCATTCAAAAGAGGTACCTAAAGAGGTGAAAAAATACTTCAAGCTTGGAGAGGTAGAGTAAAGAATACTTGTATGCTATTGGATTAATAGTGAATTAAGTTATTGGCTATAATGAGACAAATCTTTTTGTAAGGGGATGACTAGATATAGCAACAATTGTTGTGAACTAGTTTAAATCCTTCCAACTAGTCTAAACTCTATTCACTAAATTTCAACATTAAAAACACGTGAAACACACACAATTCCATTTTCATACCCACATAACTAATCCAACAATTTGGTACCATGATTTTACCCGTACTTAATCTAATTTATTTATCGATGAATAATTTTAATCGGGGTATCAAAAGATATTTTTGGGCATTAAACTCACAAAATATCAATAACTTGGCTAAAAAGCCTCAGATTTCAATACCAAAATACATAAATTAGAATTTAAAACTATGGGTCTTACAAATCACGTCTTGAATTTGATTCTCAAGAAAGACAAAAACTCGCTAGTTTACAACTAGGGGAAGAAGGGGCGATAAAATCATGAATGACAGTCCAAATCGATGGCTAACATGTCATTTTAAGTATATTTAAATATGTATTTGGTCCCTACAAATATATCACTTTTTGATTTAAGTCCCTGTAAGTTTTTTTTGTTTGGATTTAGTCCCTCTAAAATCAAAGACGATCAGCTTTTGTCCTTAACGTCAAATCAATATTACAAAAAAGAGCACCGGGACATGTGGCCCTATAAATGCTCACCAACACAACTTCTATTATGATATATTACAAATTAAAATATTTTATATTATTAATTAATAAATTTATTAATTATCATTTTATAATTAGTGTTATTTCATAAAAAAAATGAATAGAAATTAAAAATGGAGTTTAGGATTTTTTGAAAACCCGTTTTCTTCTGTGCCGCGGTGGTATTCTAGATCGCTTTTTGTAACTTGTTATTTGACGTTAAAGACCAAAACCAATCGTCTTACATAGATTAAATTCAAATAAAAAAACTTACGAGAACTAAAATCAAAAAGTGGTATGTTTGCAGGGACCAAAGACATATTTAAACGTTTTAAGTAAACAAGTCAAAAATCAATTAGCTTAACATGATATAATAACAACAATCATTCAAGAAAATATAATAAAACAATCTTTTTAAAGAATATATATTTAAACAATCATCAAAATGGTAATTTAACAAACAATAATAAATAAATCAATTTATAATCTATTATTACAATTCATAAAATCTCAATCTTAATAGAGTTAGGTTCTCGACAAAAATATATTTTTAGAAGAAAATATCAATCAAAATACTTAACACTTTTTCCATTCTAAATTTCCAAAATAAATGTACCATGAAAGTTTAAAACCAAGTACAATTGGAGTCAAACCAAATACAAATGAAATTTACGATCCATAGCTACAACGTTTATGAAGACACACCGGAACCATATTCAGACTCGAAAGAGAAACAAAATGTAGTATAGGTCAGACAACAGATGTTGTGCGTCTGAACCTATGCTTGAGGCGTATTTCTGCCTTCCTGACTCAGTCCACTTGCGTCTAGGGCGCGTGGCACACGGTTGACTGTTTAAAACACAATCCTTGAGTTCGACACTCGGTACTAGCGTTTTATTATTACTTGCAACGATTCAGTATACTTGTTGAAACGCTATCAATAGAGCACTTCTAGCGGTGCCTTTCTTTTGTGTTTTGAATCTTATTTTCATGTAGACTATGTTCTTATCCTTACATTATGGTTGGAGGTTAACTATGTTCTTATCAATAAAGACTTCAAAATCATGATATTGTGCCCTTGAAATTTAAGAATTGAAGAAAGAACTATTTGTGATATGCCCTTTAACAAGCACATGCTATTTATTAACTCTCATACTAATCAGACGGAAATTTATCCAAATAATATTTTTTAAATTACGATCCAATTTTGTTGTAGAAGAATTTTATCAAAATATAACTAGTCTCACTTATTTTAGATTTGATTTATGTCTTCATTTTCTTGGATTTTTTTTAGTCCCCCAAGATTTTTTAAATTTTAACTCCTTTAGTCATTTTTGTAATGAATGTTTTATATCCAAATGATGGGTAGAGAGTAAGATATAAACTTATTTAAAATGAAAGTCGGTTTCTATATAATAATTTTAACATTTGCATATTTTCTTTATTTATTGTGGAAATACAAAATGTAACGACAAACTTAAATTAATGTTCAAATTGGTATTAGATCAACAAGTAAAACATTAATATGTGTCTTCATTAATCCTTCAGAATGCGTGTAGTTATCTTTATATTTGTAATAAACATTAATAAAGCGTGCCATGTTGAAGACGAAAGTCAAAAGAGGCAATTGAACTTTAGTTTGCGTAAGGCAATCCTCTTTCATATCTTTCCGTTCATTTTCAACTCCTTTTTGGCATTCTTCAATGGCAGCTTCCCTATTTGTATCATATTGTGTCATATAGCATTCCAGGAATGAGCAAACATGCCTTCTTTTCTGTTTAAACTGCATGTCATAAAAAAGTTATTACTTAAATATTTATATCATCTTTTATGATCAAATAATAAATTTGAGATTTCATTGACTATCTAATGACAATGAAAAAACATCATACTTTATTAGTGAAATTGATGTACAAAAATCAATTACATAATTTAACTAGTTCCTCCTACTCATTGAATCAGTTACTTAAGGTACATATAACTATAGTCATTAAAATTCAAATTCGGGTAATTAAAAAGTTTTTAAACATGGGTACGAAAATGTCAAGGCGTCGTCACCATTTCTACTCCCCACTTTAAATTAAAAACTCTTTTAATTACATATGTACAATAATTTTTGTGTGAATTATAGGCAGTAACAACAACAAAAGGATTGACACTTACATCCAAATATAATAATTATCCAAGATTAAGAAATATAGAGTTGTCTCACTTTTAAACATTTGTAATTACTCTAAACTCTATTCACTTAATCTCAAACACTTAGTGTTGGAACTAAATTGATTTTATACTTAGAGTTTTGATGATAAAAAAAAATATTTTATGAGAACAATAAACTTGACTTGAAAGAGAATGAAAGAAGATTTGTGTTTTTGAAGAAAATTTAAAATAAGGTTTGATTCAGATTTATAATTTAAAAAAATCTAAATTAAGATTTGTGTCAGATTTATAATTGAAGAAAATCTAAAATAAGATTTATTTTAGATTTATAATTGAAGAAAATATTTGACCAAATTGAAAAAAAGATATGGTCATGATTTGAAGAAGATTGATCTACAAAAAATATAAACATAATCAACCTGAAGAATTTACAAAATTATTCTGAACAAAATACGAACATAATCAATCTAAAGTGTTTACAAAGTCAATCTGAACAAAATGCAAACATAGTCAATCTGAAGAATTTACAAACTCAATATGAACAAAATTAAATAGAATCAATACATAAGACTTGTACACATTGGATTCAAAAATAACCGATTGGCTAAAGAATATATTTTTAAAAAGCATCTTGTTCAAAACTATTTTTGAATACTATCATTGTTGACTAAACTAGAAATGAAGATACAATTTAGAATTAAACAAGAACTAAATTAAACTAAAATGAAGATACAACTAGGTTAATGTTGTAGATGTTATTATCAATTTTAAATCGTGTTTTGAAAAATATTTATAAAATCTCAACATTCAGTTTTTATATGGTACATAACTTGAGTTGAAAGTTTTTATTGAAAATTTTTATGCAAGCATTTTGTGTAAGTGTGAATGTGATGTCCTGAACCTTATAGTTTAAAAGAATTTTTTTATACTCTATTTTGAAACCGCTGTGAATCTCTTTCATAACTAGTACATTTGACTTTTAATTTCAATTTTGATTTAAGGTGTTACATAGCCTAAGGTCAGCCTCTTATATATAAATATATAGAGAACTTCTAGCGGAACCTTTCTTTTGTGTTTTGAATCTTATTTTCATGTAGAGCAAATTTTAATAACGATAGTAATATAGATTGCATGTCAAAGAGCTTACTTAGGTTATGGTTGGAGGTTAACTATGTTCTTATCAATAAAACTTCAAAATCATGATATTGTGCCCTTAAAATTTAAGAATTGAAGAAATAACTATTTGTGATGTGCTCTTTAACAAGCACATGCAATTTATTAACTCTCATACCAATCAAGAGAGAAATTTATCCAGATAAATTTTTTTAAATTAACATCCAATTTTTTATAGAAGAATTTTATAACAATCGAATTAGTCTCACTTATTTTAGATTTGATTAATGTCTTCATTTCCTTAGATATTTTTAGTCCCCCAAGATCTTTTGAATTTCAACTCCTTTATTCATTTTTGCAATGAATGTTTTATGTTGAAATGATGGGTAGAGAGTAAGATACAAAACTTATTTAAAATGAAAGTAATTTTCTATATAATAATTTTAACATTTGACGTATTTTCTTTATTAATTGTGGAAATACAAAAGGTAACGACAAACTTAAACTAATGCTCAAATTGGCACCGGATCAACAAGTAAAGCTTTAATATGTGTCTTCATTAATCCTTCAGAGTGCGTGTAGTTATCTTTATCTTTGTAATAAACCTCAATAAAACGTGCCAGATTGAGAACGGAAGTCAAAAGAGGCAATGGAACTTTAGTTTGCGTAAGACAATCCTCATTCATATCTTTCCATGCATTTTCAACTCCTTTTTGGCATTCTTGAATGGCAGCTTCCCTATTTGTATCATATTGTGTCATATAGCATTCCAGGAATGAACAAACATGCCCTCTTTTCTGTTCAAACTGCACGTCATAAAAAAATTATTACTTAAATATTTATATCATCTTTTGTGATCAAATAATATATTTGAGATTTCATTGACTATCTAATGACAATGAAGAAAAATCATAATTTATCATTATCACATCACTTTGATATATTAATTCTTAAATATTTGCACAAATATCTATCATATTAAATATTATTGGAAACGTATAAAACTTGTTTGTGTATAATTGTGTCATATATCTATCATATCTATCATACTAAATAATTCTTAAACGTATATTAAATATCTGTCATATTAAATATATTTGTCCTTACATTCATATATTAATCGTAGAGAAATATTTTTAGAATGACATATAATAATAAAAAATACCTCATTGGACACAATTTCATCATTTAACCTGCAAACAAGAGCAGCACCATTTACAATTTTTGGCATTGTAGTTACCCAGTTGAAGATGTCTTCCGTGGCTATATCTCCCATGCCAATATAAGAAGTTGTAGACAACACTGGATAACCAGATGTTATCTTTGATATGGACATGTACTCATCTATTGCTGGTACATAATTTTTGTCCAACCATCTTGCCTCAGTCATATAAGCTTGGACTATTTTTTTGAACTGTCATCACCATGCAATATAAATTATTAATAGAATATCTATAAAAAATATTTGTCTTTATTTTATGATGTCAAATTGTATTATTATTTAATATAATGATAAGAAGTTTTACTTTTACAAAAACATTTAATGTTAAGGAAGTCATTCCTCTTGCTATGATTTTACCATATAGAAGAATTCTCTATTTTTTTATAGAATAAATAAAAGTTATTAATAAAAATATTTTATGACAGAAAAACTCATTAATAAATTTTTCATAAATTTGTATTCGTAAATTAAGCGTACAATAACTTTTTAACAAAGTTGTTTTTACATGAAATCATTTTCACAAAGTTAAAATCAACCAAAGAACACATTAAAACTCATGCTTTGTTGAAGTCTTATTATAATAATAAAAATAATAATAATATTAATAATAATAACAATAATATAAGAAAATAATAACAAACTCTTACATCTTTTACAAAGTAGTTTAGGGTATATATTCTTCCTTCTTTCCTCGTTTCTTGCTCTATTTCCTCATAAACATTTAAGAGAGACTTGTAAAGTATCTTCATGTAATTTGGAAGATCATCCAAACAACTAATATCCCACCTGAAAATCACATTCATTACAATATATAAATCCTTATGCCTTTATTTAAATAATTAGAGTAAAAATATGTGAAGAAGATATGTGTGTCATTACTAGAAAAAAAATATAGAATTAGAAACCATAATTAGTAACAAAAAATAAGTCATTTTTTTTAATATTTCCTCACAAAATTGAGGATGGAATCGATTGTAGCTCTAAATTTTTGTTTATAATTTAATTTTTTTAATATTGTATATAGATGATGATTTACCTTTCAACAGCCTTGGTAAAAAGTTCTAATTCATCAATAGTTCCGTATGAGTCGTATGTATCATCAATAAATGATAGGTGAGCAATTACTTTTGACATCATTTTTCTTGCTTGAGAATATTGGGGCTCAAAGTATACTGACATACTCCAAAAGCAACATTCTACTATTCTATCTCGTGCAAACGGTAGTTTTTTAGTAATGCCCAACTCCTTCGACCATCTATCAAGATCCCAGATAAGGTATTAGCTACTTTGATATTATTTTGCTGCATATTAAGGAGTACGTGATTTAAAGTACTTACTTGCAAATGTTTCCAAATTCCATTTGATGTAGACTTTGGAGCATATTAAAATCCAATTTTGCCAACCTGAGTAGAATTACATTATGGGAAGTATTTTGCTCGTATATGGAAATGTAGCGTCGTGCCTCTAGCCTAGGCAAGTTTTTGCGGAGAGCTTGCGTTAAGCTATGTTTGACTTGTGCTGCAAGAGAAGGGTTCAATTGAGTGGAAATTGATTCAAGGTGAGTAGATGTGAAAGCCAAGGCCTCTTCCAAAATTTCTTCTCCATGAATCATCATATGCGAGGCTTCGAACAAGCTTAGCATCCCCTCCACATCTGTGATGTTTCTTTCACTAAAGTTTCCTTGCTCGTCTTTGAATTTTTTGAACACATCTATAATTTTTATTGAACAACCATAATATTAAATATATATTAGAGTTTGTAGCAGTAAAAAAAAAAACACAAGAAAGAAAGAACAAGATAATTTATAATATGATTTCAATGTAATGTGATGTTCATAGATTGGATTGAAGTTGGCTTGATCATGTTGAAGATAAATATTAAAAACAATAAAGGTAAAAAATTGAAGATTTTATATACCAGGTGAAACGTAAAGTCCACGTTGCCTTAATACTCTAAATAGCACGGCAAGAGAATGAAGGTTATCTTCAAGAATTATTTCTCCATTTACAACATAAGTCTTATGAATAAGTTGCAACACTTGGTCGATCTCATGTTCAAAATGATAGCCGACACCCAAACGACATATGGAATCTATGAATTTGACTTTGTAAAAGGGGTTCTCAATGTTTGTAGCTAGCATATTTTTCACTTCATTTTTTAAACAATCAATTTCAGCTGCAATATTCTGATCGAGTTCCTGCATGTGTTGAAGAGAAAGATGTTAATGGTGAAGTTTGATGAAGTGGATTATAGTATGCATGAAGAACATAAAAACACTAACTACGTACCATAGATTCAGAAGCATATTGAAGGAAGAAATCCCCCCAAACATTAGGGGGGTAATCTGCAACATTTCTAGGCAAGTCGAGTTTAGAATTAGGATCGAAGTTAGCTACAGCAGGCATATTAGATATTTCAGTTTTCAAATAAATGGGATGCTTAACCAATTACATCAATTAAATAGATATTTTTGTTTGGGAAAGAAGATGGCAATATAGATAATTTATACTAATCATTAATACATTAAATTAGTAATTCACATCGTACGTGTAGTACTAAAGCATTTAAAATTTAAACTATTCCCGGCCTTTTGTCAAAAATTTAAATATATTAAAAGAATAAGCAATGTGACTCACGTGTTTCCTAATTGTATGCCCGATTTTGACTCTTACTATCTTTATACATATTATTATTTATATTATATGTTTCATGCTTATTTTCAATTTACAATTTTAATAAATTGATTAAGAACTTTAGATAAAGATTAATCTTTTCTGAAAATCCAAGTTTAGATTCGGGTTGGAATAATTTTTTTATATTTTATTTCTCGACCAAATTTCTGATTAGTGGGATTTTATTCCCATAAAAATCAAGTGGTAAAAACATGTATAAAACACGAAAGATTACATATGTCACTTTTTAAAAGTACTTCATTTGCATTTCTATAATTGAGATAGTTATTTAAATAATATTGGTTTGATAAAAAAATATATGTAATTTATGTTAAATCAACATCAATCAGATCACCATTTTATTCGTAAAGACAAAAACAATCCTAAATTATTAATTCTAAAGAGTATCGTCGACCACCGTTAATTTATTTATTATTTTTAAGTAGAGTTCAACAAAGAACTACTTAGTAAAACTCACCTTCAATTAAATCGATCAATTAGTAAACACGGTTGTTATGTTTCAATGTATAAAATATAAACTGTAAATAACATTAGAATAATTGTTATATATTAATTGACCACATATAATTAATTATAGCCAACCTTTTCATAAATAAAAAATAAAAAATGAATGCAAGCCGTTAGTGTGCGCACGCCAAATTTTCTAATAAACATGTGATTATAATATTTTTATAATTAAATATTAGTTTTTTTTTCAACGCAAAACCACCTTAATTTGGACTGTATCTCAAACTACTCGACGGTTTGAGAACCAAATTGTATTAAAGTGTCATGTAACATGCACCAAATTCTTCACATTATCGTTAGACTAAACTATTGAAGTTAATATTATTTTCTCTTTTTACAAATACAATAAAATAGCAATTTTTAAATGTTATAAAACAACCACACTTAAAGTTGTCATTGGTCACTTAAATAGTTTAATGTGTCCAAAATACACTTTGATACATATACGTGTTTATTGTATTAAGCACTTTGAATATTTCATTAACCACTATTTGCTAAGGGTATAGATTAAATTAGAAAGGTAGAGATTTATATTAATCAATATCTATTTTAAGGTCGCATAAATTGAATAAGTTAGATGTAATATTCTAAGTGCTTTTAATACGGAAAATATTGTTAACTAATGAACAAGTAATAATATTTACTAATAAAGTAAGTCAGGATATATTATTAAGTATCTTTGCAACAAGTATCTAATAACCCATTGTTTGATCAATCAAAGCTTTAAAAGACACAAGGAATTATAAGTCAACTAATAATCCTCTAATTCAAATATCAAAGAAGAATCTGAAAGAAACATCTAACAAAATCAATGTTCTGGTAAAAGTAAAATTCTTTTGATGCAGATAATTACAGTGTAATTTCTATGAATCGATGATTCCTCTAGTAGAGCTATCATCTGAAAAAGTCAATGCTCTAGCAAAAGTCAAATCCTCTAATGAAGTAAATAACTTTGTAATTTTTATGAAGCAATGGTTCCTCTTGTAGAGCTATCATATGAAAAGTCAATGCCTCTTTTCATCTTTTCAATAAGTCAACATTGAAAATTGATTTGTTGTTAGTATTCGTCTGAAAACAAATTTATAAGAAAAATAATATTTTCCTCTAACGATGTGGCACCAGAACATGAAAATAATTTATATCCTAAGGCAATGCTCAAAACAGATTTCTTAAAAAGTCACGAACACTTCAAAAGAAAAGAATTAATGGAAAATCCTCTATGTAGAGAGTTATTAGATATTCATGCAAATCAATCAATTTATTTTATACACTTGAATTGATATAAGATTGAATTGTATTATTCTCTCAGTGAGAGTTAAAAATCCAAAAAAAAATTATATATCAATTCACACATACTTGAATCAATGTAGTGAAGCCCGAAAGTCAAATAATGCTTGAAGCTTGGAGAGGCAAAGTAAATAACATTTGTATGCTATTGAATTGATGGTGGAATAAGTACTCAAATATATCGAGAAACATTTCTCTATAAAAGGAGGACTAGATGTAGCAACAATTGTTATAAACTAGTATAATAATACGAGTGTCTCTTCTCTATCTCTACTCGGTATTTTTGTTGTAGAGGAAATCTCCAATCTTTTATTTAACTTGAGTTCTTTATGATTCAACTATATTTTTACTCAAATTGATTTATCATCATATGTTCAATGTTTTGATTAAGAACATCACTTTTTGTTGAGTAACACAATTATTTTTAAATGGCCAATACAATTCAAATCTTCAATTCCTTGTGTTCTCAAGCACCTTTACTGTGCGGATAGTTGGATGTATCTATTGGGTCAATGGTACCCTATAGCTTTCGTTTAAGTATGTTATAATCAATTTAGGAGTAGTTGATTATCAGTTTTGATAACTCTTGTTCTTATATTAATGAAATTGATGTACAAAAATCAATTACTTAATTTAACTAGTTCCTCCTACTCAATGAGTCAGTTACTTAAGGTACCTATAGCTATTGTCATTTAAATTCAAATTCAGGTAATTAAAAGTTTTTTAAACATGGGTTGGAAATAGTGAAGGTGTTGTCACTATTTCTACTCCCCATTTCAAATTAAAAACTCTTTTAATTACATATGTACAATAATTTTTGTGTGATATATAGACAGAAGTCAAAAGAGACAATGGAACTTTAGTTTGCGTAAGACAATCCTCATTCATATCTTTCCATTTATTTTCAACTCCTTTTTGGCATTCTTGAATGACAGCTTCCCTATTTGTATCATATTGTATCATATAGCATTCAATGAATGAGCAAACATGCCATCTTTTCTGTTAAAACTGCACGTCATAAAAAAGGTATTACTTAAATATTTATATCATCTTTTGTGATCAACTAATAAATTTGAGATTTCATTGACTATCTAATGACAATGAAAAGAAATAATACTTTATTAGTGAAATTGATGTACAAAAATCAATTACTTAATTTAACTAGTTCCTTCTACTCATTGAATCCATTACTTAAGTTACATATAACTATAGTCATTAAAATTCAAATTCGGGTAGTTAAAAAGTTTTTAAACATAGGTTGGAAAATGTCAAGGCGTCGTCACCATTTCTACTGCCCACTTCAAATTAAAAACTCTTTTAATTACATATGTACAATATTTTTGTGTGAATTATAGGCAGTAACAACAACAAAAGGATTGACACTTACATCCAAATATAATAATTATCCAAAATGAAGAAATATAGAGTTGCCTCACTTTTAAACGTTTGTAATTACTCTAAACTCTATTCACTTAATCTCTAACACTTAGTGTTAGAATCAAATTGATTTTATACTTAGAGTTTTGATGATAAATAAAAAGTATTTTATGAGAACAATATATTTGACTTCAAAGAGAATGAAAGAAAATTCGTGTTTTTGAAGAAAATCTAAAATAATGATTGATTCACATTTATAATTTAAAAAAAATCTAAAATAAGATTTGATTCAAATTTAATATTGAAGAAAATCTAAAATAAGATTTGATTCAGATTTATAATTGAGAAATTCTAATATAATATTTGATTCTGATTTGTAATTGAGTAAAATCTAAAATAAGATTTGATTCAAATTTATAATTGAAGAAAATCTTTGATCAACTTGAAAAAAGATAAGGTCAAGATTTAAAGAAGATTTGATCAAGATTTATGTACAAAAAATACGAACATAATCAACCTGAAGAATTTACAAAATCAATCTGAACTAAATACGAACATAGTCAATCTGAAGAATTTAAAAACTCAGTATGAACAAAATTAAATAGAATCAATCTATAAGACCTGTTCAGATTGGATTCAAAAATAACGGTTTGACTAAAGAACATATTATTAAAAAGCATCTTGTTCAAAACTGTTTTTGAATACGATTATTGTTGACCAAACTAGAAATGAAGATATAATTTAGAATTAAACAAGAACAAAATTGAAGCCCTAATTTTAACAATAATGTAATGTTATTATTTGAAATAATATAACGTTATTATTTGCGACAAAACAAAGTAGGATATGAACCTTGGAGAATAGTTTTGCTTTGGTAAAAGAGTGCTAGATGAAGTAAGGGCTCGTTAGACTTTTTAGTATAACATGTTTAGTTTAAACTTGTTGTTGGTGTTTGGCTATATGGAAATTGATTTAGTGTTTTACTACTTGGTGTTGGATTCCTTGGTGTTATTTTTGGATGCTTAATTTTTGGGTGTTTTGTGATTATTCTTGAATAATGCAATTTAAGTATGATAAAAAATAATAATTGAATAATATGGTGAGTTAAAGATAGATATATGGTGAAATGTGTCAATGAATGCATTGATGACGTGAGTTGTTAGGTGCACGCTCACAAATTGATGACATAATTATTGGTGATGTGTTGTCAAGTGGACTTCACAATTTCTTTCAAGAAAAACACTTATGGGCGAGGTGATATTCCATGATCATATGCGCATGCATGTAGACATTGGATTAATGTGTTTAAAACCATGTTTCATTAATTGTTGTCTATGATTACATAACGGCTATATCTTATCTGTTGTGTTAGTTGGTGACCCTTGGTATTTATCGATAAGGTTAAACACCTCTAATTGTTAGGATCCATTTATGCATAGTTTGACATGACGGTGAAAGTGTAGTAGAGCCATGGCTTCGACCACCAATTCAATGTGTTAGTGCAAAAGTTGTTTTAACTATAATACTTTGATTGAAGTTTTGATGATAACAAAAATAATAAGAACAATTATCCCCTAACTATTTACAAAGTGTGCAAATTAAGTTAGAAGGTGAATATTTATATTAATTACTATCTAATTTAAGGTAGCATAAATTAAGTAAGTTATATATAATATTCTAAATATTTTTAATACATAGAATATTATTAACTATTAAACAAGTACTTATATTTACTAATGGCGTAAATCATGATACATTAAAAAGAAGCTTTGCAACAAGTATCTGATAACTGACACTCCGAATTAGGCTTTAAAAGACACAAGAAAATACAAGTCAACGAATGATCCTTTGATTCAAAGATCAAAGAATAAGCAAAATGAAACAACTAGAAAAAAGTCAATGTTATGATAAAAGTAAAGTCCTTTTATGAAGTAAATTACTTTGTAATCTTTATGATGCAATGGTTTCTATAGTAGGACTATTATCTAACAAAGTCAATGGTCTAGTAAAAGTCAAATCCTTTGATGATGTAAATAACTTTGTAATTTCAACGGCGCAATGTTTTCTCTCATAAAGCTATCTTATGAAAAAGTCAATGTTTTTATTCAACAAGTCAACATTGAAAATTAACTTGTTAGTATTCGTCCGAAAACAAACTTCTAAGAGAAACCATTTTGTTCCTCTGATGATGTGGCATCATAAAATGCAAATGATTTACATCCTAAGACCGTGCTCAAAGAAGATTTATGAAAAAGCCTTGAACATATCAAAAGAAAAGAATGATATACACTTGAATTGATATAAGATTGAATTGTATTATTCTCTCAATGAGAGTTAAAATTCAAAAAAAAAAAAAAAAAACATTATGGACAATTCAGACACAAACTTGACTCAATGTACTCCAATCCAATAGTGGCAACTCTTTCATTCAAAAGAGGTACCTAAAGAGGTGAAAAAATACTTCAAGCTTGGAGAGGTAGAGTAAAGAATACTTTTATACTATTGGATAAACAGTGGATTAAGTCATTGACTATACTGAGACAAATCTCTTTGGGGATGAATAGATATAGCAACAATTGTTGCGAACTAGTTAAACCCTTCCAACTAGTCTAAACTCTATTCACTAAATTTCAACACTTAGAACACGGGAAATACACAAACTACATTTTCATATCCACATAACTAATCCAACAAATTGGTACCATGATTTTACATTTATTTAACTAACTCAAACGATAGTTTTAAATACGTAACATATTCTCACAGTTATTCAACTACTCCAAATTTTTCGTCAGAATCACTTATCACAAATTGAGACATAGATTTTTAATGTAGCAGATAAAACAAGTAACTAAATACTATAAGGTAGGATAACACGTTTGCAAAATAAAACGAATCATGTAACACCCCGATTTTTAACAGCGCGAGTGTTTTTTTTTAAACAAAATTCATAAAACAAAGAAATAACGAAGGAAGTACTTTTTCGATAAAATATTAAAGTCGTAACACAACGACAAACCTCAACAACATTTACAAGCAGCGAAATAGTTTTTGAAATAAAAATCCAAAGTATTTCAACATCAAAATACACCGGGGCTATGAGGTCTATCAGACATAGCTCAAACCCCTGAGATATTCTCGGCAGACACCTGTACAAAAACACTGCCCCAAGAATTTTAACTCCCCCACGTCACATAAAAAGTGGTACATGGACCCATCAAAACAAAAGTCAAGCTGACAATATGAGGTATAGGTACAATCTTCCAAATTGAAATAAATACATCCATAAAAGAAAGACATATATCCCTATACAACCGTCTAATATGACCATGCTTCAAAAAACTATATAACTCTGGTGATCTTCACCCGCCCCACAAGATCCTTCTGACACAGCACCGGTCAGGTATGTCTAACTACGTGTCCATCTCTAGGGTACTACTCGTTAGGACGGTCCTGGTTCTCATCTGAGAGCAAAGCCCAGATTTCCACAATAATTGTAATGGTCACCAACCGAAATTAACAAATAACACTTAGCATTTAAATTTTAAATGCACAAAATAACCTTCAATCTTAGCATACTCCTTGAAAGGGTTTTCACATGTCAAACATGCATAATCAAAGTTGAAAAATGAAGTTTTTAACAAAACTGCACTGTCGTATTTGAATACAGCATCCTTGTATTCGAAAACAGTGATATTTCATAAGTCAGTAGCAAAAATAGCACATCTGTAGTCGACAACGAGACAAGATGTAGTCGAATATGAGATAGGATGTCAACAGCAAAAACAACATCACTGTATTCGAATACAACATTCTTGTAGTCGAATACAATGTTGTTTCTGAAGTCAGTAGCCAAATCAGGACATCTGTATTCGAATACAACCTTCTTGTATTCGAATACACAACAGAAAAAGTGCAGAAATCAGTTTTGAAACGTTTCGAAAAAGGTTTCGCAATCAATCAACACTTACAACAAATCCAAAACAATCACACTTAGCAATTAAGGCACAATCACAACAACAACTGAGTATACACACGCAATCATAACATTAAATCAAATATGACTCGCGTGCCACGCACCCTAAATGCAATGCGTATATGCCAAAATGCATGGACTCAGAATTCCAAACCAAACCCTCATCGAATGGGCGTTAATCATAATTGTATGGCCTATCACAGGCCTTGTACTAAATTACCGAGATGCCACCTATCACAGGTCAGGACGATTTACTAAAAACGTAAATCGTAAATGTACCGCCTATCACAGGCCAATAGTACTATTTATCGAGGTGTCACCTATCACGAGTCAACACGATTTATAAAAATGTGCAGTCTATCGCAGACTTTCACGACGTGATAATCCCCGCAAGGATAAGATGAACCAACAAATCACATGGAATCATCTCGTGGCCCATTCGGTCACCACTATCACCATGGCTCATCCGGTCGCCATGTACTATGAAATTCTTGAGCATACTCTGACTCTTTCTACAACAATCATTAAGTAAATGCAGCTATTAAAAGATTCCTCATTTTTAATACTTATTTAACACTAATGATATTTTAAATATCACACAGAGCATACTCAAACATATTCTCAAATTCAATCCACAATTCACACCAAATCATATCAATTCATTTTTCCCCAAAATCCACACATAAAACACATCTAAAAAATTCATAATATTAATTATGAACACATCAATCACAACAAACATAAATCATCACAAACCACACTTCAAAACACACCGAAAACAAATTCCACTAATTCACACATAATCGAATTAAATTTATTTTCCACAAGTTCACACCTCAAATACATCAAATTTCTTTTCCACAATCTTACATATAAGGCCCTAAATGCAAACTAAAAGTTAGGAAGAAGCCTTTATCTTAATGGTAGCTTTAACGAGCGATTACGGTACCGCGATTAATTCTGATAAAATCTTCGTTTTTTTCGTCGCTTCTAAAGTTAGTTCACTAGCTCCGTAGCGGAGAGATGAACAACTTTCCATTCTATCTCTTCGGGAAATAAACGTGGAGGTTTGCGTTTGACGGTTTTGAAATCACTAACACCGTTTTTCTTCGTTTTCGAATCAGAGAAGAATACAGAAGATGAAGAGAAGAAGTCGAGTAGCACGGAAATGTTTTTCTTTCACTATCACTTGGTTTCTTGAAGCCAAAGAAAGAAAACGAAGGAGAAGAACAATGAAGGGTTCGCGAGACAGGGAGAGGAAGAATGGGTTCCCTTTGCCTTTCCTTTCCTCTGTTTGTTTTCTTTTCCTTTTCTTTTCCTTTTCTTTCCAGTTTCCTTTTCCTTTATTTTTCTTTTCCAACATATATATATATATATATATATATATATATATATTAAACCAACACAATATCTAAATATCTAGATATTTTAAAATCATCATTTCCACATCACCTCCCATCACTTCTCAAACCATTTTGATAAAAATATCTACTCTCATCGCAACTCAATTGACATATACAATTTTCAGCAACCCGAGATACTTTTAACAAAACTGTCCGGCATTAAATTCTTCATAGCAAAAATAAATTATTCTTCGACAAAAGATTCACCGTACTTAATCTAATTTATTTATCGATGAATAATTTTAATCGGGGTATCAAAAGATATTTTTGGGCATTAAACTCACAAAATATCAATAACTTGGCTAAAAAGCCTCAGATTTCAATACCAAAATACATAAATTAGAATTTAAAACTATGGGTCTTACAAATCACGTCTTGAATTTGATTCTCAAGAAAGACAAAAACTCGCTAGTTTACAACTAGGGGAAGAAGGGGCGATAAAATCATGAATGACAGTCCAAATCGATGGCTAACATGTCATTTTAAGTATATTTAAATATGTAATTGGTCCCTACAAATATATCACTTTTTGATTTAAGTCCCTGTAAGTTTTTTTTGTTTGGATTTAGTCCCTCTAAAATCAAAGACGATCAACTTTTGTCCTTAACGTCAAATCAATATTACAAAAAAGAGCACCGGGACATTTGGCCCTATAATTGCTCACCAACACAACTTCTATTATGATATATTACAAATTAAAATATTTTATATTATTAATTAATAAATTTATTAATTATCATTTTATAATTAGTGTTATTTCATAAAAAAAATGAATAGAAATTAAAAATGGAGTTTATGAAAACCAGTTTTCTTCCGTGCCGCAGTGGTATTCTAGATCTCTTTTTGTAACTTTTTATTTGACGTTAAAGATCAAAACCAATCGTCTTACATAGATTAAATTCAAATAAAAAAACTTACGAGAACTAAAATCAAAAAGTGGTATGTTTGCAGGGACCAAACACATATTTAAACGTTTTAAGTAAACAAGTCAAAAATCAATTAGCTTAACATGATATAATAACAACAATCATTCAAGAAAATATAATAAAACAATCTTTTTAAAGAATATATATTCAAACAATCATCAAAATGGTAATTTAACAAACAATAATAAATAAATCAATTTATAATCTATTATTACAATTCATAAAATCTCAATTTTAATAGAGTTAGGTTCTCGACAAAAATATATTTTTAGAAGAAAATACCAATCAAAATACTTAACACTTTTTCCATTCTAAATTTCCAAAATAAATGTACCATGAAAGTTTAAAACCAAGTACAAATGAAAGTTATGATCCATAGCTACAACGTTTATGAAGACACACTGGAACCATATTCAGACTCGAAAGAGAAACAAAATGTAGTATAGGTCAGACAACAGATGTTATGCGTCTGAACCTATGCTTGAGGCGCATTTCTGCCTTCCTGACTCAGTCGACTTGCGCCTAGGGCGCGTGGCACACGGTTGACTGTTTAAAACACAATAATTGAGTTCGACACTCGGTACTAGCGTTTTATTATTACTTGCAACGATTCAGTATACTTGTTGAAACGCTATCAATAGAGCACTTCTAGCTGTGCTTTTCTTTTGTGTTTTGAATCTTATTTTCATGTAGACTATGTTCTTATCCTTACATTATGGTTGGAGGTTAACTATGTTCTTATCAATAAAGACTTCAAAATCATGATATTGTGCCCTTAAAATTTAAGAATTGAATTAAGAACTATTTGTGATATGCTCTTTAACAAGCACATGCAATTTATTAACTCTCATACTAATCAAGACGGAAATTTATCCAAATAATATTTTTTAAATTATGATCCAATTTTGTTGTAGAAGAATTTTATCAAAATATAACTAGTCTCACTTATTTTAGATTTGATTTATGTCTTCATTTTCTTGGATTTTTTTTAGTCCCCCAAGATTTTTTAAATTTTAACTCCCTTAGTCATTTTTGTAATGAATGTTTTATATCCAAATGATGGGTAGAGAGTAAGATATAAACTTATTTAAAATGAAAGTCGGTTTCTATATAATAATTTTAACATTTGCATATTTTCTTTATTTATTGTGTCATATAGCATTCTAAGAATGAGCAAACATACCCTCTTTTCTTGTTTAAACTGCATGTCATAAAAAAGTTATTACTTAAATATTTATATCATCTTTTATGATCAAATAATAAATTTGAGATTTCATTGACTATCTAATGACAATGAAAAAAAATCATACTTTATTAGTGAAATTGATGTACAAAAATCAATTACATAATTTAACTAGTTCCTCCTACTCATTGAATCAGTTACTTAAGGTACATATAACTATAGTCATTAAAATTCAAATTCGGGTAATTAAAAAGTTTTTAAACATGGGTACGAAAATGTCAAGGCGTCGTCACCATTTCTACTCCCCACTTTAAATTAAAAACTCTTTTAATTACATATGTACAATAATTTTTGTGTGAATTATAGGCAGTAACAACAACAAAAGGATTGACACTTACATCCAAATATACTTAGAGTTTGAACTAAATTGATTTTATACTTAGAGTTTTGATGATAAAAAAAATATTCTATGAGAACAATAAACTTGACTTCAAAGAGAATGAAAGAAGATTTGTGTTTTTGAAGAAAATTTAAAATAAGGTTTGATTCAGATTTATAATTTAAAAAAATCTAAATTAAGATTTGTGTCAGATTTATAATTGAAGAAAATCTAAAATAAGATTTGATTTAGATTTATAATTGAAGAAAATATTTGACCAAATTGAAAAAAAGATATGGTCATGATTTGAAGAAGATTGATCTACAAAAAATATGAACATAATCAACCTGAAGAATTTACAAAATTATTCTGAACAAAATACGAACATAATCAATCTAAAGTGTTTACAAAGTCAATCTGAACAAAATGCAAACATAGTCAATCTGAAGAATTTACAAACTCAATATGAACAAAATTAAATAGAATCAATATATAAGACTTGTACACACTGGATTCAAAAATAACAGATTGGCTAAAGAATATATTATTAAAAAGCAACTTGTTCAAAACTATTTTTGAATACTATGATTGTTGACTAAACTAGAAATGAAGATACAATTTAGAATTAAACAAGAACTAAATTTAACTAAAATGAAGATACAATTAGGTTAATGTTGTAGATGTTATTATCAATTTTAAATCGTGTTTTGAAAAATATTTATAAAATCTCAACATTCAGTTTTTATATGGTACATAACTTGAGTTGAAAGTTTTTATTGAAAATTTTTATGCATGCATTTTGTGTAAGTGTGAATGTGATATCCTGAACCTTATAGTTTAAAAGAATTTTTTTAGACTCTATTTTGAAACCGCTGCGAATCTCTTTCATAACTAGTATATTTGACTTTTAATTTCAATTTTGATTTAAGGTGTTACATAGCCTAAGGTCAGCCTCTTATATATAAATATATAGAGAACTTCTAGCGGAACCTTTCTTTTGTGTTTTGAATCTTATTTTCATGTAGAGCAAATTTTAATAACGATAGTAATATAGATTGCATGTCAAAGAGCTTACTTAGGTTATGGTTGGAGGTTAACTATGTTCTTATCAATAAAACTTCAAAATCATGATATTGTGACCTTAAAATTTAAGAATTGAAGAAATAACTATTTGTGATGTGCTCTTTAACAAGCACATGCAATTTATTAACTCTCATACCAATCAAGAGAGAAATTTATCCAGATAAATTTTTTTAAATTAACATCCAATTTTTTATAGAAGAGTTTTATAACAATCGAATTAGTCTCACTTATTTTAGATTTGATTAATGTCTTCATTTCCTTAGATATTTTTAGTCCCCCAAGATCTTTTGAATTTCAACTCCTTTATTCATTTTTGCAATGAATGTTTTATGTTGAAATGATGGGTAGAGAGTAAGATATAATCTTATTTAAAATGAAAGTAATTTTCTATATAATAATTTTAACATTTGACATATTTTCTTTATTAATTGTGGAAATACAAAAGGTAACGACAAACTTAAATTAATGCTCAAATTGGCACCGGATCAACAAGTAAAGCTTTAATATATGTCTTCATTAATCCTTCAGAATGCGTGTAGTTATCTTTATCTTTGTAATAAACCTCAATAAAACGTGCCAGGTTGAGAACGGAAGTCAAAAGAGGCAATGGAACTTTAGTTTGCGTAAGACAATCCTCATTCATATCTTTCCATGCATTTTCAACTCCTTTTTGGCATTCTTGAATGGCAGCTTCCCTATTTGTATCATATTGTGTCATATAGCATTCCAGGAATGAGCAAACATGCCCTCTTTTCTGTTCAAACTGCACGTCATAAAAAAATTATTACTTAAATATTTATATCATCTTTTGTGATCAAATAATATATTTGAGATTTCATTGACTATCTAATGACAATGAAGAAAAATCATAATTTATCATTATCACATCACTTTGATATATTAATTCTTAAATATTTGCACAAATATCTATCATATTAAATATTATTGAAAACGTATAAAACTTGTTTGTGTATAATTGTGTCATATATCTATCATATCTATCATACTAAATAATTCTTAAACGTATATTAAATATCTGTCATATTAAATATATTTGTCCTTACATTCATATATTAATGGTAGAGAAATATTTTTAGAATGACATATAATAATAAAAAATACCTCATTGGACACAATTTCATCATTTAACCTGCAAACAAGAGCAGCACCATTTACAATTTTTGGCATTGTAGTTACCCAGTTGAAGATGTCTTCCGTGGCTATATCTCCCATGCCAATATAAGAAGTTGTAGACAACACTGGATAACCAGATGTTATCTTTGATATGGACATGTACTCATCTATTGCTGGTACATAATTTTTGTCCAACCATCTGGCCTCAGTCATATAAGCTTGGACTATTTTTTTGAACTGTCATCACCATGCAATATAAATTGTTAATAGAATATCTATAAAAAAAATATTTTTCTTTATTTTATGATGTCAAATTGTATTATTATTTAATATAATGATAAGAAGTTTTACTTTTACGTACAAAAACATTTAATGTTAAGGAAATCATTCCTCTTGCTATGATTTTACCATATAGAACAATTCTCTATTTTTTTATAGAATAAATAAAAGTTATTAATAAAAATATTTTATGACAGAAAAAATCATTAATAAACTTTTCATAAATTTGTATTTGTAAATTAAGCATACAATAACTTTTTCACAAAGTTGTTTTTACATGAAATCATTTTCACAAAGTTGTTTTTTCATCTGTGATGTTTCTTTCACTAAAGTTTTCTTGCTCGTCTTTGAATTTTTTGAACACATCTATAATTTTTATTGAACAACCACAATATTAAATGCATATTAGAGTTTGTAGTAGTAAAAAAAACACAAGAAAGAAAGAACAAGATAATGTATAATATTATTTCAATGTAATGTGATGTTCATAGATTGGATTGAAGTTGGCTTGATCATGTTGAAGACCAATATTAAAAACTATAAATGTAAAAAATTGAAGATTTTATATACCAGGTGAAACGTAAAGTCCACGTTGCCTTAATACTCTAAATAGCACGGCAAGAGAATGAAGGTTATCTTCAAGAATTATTTCTCCATTTACAACATAAGTCTTGTGAATAAGTTGCAACACTTGGTCGATCTCATGTTCAAAATGATAGCCGACACCCAAACGACATATGGAATCAA
>NC_021161.2:14580662-14582313 GCF_000331145.2 Cicer arietinum | reverse complement strand
GCTAGCATATTTCTCACTTCATTTTTTAAACTATCAATTTCAGCTGCAATATTCTGATCGAGTTCCTGCATGTGTTGAAGAAAAAGATGTTAATGGTGAAGTTTGATGAAGTGGATTATAGTATGCATGAAGAACATAAAAACACTAACTACATACCATAGATTCAGAAGCATATTGAAGGAAGAAATCCCCCCAAACATTAGGGGGGTAATCTGCAACATTTCTAGGCAAGTCGAGTTTAGAATTAGGATCGAAGTTAGCTACAGCAGGCATATTAGATATTTAAGTTTTCAAATAAATGGGATGATTAACCAATTCTTCTTCTTCTACCACTCTAAGGTTTTGTTTGGGAAAGAAAATGGCAATATAGATAATTTATAGTAAACATTAATACATTAAATTAGTAATTCACATCGTACGTGTACTACTAAAGCATTTAAAATTTAAACTATTCCCTTTTGTCAAAAATTTAAATATATTAAAAGAATAAGCAACGTGACTCATGTGTTTCCTAATTGTATGCCCGATTTTGACTCTTACTATCTTTATACATATTATTATTTATATTATATGTTTCATGCTTATTTTCAATTTACAATTTAAAATTGATTAAGAACTTGTGATAAAGATTAATCTTTTCCGAAAATCCAAGTTTAAATTCGAGTTGGAATAATTTTTTTTATATTTTATTTCTCGACTAAATTTCGAATTAGAGGGATTTTATTGCCATAGAAATCGAGTGGAAAAAAGATGTATAAAACGCGAAAGATTACATACGTCACCTTTTAAAATTATTTCATTTGCATTTCTATAATTGAGATAGTTATTTAAATGATATTGGATCGATAAAAACAAAATATGTAACTTATGTTAAATTGACATCAATCAGATCACCGTTTTAATCATAAAGACGAAGACAATCCTAAATTATTAATTCTAAAGAGTCACTACGCGAATTAACGGATTTTACAACGCTTTTTTTAAGCCATTTACCGCGCTTTTTCAAAAAAATAAGCGCTGTGGAAACGAGCGCTGTAAATGATACAACAGCGCTTTTAAAAAAGCGCTATAAAACATGTAAATACAACGCGCGCTTGTTATGCACATTTTACAGCGCTTCTTCACAAAAAGTGCTGTAATATGCACCCCATTATATGAGTTATGGGTGTGCATTTTACAGCGCTTTCTCAAAAAAGCGCTCTAAAATGCACACCGATAACTCATATATGGGTGAGCATATTACAGCGCTTTCTCACAAAAGCGCTGTAATATGCCCACCCATAATTTCATATATGGGTGTGCATATTACAGCGCTTTCTCAAAAAAGCGCTGTAAAATCCCCACCCATAATTTCATATATGGGTGTGCATATTACAGCGCTTTCTCAGAAAAGCGCTGTAAAATGCCCACCCATAATTTCATATTATGGGTCTCATATTACAGCGCTTTCTCAAAAAAGCGCTGTAAAATGCACACCCATAATTTCATACACGAAAGCGCTGTAAAAGGTGCACCATTAAAGCGCTTTAGAACAACATTTTACAGCGCTTTTTAAAAAAAGCGCTGTAAAATGTGTGTTTTTTTTTAAACGCTGTAAATTAATTATTTGAAATGAAAAGCGCTTTTTAGCTTTTTATGGCATTTTTTTAAA
>NC_021161.2:14579359-14580162 GCF_000331145.2 Cicer arietinum | reverse complement strand
TCGGTACTACCGTTTTATTATTACTTGCAACGATTCAGTACACTTGCTGAAACGCTATCAGAATCCAACACCAAGTAGTAAAACACTAAATGAATTACCATATAGCCAAACACCAACCACATGTTTAAACTAAACATGTTATACTAAAAAGTCAAACAAGCCCTTACTTCAACTACCACTCTTTTACCAAAGCAAAACTATTCTCCAAGATTCGTATCCTATTTTCTTTTATCGCAAATAATAACGTTATATTATTTCAAATAATAACATTACATTATTGTTAAAATTAGGGCTTCAATTTAATTCTTGTTTAATTCAAAATTATATCTTCATTTCTAGTTTGGTCAACAATGATCGAATTCAAAAATAGTTTTGAACAAGATGCTTTTTAATAATATGTTCTTTAGTCAAACCATTATTTTTGAATCCAATCTGAACAGGTCTTATAGATTGATTCTATTTAATTTTGTTAATACTGAGTTTGTAAATTCTTCATATTGACTATGTTCGTATTTTATCCAGATTTACTTTGTAAACCATTTTCGATTGATTATGTTCGTATTTTGTTCATATTGATTTTGTAAATTCTTCAGGTTGATTATGTTCGTATTTTTTGTAGATAAATCTTGAACAAATCTTCTTCAACTCTTGACCATATCTTTTTTTCAATTTGGTCAAAGATTTTCTTCAATTATAAATTTGAAAGAAATCTTAATTTAGATTTTACTTAATTACAAATTTGAATCAAATATTATATTAGAATTTCTCAATTATAAATCTGAATCAAATCTTATTTTAGATTT
>NC_021161.2:14574090-14579111 GCF_000331145.2 Cicer arietinum | reverse complement strand
CATTCAAGAATGCCAAAAAGGAGTTGAAAATAAATGGAAAGATATGAATGAGGATTGTCTTACGCAAACTAAAGTTCCATTGTCTCTTTTGACTTCTGTCTATATATCACACAAAAATTATTGTACATATGTAATTAAAAGAGTTTTTAATTTGAAATGGGGAGTAGAAATAGTGACAACACCTTCACTATTTCCAACCCATGTTTAAAAAACTTTTAAATACCCGAATTTGAATTTAAATGACAATAGTTATAGGTACCTTAAGGAACTGACTCATTGAGTAGGAGGAACTAGTTAAATTAAGTAATTGATTTTTGTACATCAATTTCATTAATATAAGAACAAGGGTTATCAAAACTGATAATCAACTACTCCTAAATTGATTATAACATACTTAAATGAAAGCTATAGGGTACCATTGACCTAATAAATACATCCAACTATCTGCATTGTAAAGGTGCTTGAGAACACAAGAAATTGAAGATTTGAATTGTATTGGCCATTTAAAAAACTAATTGTGTTACTCAACAAAAAGTGATGTTCTTAATCAAAACATTGAGCATATGATGATAAATCAATTTGAGTAAAAATATAGTTGAATTATAAAGAACTCAAGTTAAATAAAAGATTGGAGATTTCCTCAACAACAAAAATACCGAGTAGAGATAGAGAAGAGACACTCGTATTATATTATACTAGTTTACAACAATTGTTGCTACATCTAGTCCTCCTCTTATAGAGAAATGTTTCTCGATATATTTGAGTACTTATTCCACTATCAATTCAATAGCATACAAATGTTATTTACTTTGCCTCTCCAACCTTCAAGCATTATTTGAATTTCGGGCTTTACTACATTGATTCAAGTATGTGTGAATTGACATATAATTTTTTTTTTGGATTTTTAACTTTCACTGAGAGAATAATACAATTCAATCTTATATCAATTCAAGTGTATAAAATAAATTGATTGATTTGCATGAATTTCTAATAACTCTCTACATATATAGAGGATTTTCCATAAATTCTTTTCTTTTGAAGTGTTCATGACTTTTTGAGAAATCTGTTTTGAGCATTGCCTTAGGATATAAACTATTTTCTTGTTCTGGTGCCACATCATTAGAGAAAAATATTATTTTTCTTATAATTTTGTTTTCAGACCAATACTAACAACATATCAATTTTCAATGGTGACTTATTGAAAAGATGAAAAGAGGCATTGACTTTTCATACGATAGCTCTACAAGAGGAACCATTGCTTCATAAAAATTACAAAGTCATTTACTTCATTAGAGGATTTGACTTTTGCTAAAGCATTGACTTTTTCAGATGATAGCTCTACTAGAGGAATCATTGATTCATAGAAATTACAATGTAATTATCTGCATCAAAGAATTTTACTTTTACCATAACATTGACTTTGTTAGATGTTTCATTCATATTTTTCTTTGATATTTGAATTAGAGGATCATTAGTTGACTTATAATTCCTTGTGTCTTTTAAAGCTTTGACTGGTCAATCAATAGGTTATTAGATACTTGTTGCAAAGATACTTAATAATATATCATGACTTACTTTATTAGTAAATATTATTACTTGTTCATTAGTTAATAATATTCTCTGTGTTAAAAACACTTAGAATATTACATCTAACTGATTCAATTTATGCGACCTTAAAATAGATATTGATTAATATAAATCTCTACCTTTCTAACTTAATATATACCCTTAGCAAATAGTGGTTAATGAAATATTCAAAGTGCTTAATACAATAAACACGTATATGTATCACACAGAAAATGTCATAGTTATTAAAATAAAAAGTGAAAGAAAAAAAAAATAATATGGCTGTATTTTGGACACATTAAACTATTTAAGTGACCAATGACAACTTTAAGTGGGGTTGTTTTATATCATTTAAAAATTGTTATTTTATTGTATACCTTTGTAAAAAGAGAAAATAATATTAACTTCAATAGTTTAGTCTAACGATAATGTGAAGAATTTGAAAAATATGTTGTGCCAAACCAAAGGATGCAATTTGGTTGAAGAATTTGGTGCATGTTATATGACACTTTAATACAATTTGGTTCTGAATCAGTCGAGTAGTTTGAGATATACAGTCCAAATTAAGGTGGTTTTGCGTTGAAAAAAAAAACTAATATTTAATTATAAAGATATTATAATCACATGTTTATTGGAAAATTTGGCGTGCGCACACTAACGGCTTGCATTCATTTTTTATTTATGAAAAGGTTGGCTATAATTAATTATATGTGGTCAATTAATATATAACAATTATTCTAATGTTATTTACAGCTTATATTTTATACATTGAAACATAACAACCGTGTTTACTAATTGATGGATTTAATTGAAGGTAAGTTTTACTAAGTAGTCCTTTGTTGAACCCTATTTAAAAATAATAAATAAATCAACAGTGGTCGACAATACTTTTTAGAATTAATGGTTTAAAATTGTTTTGATCTTTACGAATAAAACGGTGATCAGATTGATGTCAATTTAACATAAATTATATTTTTTTTTATCAAACCGATATCATTTAAATAACTATCTCAATTATAAATATGCAAATGACGTATTTTTAAAAAGTGATGTATGTAATCTTTCGCGTTTTATATATGTTTTTACCACTCGATTTCTATGGCAATAAAATCCCTCTAATCCGAAATTTGGTCGAGAAATAAAATATAAAAAAAATTATTCCAACTCGAATTTAAACTTGGATTTTCGGAAAAGATTAATCTTTATCACAAGTTCTTAATCAATTTTAAATTGTAAATTGAAAATAAGCATGAAACATATAATATAAATAATAATATGTATAAAGATAGTAAGAGTCAAAATCGGGCATACAATTAGGAAACACATGAGTCACATTGCTTATTCTTTTAATATATTTAAATTTTTGACAAAAGGGAATAGTTTAAATTTTAAATGCTTTAGTACTACACGTACGATGTGAATTACTAATTTAATGTATTAATGTTTACTATAAATTATCTATATTGCCATCTTCTTTCCCAAACAAAACCTTAGAGTGGTAGAAGAAGAAGAATTGGTTAAGCATCCCATTTATTTGAAAACTTAAATATCTAATATGCCTGCTGTAGCTAACTTCGATCCTAATTCTAAACTCGACTTGCCTAGAAATGTTGCAGATTACCCCCCTAATGTTTGGGGGGATTTCTTCCTTCAATATGCTTCTGAATCTATGGTAGGTAGTTAGTGTTTTTATGTTCTTCATGCGTACTATAAACCACTTCATCAAACCTCACCATTAACATCTTTTTCTTCAACACATGCAGGAACTCGATCAGAATATTGCAGCTGAAATTGATAGTTTAAAAAATGAAGTGAGAAATATGCTAGCAACAAACAATGAGAAGCCCTTTGACAAAGTCAAATTCGTTGATTCCATATGTCGTTTGGGTGTCGGCTATCATTTTGAACATGAGATCGACCAAGTGTTGCAACTTATTCACAAGACTTATGTTGTAAATGGAGAAATAATTCTTGAAGATAACCTTCATTCTCTTGCCGTGCTATTTAGAGTATTAAGGCAACGTGGACTTTACGTTTCACCTGGTATATAAAATCTTCAATTTTTTACATTTATAGTTTTTAATATTGGTCTTCAACATGATCAAGCCAACTTCAATCCAATCTATGAACATCACATTACATTGAAATCATATTATACATTATCTTGTTCTTTCTTTCTTGTGTTTTTTTTTTACTGCTACAAACTCTAACATGCATTTAATATTGTGGTTGTTCAATAAAAATTATAGATGTGTTCAAAAAATTCAAAGACGAGCAAGGAAACTTTAGTGAAAGAAACATCACAGATGTGGAGGGGATGCTAAGCTTGTTTGAAGCCTCGCATATGATGATTCATGGAGAAGAAATTTTGGAAGAGGCCTTGGCTTTCACCTCTGCTCACCTTAAATCCATTTCCACTCAATTGAACCCTTCTCTTGCAGCACAAGTCAAACATAGCTTAACGCAAGCTCTCCGCAAAAACTTGCCTAGGCTAGAGGCACGGCGCTACATTTCCATATACGAGCAAAATACTTCCCATAATGTAATTCTACTCAGGTTGGCAAAATTGGATTTTAATATGCTCCAAAGTCTACATCAAATGGAATTTGGAAACATTTGCAAGTAAGTACTTTAAATCACGCACTCCTAAATCACGCACTCCTTAATATAGCAAAAAAAAATATCAAAGTAGCTAATACCTTATATGGGATCTTGATAGATGGTCGAAGGAGTTGGGCATTACTAAAAAACTACCCTTTGCACGAGATATAATAGTAGAATGTTGCTTTTGGAGTATGTCAGTATACTTTGAGCCCCAATATTCTCAAGCAAGAAAAATGATGTCAAAAGTAATTGCTCACCTATCATTTATTGATGATACGTACGACTCATACGGAATTATTGATGAATTAGAACTTTTTACCAAGGCTGTTGAAAGGTAAATCACCATTTATATACAATATTAAAAAAAATTAAATTATAGAGAAAAATTTAGAGCTACAATCGATTTCATCCTCAATTTTGTGAGGAAAAAAAAATTAAAAAATGACTTATTTTTTGTTACTAATTCTATCTTTTTTTTCGAGTAATGACACACATATCTTCACATATTTTTACTCTAATTATTTAAATAAAGGCATAAGGATTTATATATTGTAATGAATGTGATTTTCAGGTGGGATATTAGTTGTTTGGATGATCTTCCAAATTACATGAAGATACTTTACAAGTCTCTCTTAAATGTTTATGAGGAAATAGAGCAAGAAACGAAGAAAGAAGGAAGAATATATACCGTAAACTACTTTGTAAAAGATGTAAGAGTTTTTATTATTACTTTTTTATATTATTGTTATTATTATTATTAATATTATTACTATTATTATTATTATTATTATTATTATTATTATTATTATTATTATTATTATTATTATTATTATTATTATTATTATTATTAT
>NC_021161.2:14560592-14573617 GCF_000331145.2 Cicer arietinum | reverse complement strand
TATATCATTCTAAAAATATTTCTCTACGATTAATATATATGAATGTAATGACTAATAATGAATTGTGAGTGTAAATAAGTTTTATACGTTTCCAATTATATTTAATATGATAGATATTTGTGCAAATATTTAAGAATTAATATATCAAAGTAATGTGATAATTATAAATTATGTTTTTTCTTCATTGTCATTAGATAGTTAATGAAATCTCAAATATATTATTTGATCACAAAAGATGATATAATTATTTAAGTAATAATTTTTTTATGATGTGTAGTTTGAACAGAAAAGAGGGCATGTTTGCTCATTCCTGGAATGCTATATGACACAATATGATACAAATAGGGAAGCTGCCATTCAAGAATGCCAAAAAGGAGTTGAAAATGCATGGAAAGATATGAATGAGGATTGTCTTACGCAAACTAAAGTTCCATTGCCTCTTTTGACTTCCGTTCTCAACCTGGCACGTTTTATTGAGGTTTATTACAAAGATAAAGATAACTACACGCATTCTGAAGGATTAATGAAGACACATATTAAAGCTTTACTTGTTGATCCGGTGCCATATTGAGCATTAATTTAAGTTTGTCGTTAAGTTTTGTATTTCCACAATTAAAAAAGAAAATATGTCAAATGTTAAGATTATTATATAGAAAATGACTTTCATTTTAAATAAGTTTATGTCTTACTCTCTACCCATCATTTCGACATAAAACATTCATTGCAAAAATGAATAAAGGAGTTGAAATTCAAAAGATCTTGGGGGACTAAAAATATCTAAGGAAATGAAGACACTAATCAAATCTAAAATAAGTGAGACTGATTCGATTGTGATAAAATTCTTCTACAAAAAAATTGGATGGTAATTTAAAAAAATTACCTGGATAAATTTCTTTCTTGATTGGTATGAGAGTTAATAAATTGCATGTGATTGTTAAAGACCATATCACAATTAAATTTTAAGGGCACAGTATCATGATTTTGAAGTCTTTAATGATAAGAACATAGTTAACCTCCAACCATAACCTAAGTAAGCTCTTTGACATGCGATCTATATTACTATCGTTATTAAAATTTACTCTACGTGAAAATAAGATTCAAAACACAAAAGAAAGGTTCCGCTAGAAGTTCTCTCTCTCTATATATATACGAGGCTGACTTTAGGCTATGTAACACACCAAATCAAAATTGAAATTAGAAGTCAAATGTACTAGTTTTAAAAGAGATTCGTAGCGGTTTCAAAATAAAGTATAAAAAATTTCTTTTACACTATAAAGTTCACGACATCACATTAACACTTACACAAAATGCTTGCATAAAAATTTTCAATAAAAACTTTCAACTCAAGTTATGGACCATATAAAAACTGAATGTTGAGATTTTATAAATATTTTTCAAAACAATTGATAATAACATCTACAACTTTAACCTAAACCAATAATAATAGTAATGGCAACAATCATAATTTTTTTTTTTCACACAAGCCAACTTAAAAATAGAAAATAAAGATTTTCTAGTCACAATTAAAACTTTAAATATAATAGATATATTTTCTATCTAACTAAAAGTTTAGAAATAAACATTTTTCTTTTTAATTGGATTTCTACAAATTACTAATAACTTCTATCCAGTAAAAGTCAATATTTGAAGGCTTATGCATATATATATACATATAGTTCACATGGAAGTCAATATTTCAGTCAATTAGATATTAAAACAACCATTTTAAACAAATTTATATTAATACTAAATATTTAAACTTTTAATATACCAAATGGATTCAAAGGAAAATTAAAATCCCTAATAAACACATTAATTAGTCAAGTTTAAGGGAGGAAACAACTCAATAAATTTTTTTTTTTTTTTGGGAAATCATAGTAAGTTTTCCGCACAATTACAGAAAGTCTATTAATCAATAGTTGAGATCACTTCGATAAAATTAATAAATTATAACATATGACTAGCTAATAAAAAATTATTTCCAACTATTCACATGAAACAAGAGAACAAAAAGTCATAGTTAGATGCCCAAGCCACAAGTCCACTCAAAAAGTAATTAAAGTAATCAAGTCAAAAATTAAAATTAACTAAAATCTTCACAAATAATTTCATTGTTTATTTAGTCACTTAGGTAGGAAATTATAATCAACAACACAATCAAAGTAGACAAACAACAAATAGTTAAATAGTAACTTCACAAATCATGTTTAATTACACAATATTATATAACACATAATATAATAATACAACAACAAAAAAATAAAGAAATTTGATAGTGAAAATAATTAAGATACATAAGTAATCACAACTGACACGACTAACATTTGATTAACACAAAACCGACACTCGATCCACTCAGTCTGATTGGACAGACCTACTATGATACCACTAATGTAACACCCTAAATTCAAATTGAAATAAAAAGTCAAATGCACTAGTTTTAAAAGAGATTCACAACGGTTTAAAAATAGAGTATAAAAAATTTCTTTTAAACTATAAGGTTCAGGACATCACATTCACACTTACACAAAATGCTTGCATAAAAATTTTCAATAAAAAAAGATCCCTTAATATTAAATATAGTTGAGGTATTAAATAAATATTTATGACATGAAAACACGTTCTAAACTTAGAGACAATTAATTTCTACCGCCGAATAAAAGATAAAAATAACACAATTGATCGATCGAATTTACAAAAATCTAAATTAGTTCATAACTCAACAAAATACGACAAATTACCTCCACCCAGTATCACCTATCAGAGCGAGGATCACCAATCGATAACCTGAAATAATTGCGTTCTCGTAAGCGCCAAACACCAGCAACGAGGGGTGAGCTTCAAATACATGTAATAGTATAAAATAATTGAAAAAAACACGTAAAATATATTAAACACCGTATCATATCAAATCATAATCAACAAAAATAATCAAGGTAAAATATTGATACAATCCACAACATCAAGTAAACATGCAAATCAAGTAATTTTATGCATGCTCTTATACTCTAGACTCTTAAATACTTGGTTAAGAGACTTCATACTATGCCACAACACAAGTGGACAGACAATTCAAATTGGCTATTTCCTCATAGATCCCCTCAACTCAACCCGAGTCACATATTCATGATAGTTGAGGTAAACGTATATTGTATGGTAGCTCCCGACATTTGAAGTGCTACCTCCATGCCACCTAGGAATTCTCCTCCTAAATAATTCAAAGTTCTAACAATCTTGCCCTAAGGCTCAACAACAGACCGCCACGATCAAGCTCATTCAGTTGTATTTCCAGGGAATCATTAGACTTGTCAGACCCTACATATATGATGACCAAATAATCTCCACTTCAAAAATTATGAACATCTAGTTTCAACACTCATTGGCATAGGTTACTCACTCCTTTAAGAGAACCATCATTGACACAGGTCGAATTCATCACTATTCAATTAAAGATAAAGATAACTACACGTATTCTGAAGTATTAATGAAGACACATATTAAAGCTTTACTTGTTGATCCAAATGCAAATTTGAGTATTAATTTAAGTTTGTCATTACATTTTGTATTTCCACAATTAATAAAAAAAATATGTCAAATGTTAAAAATATTATATAGAAAGTGACTTTCATTTTAAATAAGTTTATATCTTACTCTCTACCCATCATTTCGACATAAAACATTCATTGCAAAAATGAATAAAGGAGTTGATATTCAAAATATCTTGGGGGACTTAAAAAAATCCAAAGAAATGAAGACACTAATCAAATCTAAAATAAGTGAGACTAATTCGATTGTGATAAAAATTTTCTTAAAAAAAATTGGATGATAATTTTTAAAAAATTATCTGGATAAATTTCTCTCTTGATTGGTATGAGAGTTAATAAATTGCATGTGCTTGTTAAAGAGCACATCACAAATAGTTATTTCTTAAATTTTAAGGGCACAATATCATGATTTTGAAGTCTTTATTGATAAGAACATAGTTAACCTCCAACCATAACCTAAGTAAGCTCTTTGACATACAATCTATATTACTATCGTTATTGAAATTTGCTCTACATGAAAATAAGATTCAAAACACAAGACAAACAATCTAAATTTCACTTGATTCAACCATAAACTTACCTATACTATTGAACATGAATATTGAGCTTGCTCTTGGAGTGTAACAACCTAATTTTCGTGGTAAAATTGATACCTTTTAAACAAGAAATTTCTCAAAAATTATTTTAAAATAATATAATTAACTACACATTTTCAAGTTAACGAAGGTTATCAACATTGATAACCACCTATCCTAAGTTGATCCTAATATACTTAAACGAAGACAACTGGAGTGATTTAATTATTATACAAATATTATTGTGAAATAGTATCTCTATCATTGACTTCTTATTTTTTCCTGATAATTTATAAAGTGTATTTTCATGATTTATTGATCATAAGTCTCGTATATTGTCATGTTAAATTTGGAGATTATTTGTGTTTTGTGAAACAAGTTAAAATGCACGTATAAGCTTTAACTAAATCATCGGTTAAGAACGTTAAATATTCTAAGTAATTAACTTAAAATACATAAGTGAATTATCATAGTATCTTATATGTGTGCTATGTTGTCACTTTTGATAAGAACTTTGAGATATTGTTGTAATCAGTACAACTCAATCATGTGTATAAGACATCCAAATTAATTCAAACTAAAATATGACCCGCGCTTTGCGCAAGTTTAAATTTAAGAATTCAATTTTAATTTTTTTAACAAACTATTTATATCTAAAAGTTAACAAATATCGGAGTAAATATATTAAAAACATAGAAAAATTTAAGATATAAGGTAATGACAAAATACTTAAACTAGAAGAAACCGAGTTGTGCATATTAAATAAGAACTGAAAGACATAGATAAAAAAGAGAGAGAAAAATAGATATAGAAGAAGAATAAAATTAAGTGGAGAAAGAAAATAATATGAACATAAGCTTTGAACCAGCTGAAGAAGTCACCAAGAAGTTATACAATATCACATTTTTTATTGATATTTGGGGTGAGAGTTGAGAAAGCATGAAGGAATTGAAAATGCCAAATATCATATAAGAAAAATCATTTTGTGGTTTAAGAATTCAAAAGAAAGCCATGTTCCCATATGCAATGTGTATGCTCAAACTGCTAGCGGAACAAATTTGTTATGCTAATTGACATTGTAAACTATCGGCTAAAATGAACTATAGGTTTTTCTATATCCATTTCATATAGCTAACCTAAAAATCTAAAAGAATAAAGGAATTGAAAATGACAAAGATAAGATAAGAAGAATCATTTTGGTGTAAGAATTCAAAAGTTTTCAATGGATCCAAAAGAATGTTAGTTAAAGAAAATCAAATGATTTATATCTAAAAGTTAAAAAATACTAGAGTAAATATATTGCAAACATAGAAAAATTTATGATATAAAGTAATGAGAAAATACATAAACCAGAAGAAACCGAGTTGTGCATATTAAATTAGCACGGAAAGACATAGATAAAAAAAAAGAGGAAAATAGAAATAGAAGAAGAATAAAATTAAGTGGAGAGAGACAATGACCTGAGGATTAACTTTGAACCAGTTCAAGAAGTCATTAAGAAGTTATACAATATCACATTTTTTATTGATATTTGGGGTGAGAATTGAGAAAGCATGAAGGAAAGTGTTCGAAAGAAAAATCATATAAGAAAGCATGAGAAATTTTTTAAATTTGACAATTTGGAAATTTTGTAAAGACTTAATAAGGAACAAATAAAGAAAACATTACAACTGCTTCTATTATATCTTAGTTTAAAAACATTGAAAAATAGAAAGTCATGCAATGACATCAAACAATTATAATATATATTTTTTAAAGGAATTATAAAATATGTTGAAGAGAAGAGACGACATAAAGATTTAACTACTGATTATATAAAAATCATACACTGGTATAAGAGTAATCAAGCATAATTATTATAATATGTATGCTAAACAAAAGGCGTAGAAGAAAAAAGTTAGGGGAGCAATTCTAAGAGGAGACACCTAGGAAAAAAAAAAGAGATGACACAAATAAACTTACGTGGGGTACAAAGCGTTGATTTGGTTATAAGGTTTTTTTTTTTATTATATTATAATAGATTGTAAGTGTGTTTTTCCACCATGTGAAATTATTTTTCTTCATCCATATGTGTATTTACTTTGGATCTTGATTTCTAAATAATCATATGTTATTTGAATTATTACGTGTGTCTTTGTTTTTAATTCTTGAAGGTATGAAATGATTTAAATATTATTTTTTTTGTCTGATTTTAGAGAAATTTATTGTTTAATTGGTTTAAATATTTTAACTTTCTTATTAAAAAAAAGAGTAAAACTAATTAAACATTATTTGAAAAGTTTGTTGAACTTGTCAATGTATTTGACATATTTGTCGTTTCATTCAACTTAAGGTAATAAGTTGTTATTTACTAAATTTATAAGCTTTGTTTCCTCTGTAAATTATCATGAGTAATTGTGACATTTCTTTCATTATGGAAATGTTAGATGTGGTATGTGCTTAATTGATTCACTGTGTCATGTTAGTCTATCATGTTAAGCTAATTGATTTTTGACTTGTTGTACTTAAAACGTTTAAATATGTCTTTGATCTCTGCAAACATACCACTTTTTTATTTTAGTTCTCGTAAGTTTTTTTATTTGAATTTTATCTATGTAAGACGATCGGTTTTGATCTTTAACGTCAAATAAAAAGTTACAAAAAGACATCTAGAATACCACCGCGGCACGGAAGAAAACGGGATTTCAAAAAATCCTAAACTCCATTTTTAATTTCTATTCATTTTTTTTAATAAAATAACACTAATTATAAAATGATAAATAATAAATTTATTAATTAATAATATAAAATATTTTAATTTGCAATATATCATAATAGAAGATGTGTTGATGAGCATTTATAGGTCCACATGTCTCGGTGCTCTTTTTTTGCATGTGTTGATGAGCATTTATAGGTCCACATGTCCCGATGCTCTTTTTTTGTAATATTGATTTGACGTTAAGGACAAAAGCTGATCGTCACTGATTTTAGAGGGACTAAATATAAACAAAAAAAACTTACAGAGACTTAAATCAACAAATGATATATTTGTAGGGACCAAATACATATTTAAATATACTTAAAATGTCATGTTAGCCATCGGTTAGGACTGTCATTCATGATTTTATCGCCCCTTCTTCCCCTAGTTGTAAACTAGCGAGTTTTTGTCTTTCGTGAGAATCAATTTCAAGACCTGATTTGTAAGACCCATAGTTTTAAATTTTAATTTTATGTATTTTGGTATTTAACTCTGAGGCTTTTTAGCCAAGTTATTGATATTTTGTGAGTTTAATGTCCAAAAATATCTTTTGAAGCCCCGATTAAAAGTATTCGTCGATAAATAAATTAGGTTAAGTACGGTGAATCTTTTGTCGAAGAATAATTTATTTATGTTACGAAGAATTTAATGTCGGACAGTTTTGTTAAAAATATCTCAGGTTGCTGAAAATTGTATTTGTCAATTGAGTTGCGACGAGAATAGATATTTTTATCAAAATGGTTTGAGAAGTGATGGAGGTGATGTGGAAATGATGATTTTACAAATATCTAAAATATCTAGATCTTGTGTGTGTATAATTAATATATATATATATATATATATATATATATATATATATATATATATATATATATGCTGGAAAGGAAAAAGGAAGGAAGAGGAAAAAGAAAGGAAAAGGAAAAAGGAAAGAAAAGGAAAAGAAAACAAACAGAGGAAAGCAAAGGCAAACGAAAGTCATTCTTGCTCTCCCTGCCTCGCGAACCCTTCATTGTTCTTCTCATCCGTTTACTTTCTTTGGCTTCAAGAATCAAAGTGATAGTGAAAGAAAAACTTTTCCCTGCTACTCGACTTCTTCTCTTCATCTTCTTTCTTCTTATCTGATTCGAAAACAAAGAAAAACGGTGTTGGTGATTTCAAAACCGTCAAACGCAAACCTCCACGTTTCTTCTAAATCTAAACTTTATTTCGTGAAGAGATAGAAGAGAAAGTTGCTCATCTCTCTGCTACAGAGCTTGTGAACTAACTTTGGAAGCGACGACGCGAATGAAGATTTTATCGGAATTAATTGTGGTACCGTAATCGCTCGTTAAAGCTACCGTTAAGGTAAGGGCTCCTTCCAAATTTTTAGTTTGCATTTAGGACCTTATATGTGAGATTGTGGAAAAGAAATTTGATGTATTTGAGGTGTCAACTTGTGGAAAATAAATTTAATTCGATTATGTGTGAATTAGTGGAATTTGTTTTCGGTGTGTTTTGAAGTGTGGTCAGTGATGATTTATGTTTGTTGTGATTGATGTGTTCATAATTAATATTATGAATTTTTTAGATGTGGTTTATGTGTGGATTTTGTGGAAAAATGAATTGATATGATTTGGTGTGAATTGTGGATTGAATTTGATAATATGTTTGAGTATGCTCTGTGTGATATTTGAAAAATCATTAGTGTTAAATGAATATTAAAAATGGGGAATCTTTTAATAGCTGCATTTACTTAATGATTGTTGTGGAAAGAGTCAGAGTATGCTCATGCATTTCATAGTACATGGCGACCGGATGGGCCATGGTGATAGTGGTGACCGGATGGGCCACAAGATGATTCAATGTGATATGTTGGTTCATCTTATCCTTGCGGGGATTATCGCGTCGTGAAAGTCCGCGATAGACTGCACATTTTTGTAAATCGTGATGACCCGTGATAGGTGGAACCGCGGTAAATAGTACTGTTGGCCTGTGATAGGCGGTACATTTACGATTTACATTTTTTGTAAATCGCGCTGACCTGTGATAGGTGGTAGCTCAGTAATTTAGTACAAGGCCTGTGATAGGCGGGACAATTATGATTTACGCCCTTTCGATGAGGGTTTGGTTTGGAATTCCGAGTCCATGCATTTTGGCATATGCGCATTGCATTTAGGGTGTGTCGTACACGAGTCATGTTTGATTTAATGTTATGATTGTGTGAGTATACTCAGTAGTTGTTGTGATTGTGTCTTAATTGCTAAGTGTGATTGTTTTGGATTTGTTGTAAGTGTTGATTGATTGCGAAACATTTTCGACACGTTTCAAAACTGATTTCTGCACTTTTTCCGATGTGAATTCGAATACAAGAAGGTTGTATTCGAATAAAGATGTCTTGATTTGGCTACTGACTTCAGAAACAACACTGTACTCGACTACAAGGATGTTGTATTCGAATACAATGGTGTTGTTTTTGCTGTTGACATCCTGTCTCGTAGTCGACTACAGATGTGCTATTTTTTCTACTCACTTATGAAATAGCATTGTACTCGAATACAAGGATGTTGTATTCGAATACGACAATGCAGTTTTGTTAAAAACTTCATTTTTCAACTTTGATTATGAATGTTTGGAATATGAAAATCCTTTCAAGGAGTATGCTAAGATAAAAGGTTATTTTGTGCATTTAAAATTTAAATGCTAAGTGTTATTTGTTAATTCCGGTTGGTGACCTTTACAATTATTGTGGAAATCTGAGCTTTGCCCTCAGATGAGAACCAGGATCGTCCTAACGAGTAGTACCCTAGAGATGGACACATAGTTAGACATACCTGACCGGCGTTGTGCCAGAAGGATCTTGCGGGGTGCGTGAAGATCACCAGGGTTATATAGTTTTTTGAAGGATGATCATATTAGATGGTTGTATAGGGGATATATGTCTTTCTTTTGTGGATGTATTTATTTATGTGGATATGAATATGGAATTTGTGTATTTCCCGTGTTCTAAGTGTTGAAATTTAATGAATAGAGTTTAGACTAGTTGGAAGGGTTTAAACTAGTTCGCAACAATTGTTGTTATATCTATTCATCCCCTTACAAAGAGATTTGTCTCAGTATAGCCAATGACTTAATCCACTGTTTATCCAATAGTATAAAAGTATTCTTTACTCTACCTCTCTAAGCTTGAAGTATTTTTTCACCTCTTTAGGATGAAAGAGTTATTGCCACTATTGGATTGAAGTACATTGAGTCAAGTTTGTGTCTGAATTGTCCGTAATCTTTTTTTTTTGAATTTTAACTCTCATTGAGAGAATAATACAATTCAATCTTATATCAGTTCAAATGTATACCATTCTTTTCTTTTGATATATTCAAGGCTTTTTCATAAATCTTCTTTGAGCATTGTCTTAGGATGTAAATCATTTGCATTTTGTGATGCCACATCATCAGAGGAACAAAATGGTTTCTCTTAGAATTTTGTTTTCGGACGAATATTAACAACTTAATTTTCAATGTTGACTTTTTGAATAGAAACATTGACTTCAGACGAATATTAACAAGTTAATTTTCAATGTTGACTTGTTGAATAGAAACATTGACTTTTTCATATGATAGCTTTACGAGAGGAAACATTACGCTGTTGAAATTACAAAGTTATTTACATCATCAAAGGATTTGACTTTTACTAGACCATTGACTTTTTTAGATAATAGTCCTACTATAAAAACCATTGCATCATAAAGATTACAAAGTAATTTACTTCATAAAAGGACTTTACTTTTATCATAACATTGACTTTTCTCCGGTTGTTTCATTTTGATAATTCTTTGATCTTTGAATAAGAGGATCATTCGTTGACTTGTATTTTCTTGTGTCTTTTAAAGCCTAATTCGGAGTGTCAGTTATCATATACTTGTTGCAAAGCTTCTTTTTAATGTATCATGATTTACGCCATTAGTAAATATAATTACTTTTTTAAAGTATTGTAGTTAAAACAACTTTTGCACTAACACATTGAATTGGTGATTGAAGCCATGGCTCTACTACACTTTCACCGTCATCTCAAACTATGCATAAATGGATCCTAACAATCAGAGGCGCAGAGGCGTTTAACCTTATCGATAAATACCAAGGGTCACCAACTAACTACAACAGATAAGATATAGTCTTTATGTAATCATAGACAACAAATAATGAAACATGGTTTTAAACACATTAATCCAATGTCTAGATGCATGCGCATATGATCATGGAATATCACCTCGCCCATAAGTGTTTTTCTTCAAAGAAATTGTGAAGTCCACTTGACAACACATCACCAATAATTATGTGATCAATTTGTGAGCGTACACGTAACAACTCACATCATCAATGCATTTATTGACACATTTCACCATATACCTATCTTTAATTAACCATATTATTCAATTATTATTTTTTATCATACTTAAATTGCATTATTCAAAAATAATCACAAAACACCAAGAAATTAAGCATCCAAAAATAACACCAACGAATCCAACACCAAGTAGTAAAACACTAAATCAATTACCATATAGCCAAACACCAACAACAAGTTTAAACTAAACATGTTGTACTAAAAAGTCAAAGGAGCCCTTACTTCAACTAACACTCTTTTACCAAAGCAAAACTATTCTCCAAGATTCGTATCCTACTTTCTTTTGTGGCAAATAAAAGCGTTATATTATTTCAAATAATAACATTACATTATTGTTAAAATTAGGGCTTCAATTTAGTTCTTGTTAAATTCAAAATTATATCTTCATTTCTAGTTTAGTCAACAATAATCGTATTCAAAAATAGTTTTGAACAATATGCTTTTTAATAATATGTTCTTTAGTCAAACCGTTATTTTTGAATCCAATCTGAACAGGTCTAGGTCTTATAGATTGATTCTATTTAATTTTGTTAATACTGAGTTTGTAAAATTCTTCAGATTGATTATGTTCGTATTTTGTTCAGATTGACTTTGTAAATATGCATGTAATCTGAACTGTGTTATTGTAAATATGCATGTAATCTGAATTGAGTGTTTTATACTAAGTTCTGATTAATTTATTTTCTGATTAATTTATTTTCTGCTTATATTTAGCTTGATTTGAGTGTTTTATACAAAGTTCATGTAACAATGAGTGTTTTATATTTAGCTTGATTTACATGAACTGAACTGAATATAAATTAGTAATTTACATGAACTGAACTGAACTGAATAGAGAGATTCTCTTTTGCTCAGTGCATATATATATATAGATTCTTCAGAATAGTCATTTCTAATAATTCATCATCTAATTAAAAAGGTTTTTAATGTCATCCCAACCCAAATAAACCAAACACAAAAATAAATTAAAGAGACATTTTACAGCGCTTATCTTAAAAAGCGCTGTAAAAGATCCTTTTAAAAATAAAATAATGAGTGTTTTATACCTTTTACAGCGCTTTTCACACAAAAGCGCTGTAAACGACTCTTTTGAAAGTGAGTAAAAAAGCCATTTTACAGCGCTTGTTTGCCAAAGCGCTGTAAAATGGCTTTAAAAATAATATTCATCAGACACCTAATTTCTTCAAACACCTTGTACGCATCATGGGATTCAAAAAACATCAGACACAAACCCATTTCTTCAAAAACCTTGTACGCATCATGGGAATCCAAAAAACATCAGACACAAACCCATTTCTTCAAACACCTTGTACGCATCATGGGAATCCAAAAAACATCAGACACAAACCCATTTCTTCAAACACCTTGTACGCATCATGGGATTCAAAAAACATCAGACACAAACCCATTTCTTCAAAAACCTTGTACGCATCATGGGAATCCAAAAAACATCAGACACAAACCCATTTCTTCAAAAACCTTGTACGCATCATGGGAATCCAAAAAACATCAGACACAAACCCATTTTTCGCAACATGGCAATGATCCTGAATACCAATTAAGTTTCGATTTAAGAAGGAAAGAGAATGTAAAGAGATAAAAAGGGTGTTGAGGTGGAGATTGAATTGTGAAAGAGTAAGCTTTGATGTTTATGAAGAAGATGCATAAAAGGAGAAAAGTTTGGTGAAGAGGAAGGGATTTTTGTGGTGACCAGTTACTACTATGTAGGTTTTGCATGCATGTTGAGCTTGTTTAAAAAATAACATAACATAACAAAACACAAAAACAAT
>NC_021161.2:14557010-14560092 GCF_000331145.2 Cicer arietinum | reverse complement strand
GCAAAGTAAATAACATTTGTATGCTATTGAATTGATAGTGGAATAAGTACTCAAATATATCGATAAACATTTCTCTATAAGAGGAGGACTAGATGTAGCAACAATTGTTGTAAACTAGTATAATAATACGAGTGTCTCTTCTCTATCTGTACTCGGTATTTTTGTTGTTGAGGAAATCTCCAATCTTTTATTTAACTTGAGTTCTTTATGATTCAACTATATTTTTACTCAAATTGATTTATCATCATATGTTCAATGTTTTGATTAAGAACATCACTTTTCGTTGAGTAACACAATTATTTTTTTAAACGGCCAATACAATTCAAATCTTCAATTTCTTGTGTTCTCAAGCACCTTTACAATGCGGATTGTTGGATGTATCTATTGGGTCAATGGTCGCCTATAGCTTTCGTTTAAGTATGTTATAATCAATTTAGGAGTAGTTGATTATTACTTAATTTAACTAGTTCCTCCTACTCAATGAGTCAGTTATTTAAGGTATCTATAACTATTGTCATTTAAATTTAAATTCGGGTAGTTAAAAATTTTTTAAACATGGGTTGGAGAATGTGAAGGCGTCGTCACCATTTCTACTCCCCATTTCAAATTAAAAACTCTTTTAATTACATTTGTAAAATAATTTTTGTGTGATATATAGTCAGTAACAATAACAAAAGGATTGACACTTACATCTAAATATAATAATTATCCAAAATGAAGAAATATAGAGTTGCCTCACTTTTAAACATTTGTAATTACTCTAAACTCTATTCACTTAATCTCTAACACTTTGTGTTGGAATCAAATTGATTTTATACTTAGAGTTTTGATGATAAAAAAAAAAGTATTTTATGAGAACAATATATTTGACTTCAAAGAGAATGAAAGAAGATTGGTGTTTTTGAAGAAAATCTAAAATAAGGATTGATTCACATTTTTAATTTAAAAAAAAAATCTAAACTAAGATTTTATTCAAATTTAATATTGAAGAAAATCTAAAATAAGATTTGATTCAGATTTATAATTGAGAAATTCTAATATAATATTTGATTCAGATTTGTAATTGAGTAAAATCTAAAATAAGATTTGATTCAAATTTATAATTGAAGAAAATCTTTGACTAAATTCAAAAAAAGATTTGGTCAAGAGTTGAAGAAGACTTGTTCAAGATTTATCTACAAAAAATACGAACATAATCAACCTGAAAAATTTACAAAATCAATATGAACAAAATACGAACATAATTAATCTAAAATGGTTTACAAAGTCAATCTGAACAAAATACGAACATAATCAATCTGAAGAATTTTACAAACTCAGTATTAACAAAATTAAATAGAATCAATCTATAAGACCTGTTCAGATTGGATTCAAAAATAACGTTTTGACAAAAGAACATATTATTAAAAAGCATCTTGTTCAAAACTATTTTTGAATACGATCATTGTTGACTAAACTAGAAATAAAGATATAATTTTGAATTTAACAAGAACTAAATTGAAGCCCTAATTTTAACAATAATGTAATGTTATTATTTGAAATAATATAACGTTATTATTTGCCACAAAAGAAAGTAGGATACAAATCTTGGAGAATAGTTTTGCTTTGGTAAAAGAGTGCTAGTTGAAGTAAGGGCTCCTTTGGCTTTTTAGTACAACATGTTTAGTTTAAACTTGTTGTTGGTGTTTGGCTATATGGTAATTGATTTAGTGTTTTACTACTTGGTGTTGGATTCCTTGGTGTTATTTTTGGATGCTTAATTTCTTGGTTTTTTGTGATTATTCTTGAATAATGCAATTTAAGTATGATAAAAAATAATAATTGTATAATATGGTTAATTAAAGAAAGGTATATGGTGAAATGTGTCAATAAATGCATTGATGATGTGAGTTGTTAGGTGTACGCTCACAAATTGATCACATAATTATTGGTGATGTGTTGTCAAGTGGACTTCACAATTTCTTTGAAGAAAAACACTTATGGGCGAGGTGATATTCCATGATCATATGGGCATGCATGTAGACATTGGATTAATGTGTTTAAAACCATGTTTCATTATTTGCTCTCTATGATTATATAACGACTATATCTTATCTGTTGTAGTTAGTTGGTGACCCTTGGTATTTATCGATAAGGTTAAATGCCTCTGCGCCTTTGATTGTTAGGATCCATTTATGCATAGTTTGAGATGACGGTGAAAGTGTAGTAGAGTCATGGCTTCAATCACCAATTCAATGTGTTAGTGCAAAAGTTGTTTTAACTACAATACTTTAAAAAAAGTAATTATATTTACTAATGGCGTAAATCATGATACATTAAAAAGAAGCTTTGCAACAAGTATATGATAACTGACACTCCGAATTAGGCTTTAAAAGACACAAGAAAATACAAGTCAACGAATGATCCTCTTATTCAAAGATCAAAGAATAATCAAAATGAAACAACTGGAGAAAAGTTAATGTTATGATAAAAGTAAAGTCCTTTTATGAAGTAAATTACTTTGTAATCTTTATGATGCAATGGTTTCTATTGTAGGACTATTATCTAAAAAAGTCAATGGTCTAGTAAAAGTTAAATCCTTTGATGATGTAAATAACTTTGTAATTTCAACAGCGTAATGTTTCCTCTCGTAAAGCTATCATATGAAAAAGTCAATGTTTCTATTCAACAAGTCAACATTGAAAATTAACTTGTTAATATTCGTCCGAAAACAAAATTCTAAGAGAAACCATTTTGTTCATCTGATGATGTGGCATCACAAAATGCAAATGATTTACATCCTAAGACAATGCTCAAAGAAGATTTATGAAAAAGCCTTGAACATATCAAAAGAAAAGAATGATATACATTTGAACTGATATAAGATTGAATTGTATTATTCTCTCAATGAGAGTTAAAATTCAAAAAAAAAAGATTATGGACAATTCATACACAAACTTGACTCAATGTACTCCAATCCAATAGTGGCAACTCTTTCATTCAAAAGAGGTACCTAAAGAGGTGAAAAAATACTTCAAGCTTAGAGAGGTAGAATAAAGAATACTTTTATACTATTGGATAAACAGTGGATTAAGTCATTGGC
>NC_021161.2:14551562-14555836 GCF_000331145.2 Cicer arietinum | reverse complement strand
TTTTTTTTTCAACGCAAAACCACCTTAATTTGGACTGTATATCTCAAACTACTCGACTGATTCAGAACCAAATTGTATTAAAGTGTCATATAACATGCACCAAATTCTTCAACCAAATTGCATCCTTTGGTTTGGCACAACATATTTTTCAAATTCTTCACATTATCGTTAGACTAAACTATTGAAGTTAATATTATTTTCTCTTTTTACAAAGGTATACAATAAAATAACAATTTTTAAATGATATAAAACAACCCCACTTAAAGTTGTCATTGGTCACTTAAATAGTTTAATGTGTCCAAAATACAGCCATATTTCATTAACCATATACGTGTTTATTATATTAAGCACTTTCAATATTTCATTAACCACTATTTGCTAAGGGTATAGATTAAATTAGAAAGGTAGAGATTTATATTAATCAATATCTATTTTAAGGTCGCATAAATTGAATAAGTTAGATGTAATATTCTAAGTGTTTTTAACACGGAGAATATTATTAACTAATGAACAAGTAATAATATTTATTAATAAAGTAAGTCATGATATATTATTAAGTATCTTTGCAACAAGTATCTAATAACCTATTGATTGACCAGTCAAAGCTTTAAAAGACACAAGGAATTATAAGTCAACTAATGATCCTCTAATTCAAATATCAAAGAAGAATCTGAATGAAACATCTAACAAAGTCAATGTTTTGGTAAAAGAAAAATTATTTGATGCAGATAATTACATTGTAATTTCTATGAATCAATGATTCCTCTAGTAGAGCTATCATCTGAAAAAGTCAATGCTTTAGCAAAAGTCAAATCCTCTAATGAAGTAAATGACTTTGTAATTTTTATGAAGCAATGGTTCCTCTTGTAGAGCTATCGTATGAAAAGTCAATGCCTCTTTTCATCTTTTCAATAAGTCACCATTGAAAATTGATATGTTGTTAGTATTGGTCTGAAAACAAAATTATAAGAAAAATAATATTTTTCTCTAATGATGTGGCGCCAGAACATGAAAATAGTTTATATCCTAAGGCAATGCTCAAAACAGATTTCTTAAAAAGTCATGAACACTTCAAAAGAAAAGAATTAATGGAAAATCCTCTATATATGTAGAGAGTTATTAGAAATTCATGCAAATCAATCAATTTATTTTATACACTTGAATTGATATAAGATTGAATTGTATTATTCTCTCAGTGAAAGTTAAAAATCCAAAAAAAAATTATATGTCAATTCACACATACTTGAATCAATGTAGTAAAGCCCGAAATTCAAATAATGCTTGAAGGTTGGAGAGGCAAAGTAAATAACATTTGTATGCTATTGAATTGATAGTGGAATAAGTACTCAAATATATCGAGAAACATTTCTCTATAAGAGGAGGACTAGATGTAGCAACAATTGTTGTAAACTAGTATAATATAATACGAGTGTCTCTTCTCTATCTCTACTCGGTATTTTTGTTGTTGAGGAAATCTCCAATCTTTTATTTAACTTGAGTTCTTTATAATTCAACTATATTTTTACTCAAATTGATTTATCATCATATGCTCAATGTTTTGATTAAGAACATCACTTTTTGTTGAGTAACACAATTAGTTTTTTAAATGGCCAATACAATTCAAATCTTCAATTTCTTGTGTTCTCAAGCACCTTTACAATGCAGATAGTTGGATGTATTTATTAGGTCAATGGTACCCTATAGCTTTCATTTAAGTATGTTATAATCAATTTAGGAGTAGTTGATTATCAGTTTTGATAACCCTTGTTCTTATATTAATGAAATTGATGTACAAAAATCAATTACTTAATTTAACTAGTTCCTCCTACTCAATGAGTCAGTTCCTTAAGGTACCTATAACTATTGTCATTTAAATTCAAATTCGGGTATTTAAAAGTTTTTTAAACATGGGTTGGAAATAGTGAAGGTGTTGTCACTATTTCTACTCCCCATTTCAAATTAAAAACTCTTTTAATTACATATGTACAATAATTTTTTTGTGATATATAGGCAGTAACAACAACAGAAGGATTGACACCTACATCCAAATATAATAATTATCCAAAATGAAGAAATATAGAGTTGCCTCACTTTTAAACATTTGTAATTACTCTAAACTCTATTCACTTAATCTCTAACACTTAGTGTTGAAATCAAATTGATTTTATACTTAGAGTTTTGATGATAAAAAAAAAGTATTTTATGATAACAATATATTTGACTTCAAAGAGAATGAAAGAAGATTCGTGTTTTTGAAGAAAATCTAAAATAAGGATTGATTCACATTTATAATTTAAAAAAAAAATCTAAACTAAGATTTTATTCAAATTTAATATTGAAGAAAATCTAAAATAAGATTTGATTCAGATTTATAATTGAGAAATTCTAATATAATATTTGATTCAGATTTGTAATTGAGTAAAATCTAAAATAAGATTTGATTCAAATTTATAATTGAAGGAAATCTTTGACCAAATTCAAAAAAAGATTTGGTCAAGAGTTGAAGAACACTTGTTCAAGATTTATCTACAAAAAATACGAACATAATCAACCTGAAAAATTTACAAAATCAATATGAACAAAATACGAACATAATCAATGAAAATGGTTTACAAAGTAAATCTGAATAAAATACGAACATAGTCAATATGAAGAATTTACAAACTCAGTATTAACAAAATTAAATAGAATCAATCTATAAGACCTGTTCAGATTGGATTCAAAAATAATGGTTTGACTAAAGAACATATTATTAAAAAGCATCTTGTTCAAAACTATTTTTGAATTCGATCATTGTTGACCAAACTAGAAATGAAGATATAATTTTGAATTAAACAAGAACTAAATTGAAGCCCTAATTTTAACAATAATATAATGTTATTATTTGAAATAATATAACGTTATTATTTGCGATAAAAGAAAATAGGATACGAATCTTGGAGAATAGTTTTGCTTTGGTAAAAGAGTGCTAGTTGAAGTAAGGGCTTGTTTGACATTTTAGTATAACATGTTTAGTTTAAACATGTGGTTGGTGTTTGGCTATATGGTAATTCATTTAGTGTTTTACTACTTGGTGTTGGATTCCTTGGTGTTATTTTTGGATGCTTAATTTCTTGGTATTTTGTGATTATTCTTGAATAATGCAATTTAAGTATGATAAAAAATAATAATTGAATAATATGGTGAATTAAAGATAGATATATGGTGAAATGTGTCAACGAATGCATTGATGACGTGAGTTGTTAGGTGCACGCTCACAAATTGATGACATAATTATTGGTGATGTGTTGTGTGACACCCTAAACCCCAAAATAACATTTATAATAATATATATTAAATTATTTGAAGAAAATTTGCAGCGGATAAAAAAAAATATGTTAAAGAGAATAGAAACTGTAATATCTAATTTAGGTTATCAAGTTTCTCTAAATACACATGTAACAATTCAACTTTTTTCATCAATTAAAATAGTACAATATCAATGAACTTGTTTTAACTAGAATTTCTTGATTTAATTCCCAAGACTTACTCGTACTGAGTTTTCATATAAAAAGTCATTTGTAATAACATAAGTAAAATACACATTACAACTCTTAATTCCCGGTATCACCTATTAGAGCGGGGTTTCTCCCAAACTTGCATTTCGAGACTCATTAACCTGTAATAACTGCGATTTCGCAAACGCATGGCCAAGCCAGTCAAACACAAACAACGAAGGAGGTGAGTTTTGAAATCATGTTGATAGTATAATATAAATAAGAGGAACATGCAATTAATCATCAATAAATTGTATCATTACACAAATGTTCTTCAAGGAAAAACATCACATTATATAGTCAAAATCAAAGAAAATCCATACACTTCACTGTAACATCAAATCATTGCATAAATTATTATCACACATAATACATACTAATCACAACAAAACAATCACAAGAAAATGCAATGTTATGCATGAGCTTAGACTCTACTTTACAATGTGGTACCATTCTAACTCTGAAGTACTTGGTTAGGAGGCTTGATACTATGCCACCATCCCGGTGGACGGACAATTCAAATTGGCCATGTCCTCATAGATCCCCTCAACTCAACCCGAGACACATATACGTGACAGTCGAGGTAAACGTGTGTTGCATGGTAGCTCCCGACATTTGGAGTGCTACCTCCAAGTCACCTAGGAATTCCCCACCTGAATACTTCCAAGGTCTAACAATCTTGCCTTAAGGCTCGACAACAGACCGCCACAATTAGGCTCATTCAGTTGTACTTCCCCG
>NC_021161.2:14540826-14549498 GCF_000331145.2 Cicer arietinum | reverse complement strand
GACTATATCTTATCTGTTGTAGTTAGTTGGTGACCCTTGGTATTTATCGATAAGGTTAAATGCCTCTGCGCCTTTGATTGTTAGGATCCATTTATGCATAGTTTGAGATGACGGTGAAAGTGTAGTAGAGTCATGGCTTCAATCACCAATTCAATGTGTTAGTGCAAAAGTTGTTTTATATTATTAACTATTAAACAAGTAATTATATTTACTAATGGCGTAAATCATGATACATAAAAAAAAGCTTTGTAACAAGTATCTGATAACTGACACTCCGAATTAGACTTTAAAAGACACAAGAAAATACAAGTCAACGAACGATCCTCTGATTCAAAGATCAAAGAATAATCAAAATGAAACAACTGGAAAAAAAGTCAATGTTATGATAAAAGTAAAGTCCTTTTATGAAGTAAATTACTTTGTAATCTTTCTGATGCAATGGTTTCTATAGTAGGACTATTATCTAAAAAAGTCAATGGTCTAGTAAAAGTCAAATCCTTTGATGATGTAAATAACTTTGTAATTTCAACGGCGCAATGTTTCCTCTCGTAAAGCTATTATATGAAAAAGTCAATATTTTTATTCAACAAGTCAACATTGAAAATTAACTTGTTAGTATTCGTCCGAAAACAAAATTCTAAGAGAAACCATTTTGTTCCTCTGATGATGTGGCATCACAAAATGCAAATGATTTACATCCTAAGACAATGCTCAAAGAAGATTTATGAAAAAGCCTTGAAAATATCAAAAGAAAAGAATGATATACACTTGAATTGATATAAGATTGAATTGTATTATTCTCTCAATGAGAGTTAAAATTCAAAAAAAAAAGATTATGGACAATTTAGACACAAACTTGACTCAATGTACTCCAATCCAATAGTGGCAATAACTCTTTCATTCAAAAGAGGTACCTAAAGAGGTGAAAAAATACTTCAAGCTTGGAGAGGTAGAGTAAAGAATACTTTTATACTATTGGATAAACAGTGGATTAAGTCATTGGCCATACTAAGACAAATCTCTTTGTAATGGGATGAATAGATATAACAACAACTGTTGCAAACTAGTTTAAACCCTTCCAACTAGTCTAAACTCTATTCACTAAATTTCAACACTTAGAACATGGGAAATACAAAAATTCCATTTTCATATCCACATAACTAATCCAACAAATTGGTACCATGATTTTACATTTATTTAACTAACTCAAACGATAGTTTTAAATACGTAACATATTCTCACAATTATTCAACTACCCCAAATTTTTCACAATTTTTTTAATAAGTCATAATCACTTATCACAAATTGAGAATTTTAACTCCTCACGTCACATTAAAAGTGGTGCATGGACCCATCAAAACAAAAATCAAGCTGACAATATGAGGTATAGGTACAGTCTTCCAAATTGAAATAAATCAAGTTGTGTGCATAAAGAACATAAAAACACTAACTACATACCATAGATTCAGATAAAACAAGTAACTAAATACTATAAGGTAGGATAACATGTTTGCAAAATAAAATGAATTATGTAACACCCCGATTTTTAACAGTGCGTGTGTATTTTTTTTTTATAAATAAAATTCATAAAACAAAGAAATAACAAAAGAAGTACTTTTTGGATAAAATATTTAAGTCGTAACACAACAACAAAAGTCAACAATATTTACAAGCAGCAGAATAGTTTTTGAAATAAAAATCCAAAGTATTTAAACATCAAAATACATCGGGGCTATGAGGCCTATCAAACATAGCTCATACCCCTGGGATAATCTCGGCAGACACTTGTACAAAAGCACTGCCCCAAGAATTTTAACTCCCCACGTCACATCAAAAGTGGTACATGGACCCATCAAAACAAAAGTCAAGCTGACAATATGAGATATAGGTACAATCTTCCAAATTGAAATAAATAAATCCACAAAAGAAAGACATATATCCCCTATACAACCATCTAATATGATAATGCTTCAAAAAACTATAACCCTGGTGATCTTCACGCGCCCCGCAAGATACTTGTGACACAACACCGGTCAGGTATGTCTACCTACGTGTCCATCTCTAGGGTACTACTCGTTAGGACGATCCTGGTTCTCATATGAGGGCAAAGCCTAGATTTCCACAATAATTGTAAAGGTCACCAACCGAAATTAACAAATAGCACTTAGCATTTAGATTTTAAATGCACAAAATAACGTTTCATCTTAGCATACTTCTTGAAAGGGTTTTCATATGCCAAACTTGCATACAATGCTATTAACAAAACTGCATTGTCGTATTTGAATACAACATCTTTGTATTTGAATACAGTGCTATTTCATAAGTTAGTAGCAAAAATAGAACATATGTAGTCGACTACGAGACAGGATGTAGTCGAATACGAGACAAGATGTCAGCAGCAAAAACAACACCACTGTATTCGATTACAACATTCTTGTAGTCGAATACAGTGTTGCTTCTGAAGTCAGTAGTCAAATCAAGACATCTGTATTCAAATACAACCTTCTTGTATTCGAATACACATCAGAAAAAGTGCAAAAATCAGTTTTGAAACGTTTCGAAAAGGTTTCGCAATCAATCAACACTTACAACAAATCCAAAACAATCACACTTAGCAATTAAGGCACAATCACAACAACAACTGAGTATACTCACAGAATTATAACATTAAATCAAACATGACTCGTGTGCCACACACCCTAAATGCAATGCGTATATGCCAAAATGCATGGACTCGGAATTCCAAATCAAACCCTCATCGAAGGGGCGTAAATCATAATTGTACCGCCTATCACATGCCGTGTACTAAATTACTGAGGTGCCACCTATCACAGGTCAACGCGATTTACTAAAAATGTAAATCGTAAATGTACCGCCTATCACAGGCCAGTAGTACTATTTACTGAGGTTCCACCTATCACGGGTCAGCACGATTTACAAAAATGTGCAGTCTATCGTAGACTTTCACGACGCGATAATCCCTGCAAGGATAAGATGAACCAACATATCACATTGAATCATCTCGTGGCCCATCCGGTCACCACTATCACCATGGCCCATCTGATCGCCAAGTACTATGAAATGCATGAGCATACACTGACTCTTTTCACAACAATCATTAAGTAAATGCAACTATTAAAAGATTCCCCATTTTTAATACTCATTTAACACTAATGATTTTTCAAATATCACACAGAGCATACTCAAACATATACTCAAACATATACTCAAATTCAATCCACAATTCACACTAAATCATATCAATTCATTTTTCCACAAAATCCACACATAAAAAACATCTAAAAAATTCATAATATTAATTATGAATACATCAACCACTACAAACATAAATTATCACAAACGACACTTCAAAACACACCGAAAACAAATTCCACTAATTAACACATAATCGAATTAAATTTATTTTCCACAAGTTCACACCTCAAATACATCAAATTTATTTTCCACAATCTCACATATAAGGTCCTAAATGCAAACTAAAAGTTTGGAAGGAGCCCTTACCTTTACGATAGCTTTAACGAGCGATTACGGTACTGCGATTAATTCCGATAAAATCTTCGTTCGCATTGTCGCTTCCAAAGTTAGTTCACTAGCTCCGTAGCGGAGAGATAAGCAACTTTCCCTTCTATCTCTTCGCGAAATAAAGCTTAGATTTAGAAGAAACGTGGGGGTTTCCAACACACACACACACACACACACACACACATATATATATATATATATATATATATATTAATTAAACCAACACAATGTGACACCCTAAACCCCAAATAATTTTTTTTTTAGGATAAAGAGTATAACATAATCATAAGCATGTCACATAATTCCAAAATTTCCATCAAACATAATGGCTCCGAAATCATAATATCAAACAAAAGAAACTCCTAAAATAATTATCAAATTCACTCCTAAAATAATTATCAAATTCACTCCTAAAATAATTATCAAATTCACTCCTAAAATAATTATCAAATTCACTCCTAAAATAATTATCAAATTCACTCCTAAAATAATTATCAAATTCACTCCTAAAATAATTATCAAATTCACTCCTAAAATAATTATCAAATTCACTCCTAAAATAATTATCAAATTCACTCCTAAAATAATTATCAAATTCACTCCTAAAATAATTATCAAATTCACTCCTAAAATAATTATCAAATTCACTCCTAAAATAATTATCAAATTCACTCCTAAAATAATTATCAAATTCACTCCTAAAATAATTATCAAATTCACTCCTAAAATAATTATCAAATTCACTCCTAAAATAATTATCAAATTCACTCCTAAAATAATTATCAAATTCACTCCTAAAATAATTATCAAATTCACTCCTAAAATAATTATCAAATTCACTCCTAAAATAATTATCAAATTCACTCCTAAAATAATTATCAAATTCACTCCTAAAATAATTATCAAATTCACTCCTAAAATAATTATCAAATTCACTCCTAAAATAATTATCAAATTCACTCCTAAAATAATTATCAAATTCACTCCTAAAATAATTATCAAATTCACTCCTAAAATAATTATCAAATTCACTCCTAAAATAATTATCAAATTCACTCCTAAAATAATTATCAAATTCACTCCTAAAATAATTATCAAATTCACTCCTAAAATAATTATCAAATTCACTCCTAAAATAATTATCAAATTCACTCCTAAAATAATTATCAAATTCACTCCTAAAATAATTATCAAATTCACTCCTAAAATAATTATCAAATTCACTCCTAAAATAATTATCAAATTCACTCCTAAAATAATTATCAAATTCACTCCTAAAATAATTATCAAATTCACTCCTAAAATAATTATCAAATTCACTCCTAAAATAATTATCAAATTCACTCCTAAAATAATTATCAAATTCACTCCTAAAATAATTATCAAATTCACTCCTAAAATAATTATCAAATTCACTCCTAAAATAATTATCAAATTCACTCCTAAAATAATTATCAAATTCACTCCTAAAATAATTATCAAATTCACTCCTAAAATAATTATCAAATTCACTCCTAAAATAATTATCAAATTCACTCCTAAAATAATTATCAAATTCACTCCTAAAATAATTATCAAATTCACTCCTAAAATAATTATCAAATTCACTCCTAAAATAATTATCAAATTCACTCCTAAAATAATTATCAAATTCACTCCTAAAATAATTATCAAATTCACTCCTAAAATAATTATCAAATTCACTCCTAAAATAATTATCAAATTCACTCCTAAAATAATTATCAAATTCACTCCTAAAATAATTATCAAATTCACTCCTAAAATAATTATCAAATTCACTCCTAAAATAATTATCAAATTCACTCCTAAAATAATTATCAAATTCACTCCTAAAATAATTATCAAATTCACTCCTAAAATAATTATCAAATTCACTCCTAAAATAATTATCAAATTCACTCCTAAAATAATTATCAAATTCACTCCTAAAATAATTATCAAATTCACTCCTAAAATAATTATCAAATTCACTCCTAAAATAATTATCAAATTCACTCCTAAAATAATTATCAAATTCACTCCTAAAATAATTATCAAATTCACTCCTAAAATAATTATCAAATTCACTCCTAAAATAATTATCAAATTCACTCCTAAAATAATTATCAAATTCACTCCTAAAATAATTATCAAATTCACTCCTAAAATAATTATCAAATTCACTCCTAAAATAATTATCAAATTCACTCCTAAAATAATTATCAAATTCACTCCTAAAATAATTATCAAATTCACTCCTAAAATAATTATCAAATTCACTCCTAAAATAATTATCAAATTCACTCCTAAAATAATTATCAAATTCACTCCTAAAATAATTATCAAATTCACTCCTAAAATAATTATCAAATTCACTCCTAAAATAATTATCAAATTCACTCCTAAAATAATTATCAAATTCACTCCTAAAATAATTATCAAATTCACTCCTAAAATAATTATCAAATTCACTCCTAAAATAATTATCAAATTCACTCCTAAAATAATTATCAAATTCACTCCTAAAATAATTATCAAATTCACTCCTAAAATAATTATCAAATTCACTCCTAAAATAATTATCAAATTCACTCCTAAAATAATTATCAAATTCACTCCTAAAATAATTATCAAATTCACTCCTAAAATAATTATCAAATTCACTCCTAAAATAATTATCAAATTCACTCCTAAAATAATTATCAAATTCACTCCTAAAATAATTATCAAATTCACTCCTAAAATAATTATCAAATTCACTCCTAAAATAATTATCAAATTCACTCCTAAAATAATTATCAAATTCACTCCTAAAATAATTATCAAATTCACTCCTAAAATAATTATCAAATTCACTCCTAAAATAATTATCAAATTCACTCCTAAAATAATTATCAAATTCACTCCTAAAATAATTATCAAATTCACTCCTAAAATAATTATCAAATTCACTCCTAAAATAATTATCAAATTCACTCCTAAAATAATTATCAAATTCACTCCTAAAATAATTATCAAATTCACTCCTAAAATAATTATCAAATTCACTCCTAAAATAATTATCAAATTCACTCCTAAAATAATTATCAAATTCACTCCTAAAATAATTATCAAATTCACTCCTAAAATAATTATCAAATTCACTCCTAAAATAATTATCAAATTCACTCCTAAAATAATTATCAAATTCACTCCTAAAATAATTATCAAATTCACTCCTAAAATAATTATCAAATTCACTCCTAAAATAATTATCAAATTCACTCCTAAAATAATTATCAAATTCACTCCTAAAATAATTATCAAATTCACTCCTAAAATAATTATCAAATTCACTCCTAAAATAATTATCAAATTCACTCCTAAAATAATTATCAAATTCACTCCTAAAATAATTATCAAATTCACTCCTAAAATAATTATCAAATTCACTCCTAAAATAATTATCAAATTCACTCCTAAAATAATTATCAAATTCACTCCTAAAATAATTATCAAATTCACTCCTAAAATAATTATCAAATTCACTCCTAAAATAATTATCAAATTCACTCCTAAAATAATTATCAAATTCACTCCTAAAATAATTATCAAATTCACTCCTAAAATAATTATCAAATTCACTCCTAAAATAATTATCAAATTCACTCCTAAAATAATTATCAAATTCACTCCTAAAATAATTATCAAATTCACTCCTAAAATAATTATCAAATTCACTCCTAAAATAATTATCAAATTCACTCCTAAAATAATTATCAAATTCACTCCTAAAATAATTATCAAATTCACTCCTAAAATAATTATCAAATTCACTCCTAAAATAATTATCAAATTCACTCCTAAAATAATTATCAAATTCACTCCTAAAATAATTATCAAATTCACTCCTAAAATAATTATCAAATTCACTCCTAAAATAATTATCAAATTCACTCCTAAAATAATTATCAAATTCACTCCTAAAATAATTATCAAATTCACTCCTAAAATAATTATCAAATTCACTCCTAAAATAATTATCAAATTCACTCCTAAAATAATTATCAAATTCACTCCTAAAATAATTATCAAATTCACTCCTAAAATAATTATCAAATTCACTCCTAAAATAATTATCAAATTCACTCCTAAAATAATTATCAAATTCACTCCTAAAATAATTATCAAATTCACTCCTAAAATAATTATCAAATTCACTCCTAAAATAATTATCAAATTCACTCCTAAAATAATTATCAAATTCACTCCTAAAATAATTATCAAATTCACTCCTAAAATAATTATCAAATTCACTCCTAAAATAATTATCAAATTCACTCCTAAAATAATTATCAAATTCACTCCTAAAAATTATCAAATTCACTATCCTAAAATAATTATCAAATTCACTCCTAAAATAATCATCAAATTCACTATCTTAAAATAATTATCAAATTCACTCCTAAAATAATTATAAAATTCACTATCTTAAAATAATTATCGAATTCACGATCCTAAAATAATTATTAGAAATTGAATTAGTAATAAATTTATTGTATTATTGATAATAATAATAATAATAATAATAATAATAATAATAATAATAATAATAATAATAATAAGGTACTAATTCGGTTAATAGGAATTTTATTTCACCGATATATAAAAAGGAAAACTGAGTTTACAAACAAAAGAGTGAGGCATAATATTATTTGGACTACAGTATAACAATTTGATGGTAATAGGGAAGGTGTATCTGATTGTAGGGTATAGTTATATTGTTTTAGCGTTAGAAAGCATGGGCTGGTGGCAACAGAGCAAGCGACTATGGGTAAGGAGAAAACTAATCCTCTTATTTATGTGTGATTATCTATATATATATATATATGTAAGTTTAGAAGCCTAGCCACATTCATCACCGATTTTTGATTCGTTCTAAATTTGATTCATTCTAAGTAGGAAAGGCTAGTAGCATACCTGATTGTGGTTTGGAATTGAAATTGAAATTGAAATTGGAATTGGAATTGGAAGGCGGCTCCGTAGCTATGCGCTAATCTCTGGTTTACTCACCTATGTATGTATATATATATATATATATATTACATAGTATACGAGCCTAGGTTATTATTATTAGTATTATTATTATT
>NC_021161.2:14539761-14540717 GCF_000331145.2 Cicer arietinum | reverse complement strand
ACACACCTAAAGAAATTAGAACACATATTAACACTCATATAAAAAAAATAGTATCGCATCATTATACTATTTAAAATAAGATAATGAGAAATTGGGGTGTTACATTTCTCCCCCTGTTGAAGAAAATTTCGTCCTCAAAATTTACCTGACAAGAACAGTTCTGGATAAGAATCGCACACCTGGCTTTCGACCTCCCACGTAGCACTTTCACCAGTAGCACCTCCCCAAACAACCTTAACCAATGAAATCGTCTTACCCCTTAATTCTTTGGTCTTTTGGTCCTCGATCCGTAGCGGTAAGGTCTCAAAAGTTAGATTCTCTTTTATTTGAACCTTGTCTGACTCAATCACGTGCGAGGGATCGAAAATGTACTTGCGAAGTTGGGACACATGAAAGACACTATGAAGATTAGAAAGAGAAGGAGGTAACGCGATCTGATATGCCACGTTACCGACACGTTTAAGAATCTGGTAGGGTCCTATAAACCGAGGAGTAAGCTTTCGCATTTTTAATGCCCGACCAACCCCAGTCGTTGGAGTAACTCTCAGAAATACATGATCACCTTCTTGAAATTCGAGGTTTTTCTTTCTTTTATCATGGTAACTCTTTTGCCTACTTTGAGATGCTCTCATCTTTTCCTGAATCATTTTTACTTTATCAGTAGTTTGTTGAACAATCTCAGGTCCTAACACAAGGTTATCACCCGTCTCAAACCAACACAGAGAGGTCCTACATCTTCTCCCATACAACGCCTCAAAAGGGGCTATTCCAATTCTAGAGTGGAAACTATTGTTATAGGTGAACTCTATAAGTGGCAAAAAGCTATCCCAACTTCCATTTTGTTCCAACACACAAGCTCTCAACAAGTCTTCTAGGGATTGATTGGTTCGCTCAGTCTGACCATCTGTTTGTGGGTGGTTGGCTGAACTCATCCTAAGGTTCGTACCTAAAGCGCT
>NC_021161.2:14537533-14539442 GCF_000331145.2 Cicer arietinum | reverse complement strand
GAGACTATACTTGATGGGATTCCATGCAACTTCACAATTTCCTTTATGTATATTTCAGCTAACCTTTCCATAGAATAAGTTATGTTTATCGGAATAAAGTGAGCAGATTTAGTTAATCTATCCACAATAACCCAAATACTATCGTACCTTTTTGGAGTTCGAGGTAGGCCTACAACAAAGTCCATAGAGATGATATCCCACTTCCATTCGGGAATACTCAAAGGTTGCATCAAACCTGAAGGTTTTTGGTGTTCTACCTTAGATTTTTGACAGACCAAACAAGCATACACAAACTCAACAACGTCTTTTTTCATTTTAGGCCACCAAAATATCTTCTTGAAGTCCTTATACATCTTTGTGGCTCCAGGGTGAATACTTAGACAACTCCAATGTCCTTCCTCTAAGATCATCTTTCTTAACTCCTCTACACCGGGAACACAAATTCTCTCCTTAAATCTCAAAATCCCATCCACACCTATTTTAAAGTCAGGTTCTCTCCCTTGGTCAATCGTTTGTAACTTATCTAAAAGGTATAAATCCAATTTCTGGTTCTTTTCAATCTCTTCCAATAGTCCACTAGTTACTTTCAACATTCCCAATTTAATACTTTTTGGTGTCACTTCACAAACTAAACTAAGGTCTCTAAACTGTTCCAACAACTCACTATGCTTAACCATTAAGGCGGACACACTCAAAGTCTTCCTACTCAAGGCATCAACCACTACAATCCTTCTATGAACCTACGATAATAACTGGCCAATCGTAGGAAACTTCTAATCTCAGTCACTGACTTAGGTGCTTTCCATTCTAATACACTATCCACCTTGGCAGGATCAACGGCTATTCCACCTTTTGAAGTTACATGTCCTAGGAAACTTACTTCTTCTAACCAAAATTCACACTTAGACAACTTGCCAAATAATTGTTTCTCCTTAAGGGTTTGCAAAACTATCCTTAAATGTTCGCCATGCTCCTCCTTAGTCTTAGAGTACAGTAAGATGTCATCTATAAACACAATCACAAATGAGTCTAGGTAAGGATGAAAGATCCGGTTCATATAATCCATAAACACTGCTGGTGCATTAGTCACACCAAAAGGCATAACCAAATACTCATAATGGCCATAACGGATTCTAAAGGCGGTTTTAGGGATATCAGAAGACTTCACTCGGATCTGATGGTAACCTGATCTCAGATCGATCTTAATAAACACACATGATCCTCTCAATTGATCCATAAGGTCATCTATCCTAGGTAGCGGATACTTATTCTTAATTGTCACTTTATTAAGTCGACGGTAATCCACAAATAACCTCATAGAGCCATCCTTCTTCTTAACCAACAACACAGGTGCACCCCATGATGAAACACTAGGTCTAATAAATTGTTTATCTAAAAGCTCTTCCAACTGCTTCTTAAGCTCAGACAATTCTAAGGGAGAAATTCTATATGGTGCCATGGATATGGGTCCAATACCTGGTACAAGGTCAATGCTAAACTCAATCTTACGCTCTGGTGGTAAACTAGTGACATCTTTAGGGAATACTTCAGGGAATTTACACACAATAGGAACATCTCGTATTACCACATTTTCTTCAAATAACAATGAGGCTAGGATCATGTATAATTGGGCATCTTCTTTCAAGAGTGTCTTCACTTGGTTGGTGGATATATTGATAGGCTTATCCATATCTTCTGACTCCATGAATTCAACGGTTTTACTAAAAAAATCTACGCGGACACGGTTGGCAGATAGCCAATCCATACTAAGAATCACATCAACCAGACGCAAAGGTAAACACACTAAGTCAACTCGGAAGTCCCTTACACAGACATGGATAGAAATGTCAAGACAAACACTAGAGGTATCAACAAAATCACTAGTTGGGGTATTCACAATCAAATCATA
>NC_021161.2:14535287-14537082 GCF_000331145.2 Cicer arietinum | reverse complement strand
GGAAATACTTAATTAGAAACATGTCCTTGAATATAGCCCAAGTAATTGCACTCCCTGCATTATCTAAACGTTGGCGTGCATTATCCCACCAATGTTCAGCTTCCTCCGTCAACATAAAGGTACCAAGATGCAGTTTCTGACCTTCGGGGCATGCCACTCCTCTGAAAATTTTCTCAACTTCTTACAACCACTTTTGAGCTCCATCAGGATTATAGTCACCTTCAAACGATGGAGGGTTAGCCTTGTGGAACCGGTCCATCACCATGAATTCATTTATTTGCACATTTCCTTGGCCACCACTGTAGCTAGTAGCTTGAGCAACAGCTTGAGCAGCAATCTGTGCAGCTTGAGTAGCAGCTTGCGCAGAGGCTCGTGCAGTAGCTTGAGATTCAGTCAAAGCTTGGAGAGCCTGCACTATAACTCCTGCCATGGACTCTAGAGCCTCAGCAATCGCAGCATCATTCCTTCCACTAGCCATCACTACCTACATCAATCAGATAAGCCAATCGAATACAATGAGACACTTAGGGTAGTGAGAACTAACCTAGTTCTACAATACTAACACATTAATGTCCATAACCACAAAACACATAATAGAGTACACAAGGAAACATAGCAAACACATAACACATTTATGGTCTGATTGGACAGACCAGCTCTGATACCACTAATGTGACACCCTAAACCCCAAATAATTTTTTTTTTTTTTGGATAAAGAGTATAACATAATCATAAGCATGTAACATGATTCCAAAATTTCCATCAAACATAATGGCATCGAAATCATAATATCAAACAACAGAATCCATTTTGAAGTACACATACTTATGTTTTAAATTCAGTGCAAATATAGTCCCAACCCGATGTCACTATCAGAGCTGGAATTCCCAAAATAAAAATGCTCAACATAACGTCAATTCAATACATATAAGTAGAGTCTCCAAAACGTGACGGCTTCCGCCTCTCTGATGGTATTAGTCATCATTTGCAACTTACAACTCGTCTGCGTCCGTCGGAAACGCCAAACACAAACAACGAGGGGTGAGTATCGAAATTATGTAACAGTATAAAATACACGAGGATAACACACAAACAATCAAATCATCACAATCTCAAAAACAGTCAAGTGTATAATATCAACGATTTATCAAATTCATTCACAATAAGATAATCACCATGATGAAATGCTATGGATGTCATATACTCTATACTTCATCATTTGGTACCATTCTACTCTGAAGTACTTGGTTAGGAGGCCTGATACTATGCCACTACAAGAGTGGACGAACAATTCATGAATGGCCAAGTCCTCATAGATCCCCTCAACTCAACCCGAGGCACATATACGCGACAGTCGGGGTACTCTTGTGTTGCACGGTAGTTCCCGACCTTAAGGAATAACCCACTAATCCACTTAGGAATTCCCCATTAGGTGCACCCCCACTGTCTATCAGTCTTACCTTACAGTTCGACTGTAGCCCTCCACGATCAGGCTCATTCAGGTACTTCCCCGAATCACTAGGTTTGTCAGACCCTTCCAATATGATGACAAAATAATCCTAACTCCAAAATCTACAACACATCTCAGACTTACTCGATCATCACAACTCAATAAGTTTTAATTTGACTTCACAATATTCATCATTATATATCTTTATCATTCAATCACAATAAAATCACAATATTTGGTTTACACTACTCACAATGCATCATTCAGTCTTATCAATCACAAATAACAGATCAAACAGGTGGCATATTCAAGTGATATCACAATTTCATTCAAGTAGCAAGAACA
>NC_021161.2:14530415-14535039 GCF_000331145.2 Cicer arietinum | reverse complement strand
TAAAATAATTATCAAATTCACTCCTAAAATAATCATCAAATTCACTATCTTAAAATAATAATCGAATTCACGATCCTAAATTAATTATTAGAAATTGAATTAGTAATAAGTTTTTTTGTTACATTGATAATAATAATAATAGTAATAATAAGGTACTAATTCGGTTAATAGGTATTTCACCGATATATAAAAAGGAAAACTGAGTTTACAAACAAAAGAGTGAGGCATAATATTATTTGGACTACAATATAACAATTTGATGGTAATAGGGAAGGTGTATCTGATTGAAGGGTATAGTTATATTGTTTTAGTGTTAGAAAGCATGGGCTGGTGGCAACAGAGCAAGCGACTATGGGTATGGAGAAAACTAACCCTCTTATTTCTGTGTGATTATCTATATATATATATATATATATGTATATGTATGTAAGTCTAGAAGTCTAGCCACATTTATCACTGATTTTTGATTCGTTCTAAATTTGATTCATTCTAAGTAGCATACCTGATTGTGGTTTGGAATTGAAATTGAAATTGAAATTGAAATTGAAATTGGAATTGGAATTGGAAGGCGGCTCTGTAGCTATGCGCTAATCTCTGGTCTACTCACCTATATATATATATATATATATATATATATATTACATAGTATACGAGCCTAGGTTATTATTATTATTATTATTATTATTATTATTATTATTGTTAGTGTTATTATTATTATTATTATTGTTATTATTATTATTGTTATTATTATTATTATTCCATTCTATTAAAGCTAACTCCTGGTAGTATTTTATTTATATCTATATACATATTTATTTATTTATTTATTTTTTTGTAAGTTAAATATGGTTAATATTAATAATTTAAATCAATTACTATAGCAAACACACAGACACACCTAAAGAAATTAGAACAGATATTAACACTCAAATAAAAAAAATAGTATCGCATCATTATACTATGTAAAATAAGATAATGAGAAATCGGGGTGTTACACACAAGATCTAGATATTTTAGATATTTATAAAATCATCATTTCCACATCACCTCTCATCACTTCTCAAACCATTTTGATAAAAATATCTACTGTCGTCGCAACTCAATTGAAAGATACAATTTTCAGCAACTCGAGATATTTTTAATAAAACTGCCCGACATTAAGTTCTTCGTAACATAAATAAATTATTCTTCGCCAAAAGATTCACCGTACTTAATCTAATTTATTTATCGACGAATAATTGTAATCGGGGCATCAAAAAATATTTTTGGGCATTAAACTCACAAAATATCAATAACTTGGCTAAAAAGCTTCAAAGTTCAATACCAAAATACACCAAAATACATAAATTAGAATTTAAAACTATGGGTCTTACAAATCAGGTCTTGAATTTGATTCTCACAAAAGACAAAAACTCGCTAGTTTACAACTAGGGGAAGAAGGGGCGATAAAATCATGAATGACAGTCCTAACCGATGGTTAACATGTCATTTTAAGTATATTTAAATATGTATTTGGTCCCTACAAATATATCACTTTTTGATTTAAGTCCCTGTAAGTTTTTTTTTTTTTTGGATTTAGTCCCTCTAAAATCAGAGACGATCAACTTTTGTCCTTAACGTCAAATCAATATTACAAAAAAAGAGCACCGGGACATGTGGCCCTATAAATGCTCACCAACACATCTTCTATTATGATATATTGCAAATTAAAATAATTTATATTATTAATTAATAAATTTATTAATTATCATTTTATAATTTGTATTATTTTATAAAAAAAAATGAATAGAAATTAAAAATGGAGTTCAGGATTTTTTGAAAACCCGTTTTCTTCTGTGGCGCGGTGGTATTCTAGATCTCTTTTTGTAACTTTTTATTTGATGTTAAAGATCAAAATCAATCATCTTACATAGATTAAATGCAAATAAAAAACTTACGAGAACTAAAATAAAAAAGTGGTCTGTTTGTAGGGACCCAAGACATATTTAAACGTTTTAAGTACAACAAGTCAAAAATCAATTAGGTTAATATGATAGACTAACATGACACAATGAATCAATTAAGGGCATACCACATCTAACATTTCGATAAGGAAAGAAATGTCACAATTACTCATGATAATTTACATAGGAAACAAAGCTTATAAATTTAGTCAATAACAACTTACTACCTTAAGTTGAATGAAACGACAAATATGTCAAATACATTTTCAAGTTCAACAAACTTTTCAAACAATGTTTAATTAGTTTTACTCTTTTTTTATATAAGAAAGTTAAAATCTTTAAACCAATTAAAAAATAAATTTCTCTAAATTCAGACAAAAAAAAAATAGTATTTAAATCATTTCATACCTTCAAGAATTACAAACGACACACGTAATAATTCAAATAACATAACACATATGGATGAAGAAAAATAATTTCACATGGTGGCAAAACACACTTAGAATCTATTATAATATAATAAAAAAAAAAAAACCTTCTAACCAAATCAACGTTTTGTACGCCACGTAAGGTTATTTGTGTCATCTCTTTTTTTTTCCTAGGTGTCTCCTCTTAGAATTGCTCCCCTAACTTTTTTCTTCTACGCATTTTGTTTAGGACACATATTATAATAATTATGCTTGATTAGTTACAGAGCATTGAATTAGATTTATTATAAAATATTTTTTTATCAGTTACATAACATTTAATAATTAGTCTTATTATACAAGAATGTTTTTTCGTTTTCTTTGCTGACTCATAAGTTATCCACCACTAAATCAATTTTTTGTTTATAGTTTCTCACAACATGTACATTTCCCGGAGTGTTCTACAATTCTGTAAGGTGGCTAAAAATTGGGGTGCAGCATTTAAGTCATAGTTGTATTGTTTATGAAAAATATATGTAGTTTTACTTAAGAGCAATATGACAACAATGAATGAGATTTGTTCATGGTCATCATCCTCTTAGTGTATAATGGTCAATACTTTTACCTTCAACTTTTATACCAGTGTATGATTTTTATATAATCAGTAGTTAAATCTTTCTGTCGTCTCATCTCTTAAACATATTTTATAATTCCTTTAAAAAATATATCTTATAATTGTTTGATCTCATTACCTGACTTTCTATTTTTCAATATTTTTAAGATAAGAAATAATAGAAGCAGTTATGATGTTTTCTTTCATTGTTCCTTATAAAGTCTTTACGAAATTTGCAAATTTTTAAATTTAAAAAATTGGAACATCGTATTCTAAAACTAAATTTTCTTCACATCATGTCCACGTGAATTTTCTGTATTTATCATGTCTCAATCTTATGTTCTCTTTACTTTATATAATCAGTAGTTAAATCTTTCCATCGTCTCTTCTCTTCAACATATTTTATAATTCCTTTAAAAAATATATGTAATAATTGTTTGATGTCATTGCATGACTTTCTATTTTTCAATGTTTTTAAGATAAGATATAATAGAAGCAGTTATAATGTTTTCTTTATTTGTTCCTTATTAAGTCTTTACAAAATTTCCATATTGTCAAATTTAAAAAATTTCTCATGCTTTCTTATATGATTTTTCTTTCGAACACTTTCCTTCATGCTTTCTCAATTCTCACCCCAAATATCAATAAAAAATATGATATTGTATAACTTCTTAATGACTTCTTCAACTGGTTCAAAGTTAATCCTCAGGTCATTGTCTCTCTCTCCACTTAATTTTATTCTTCTTCTATTTCTATTTTCCTCTTTTTTTTTTATCTATGTCTTTCCGCTCTAATTTAATATGCACAACTCGGTTTCTTCTGGTTTATGTATTTTCTCATTACTTTATATCATAAATTTTTTATATGTTTGCAATACATTTACTCTAGTATTTTTTAACTTTTAGATATAAATCATTTGATTTTCTTTAACTAACATTCTTTTGGATCCATTGAAAACTTTTGAATTCTTACCACAAAATGATTCTTCTTATCTTAACTTTGTTATTTTCAATTCCTTTATTCTTTTAGATTTTTAGGTTAGCTATATGAAATGGATATAGAAAAACCTATAGTTCATTTTAGCCGATAGTTTACAATGTCAATTAGCATAGCAGATTTGTTCCGCTAGCAGTTTGAGCATACACGTTGCATATGAGAACATGGCTTTTGTAACATCCCAAATTTCATAATCAACTATTTTATTAATTATATAGAATTTTAAAGAAACTAATTTGGTGTTAAAATTATTTTAGAATATATATTGATTAATTTTACGATTAGTTGTCCTTATATCTGTGAGTTTCTTATGGTTTGATAATCGTATATATATTTGATTTAATGAGTAATATAAATTATAAATATTATGTTTAGTTACTTAATTTATTTTCAAAAAAAATTATAATGGTATTCTAGCAAAAGTATTTTAGAGGACAAGATTTTAAGCGAGTTTACATATAGATTTGCATTAGATATTTATGGTGATATTTTCGTGTGCGTTAAACTATATAATAAATATGTGCATAGTTATATGTAATTATTTAAGACTATTTACTATTTTAATTATTTGTTTTATAAATAATTATCTTAAGATAGTAGTAATATTGCGATCAATTTCTTTATTTCTATATATTTTCTATGATATGATGGTTTTTTTACATATT
>NC_021161.2:14526169-14530334 GCF_000331145.2 Cicer arietinum | reverse complement strand
TTATGTTTAGTTACTTAATTTATTTTCAAAAAAATTATAATGGTATTCTAGCAAAAGTATTTTAGAGGACAAGATTTTGGGTGAGTTTACATATAGTTTTGCATTAGATATTTGTGGTGATATTTTTGTGTGCGTTAAACTATATAATAAATATGTGCATAGTTATATTTAATTATTTAAGACTATTTACTATGTTAATTGTTTGTTTTATAAATAATTATCTTAAGATAGTAGTAATATTGCGATCAATTTCATTATTTCTATATATTTTCTATGATATGATGGTTTTATACATATTTATTGGGATTTAGTAATAAATATAAATTATTTATGTTAAATTTAATTATTTTATCATTTTGACTATTCTATAAAGATGGTAGTATTTTTATGTGATTATTTTGTAAAATAGTATAATAATAATTGTAGTTAATATCGTGAATATGAGAGTTTTCGTTATTAATAGTAATTACTTAAATTACTTTTGATAAATATTAGTTTTGAAATAGTGGTAATACGTTATTAATGAAATTGTATTAAAAAAATTAGTTATGATAATAGTTGGTTTTATTTAATAATAATAATAATAATAATAATAATAATAATAATAATAATAATAATAAATGAAAGCGCATGTGTTTTACAGCGCTTGTGAAAAACGCGCTGTAATAGGTAGTTAAATTCAATGAAAGCGCATGTGTTTTACAGCGCTTGTGAAAAACGCGCTGTAATAGGTAGTTAAATTCAATGAAAGCGCATGTATTTTACAGCGCTTGTGAAAAAAGCGTTGTAATAGGTAGTTAAATTCAATGAAAGCGCATGTATTTTACAGCGCTTGTGAAAAAAGCGTTGTAATAGGTAGTTAAATCCAATGTGATTTTCTGTGTGGAAGTTGCCTTAGTGGCAGGACTAGATCCGGATCATGTAGTTTTAGGAGCATTCATCATGCATATGTGTTGATATAAAATTTATTAGTTTGTGCATTTTTTCGTTTAAAGTGGAAAGTTCTTACGTTTATGAGCTTTGTGTTATTCTTCTATATGTCTTGCTTTGGTTTGATGTAGATGACGGAAAAAAATTGACTCTTACAACAACATTTTAGGTACTAATGAGTTCGAGGAGATTCAAGAGTAGTTAATGAGTATTGACGTGTGGCGAACACGGGGTAAACATGGGTTTTTCTTTCAAGACGATTTTGTAATAATGGAATTGTCCAATATTTTTTTAAGTTCTTTTGATATTTTATCACAAACTTTTAAATGTACTAGAATTCTAGAAATACGGAAGTGGTTTACCTTCCGTTAAGAATAAATGTCTTCATATTATTTTAATTTTGAATAAATATTTTCTTAATGATATTGAATAACGTGATTGTTACTATTTATGTAAAATGAATAAATGTTAATTATTCAAAAAAAAAAGATTCATAAACTTTTCTACGAAATAAGTATTTTTTTAAAGTAACGTTTTGGATTAAAAATTCGGAGCGTTACAGCTTTCTTTTGAATTCTTAAGCCTCAAAATGATTTTTCTTATTTGATCTTTGGCAATTTCAATTCCTTCATGCTTTCTCAACTCTCACCCCAAATATCAATAAAAAATGTGATATTGTATAACTTCTTGGTGACTTCTTCAGCTAGTTCAAAGCTTATGTTCAGATTATTTTCTTTCTCCACTTAATTTTATTCTTCTTCTATATCTATTTTCCTCTCTCTTTTTTATCTATGTCTTTCAGTTGTTATTTAATATGCACAACTCGGTTTCTTATAGTTTAAGTATTTTGTCATTACCTTATATCTTAAATTTTTCTATGTTTTTAATATATTTACTCCGATATTTATAAACTTTTAGATATAAATAGTTTGTTAAAAAAATTAAAATTGAATTCTTAAATTTAAACCTCCGCTTTTGTGGGTCATATTTTAGTTTGAATTAATTTGGATGTCTTATACACATGATTGAGTTGTACTGATTACAACAATATCTCAAAGTTCTTATCAAAAGTGACAACATAGCACACATATAAGATACTATAATAATTCACTTATGTATTTTAAGTTAATTACTTAGAATATTTAACGTTCTTAACCGATGATTTAATTAAAGCTTATACGTGCATTTTAACTTGTTTCACAAAACACAAATAATCACCAAATTTAACATGACAATATACGAGACTTATGATCAATAAATCATGAAAATACACTTTATAAATTATCAAGAAAAAATAAGAAGTCAATGATAGAGATACTATTTCACAATAATATTTGTATAATAATTAAATCACTCCAGTTGTCTTCGTTTAAGTATATTAGGATCAACATAGGATAGTTGGTTATCAATGTTGATAACCTTCGTTAACTTGAAAATGTGTAGTTAATTATATTATTTTAAAATAATTTTTGAGAAATTTCTTGTTTAAAAGGTATAAAATTTACCACGAAAATTAGGTTGTTACACTCCAAGAGCAAGCTCAATGTTCATGTTCAATAGTATAGGTAAGTTTATGGTTGAATAAAGTGAAATTTAGATTGTTCGTCTTGTGTTTTGAATCTTATTTTCATGTAGAGCAAATTTTAATAACGATAGTAATATAGATTGCATGTCAAAGAGCCTACTTAGGTTATGGTTGGAGGATAACTATGTTCTTATCAATAAAGATTTCAAAATCATGATATTGTGCCCTTAAAATTTAAGAATTGAAGAAATAACTATTTGTGATGTGCTCTTTAACAAGCACATGCAATTTATTAACTCTCATACCAATCAAGAGAGAAATTTATCCAGATAATTTTTTTAAAATTATCATCCAATTTTTTTTTAGAAGAATTTTATCACAATCGAATTAGTCTCACTTATTTTAGATTTGATTAATGTCTTCATTCCTTGGATTTTTTTAAGTCCCCCAAGATATTTTGAATATCAACTCCTTTATTTATTTTTGCAATGAATGTTTTATGTCGAAATGATGGGTAGAGAGTAAGATATAAACTTATTTAAAATGATAGTCAATTTCTATATAATATTTTTAACATTTGACATATTTTCTTTATTAATTGTGGAAATACAAAATGTAACGACAAACTTAAATTAATGCTCAAATTTGCATTGGATCAACAAGTAAAGCTTTAATATGTGTCTTCATTAATACTTCAGAATACGTGTAGTTATCTTTATCTTTAATTGAATAGTGATGAATTCGACTCGTGCCAATGATGGTTCTCTTAAAGGAGTGAGTAACCTATGCCAATGATTGGAGAAACTAGATGTTCATTATTTTTTGAAGTGGAGATTATTTGATCATCATATAGGTAGGGTCTGACAAGTCTAATGATTCCCTAGAAGTACAACTGAATGAGTTTGATCGTGACGGTTAGTTGTTGAGCCTTAGGGCAAGATTGTTAGAACTTTGAGTTATTTAGGAGGGGAATTCTTAGGTGGCTTGGAGGTAGCACTTCAAATGTTAGGAGCTACCATGCAATATACGTTTACCTCGACTATCATGAATATGTGTCTCGGGTTGAGTTGAGGGGATCTATGAGGAAATGGCCAATTTGAATTGTCTATCCACTTGTGTGGTGGCATAGTATGAAGTCTCTTAACCAAGTATTTAAGAGTCTAGAGTATAAGAGCATGCATAAAATAACTTGATTTGCGTGTTTACTTGATGTTGTTGATTATATTAATATTTTACCTTGATTATTCTTGTTGATTATGATTTGATATGTTACGGTGTTTAGTATATTTTACGTGTTTTTCTCAATTATTTTATACTATTACATGTATTTGAAGCTCACCCCTCGTTGCTGGAGTTTGGCGCTTGCGATAGCGCAATTATTTCAGGTTATTGATTGGTGATCCTCGCTCTGATATGTGATACTGGGTGGAAGTAATTTGTCGTATTTTGTTGAGTTATGAACTAATTTAGATTTTTGTAAATTCGATCGATCAATTGTGTTATTTTTATCTTTTATTTGGCGGTAGAAGTTAATTGTCTCTAAGTTTAGAACGTGTTTTCATGTCATAAATATTTATTTAATACCTCAACTATATTTAATATTAAGGGATTTTTTTTTTATTGAAAATTTTTATGCAAGCATTTTGTGTAAGTGTGAATGTGATGTTCTGAACCTTATAATTTAAAAGAAATTTTTTATACTCTATTTTT
>NC_021161.2:14517874-14522304 GCF_000331145.2 Cicer arietinum | reverse complement strand
ACTCTAAGGTTTTGTTTGGGAAAGAAGATGGCAATATAGATAATTTATAGTAAACATTAATACATTAAATTAGTAATTCACATCGTACGTGTAGTACTAAAGCATTTAAAATTTAAACTATTCCCTTTTGTCAAAAATTTAAATATATTAAAAGAATAAGCAATGTGACTCATGTGGTTCCTAATTGTATGCCCGATTTTGACTCTTACTATCTTTATACATATTATTATTTATATTATATGTTTCATGCTTATTTTCAATTTACAATTTAAAATTGATTAAGAACTTGTGATAAAGATTAATCTTTTCCGAAAATCCAAGTTTAAATTCGAGTTGGAATAATTTTTTTTATATTTTATTTCTCGACCAAATTTCGGATTAGAGGGATTTTATTGCCATAGAAATCGAGTGGTAAAAACATATATAAAACGCGAAAGATTACATACATCACTTTTTAAAAATACGTCATTTGCATTTTTATAATTGAGATAGTTATTTAAATGATATCGGTTTGATAAAAAAAAATATAATTTATGTTAAATTGACATCAATCTGATCACCGTTTTATTCGTAAAGATCAAAACAATTTTAAACCATTAATTCTAAAAAGTATTGTCGACCACCGTTGATTTATTTATTATTTTTAAATAGGGTTCAACAAAGGACTACTTAGTAAAACTTACCTTCAATTAAATCCATCAATTAGTAAACACGGTTGTTATGTTTCAATGTATAAAATATAAGCTGTAAATAACATTAGAATAATTGTAATATATTAATTGACCACATATAATTAATTATAGCCAACCTTTTCATAAATAAAAAATGAATGCAAGCCGTTAGTGTGCGCACGCCAAATTTTCCAATAAACATGTGATTATAATATCTTTATAATTAAATATTAGTTTTTTTTTTCAACGCAAAACCACCTTAATTTGGACTGTATATCTCAAACTACTCGACTGATTCAGAACCAAATTGTATTAAAGTGTCATATAACAAGCACCAAATTCTTCAACCGAATTGCATCCTTTGGTTTGGCACAACATATTTTTCAAATTCTTCACATTATCGTTAGACTAAACTATTGAAGTTGATATTATTTTCTCTTTTTACAAAGGTATACAATAAAATAACAATTTTTAAATGATATAAAACAACCCCACTTAAAGTTGTCATTGGTCACTTAAATAGTTTAATGTGTCCAAAATACACTTTGATACATATACGTGTTTATTGTATTAAGCACTTTGAATATTTCATTAACCACTATTTGCTAAGGGTATAGATTAAGTTAGAAAGGTAGAGATTTATATTAATCAATATCTATTTTAATTAAGGTCGCATAAATTAAATAATTTAGATGTAATATTCTAAGTGTTTTTAACACGGAGAATATTATTAACTAATGAACAAGTAATAATATTTATTAATAAAGTAAGTCATGATATATTATTAAGTATCTTTGCAACAAGTATCTAATAACCTATTGATTGACCAGTCAAAGCTTTAAAAGACACAAGGAATTATAAGTCAACTAATGATCCTCTAATTCAAATATCAAAGAAGAATCTGAATGAAACATCTAACAAAGTCAATGTTCTGGTAAAAGAAAAATTATTTGATACAGATAATTACATTGTAATTTCTATGAATCAATGATTCCTCTACTAGAGCTATCATCTGAAAAAGTCAATGCTCTAGCAAAAGTCAAATCCTCTAATGAAGTAAATGATTTTGTAATTTTTATGAAGTAATGGTTCCTCTTGTAGAGCTATCGTATGAAAAGTCAATGCCTCTTTTCATCTTTTCAATAAGTCACCATTGAAAATTGATTTGTTGTTAGTATTGGTCTGAAAACAAAATTTAAGAAAAATAATATTTTCCTCTAATGATGTGGCACCAGAACATGAAAATAGTTTATATCCTAAGGCAATGCTCAAAATAGATTTCTTACAAAGTCATGAACACTTCAAAGTCATGTAGAGAGTTATTAGAAATTCATGCAAATCAATCAATTTATTTTATACACTTGAATTGATATAAGATTGAATAGTATTATTCTCTCAGTGAGAGTTAAAAATCCAAAAAAAAATTATATGTGAATTCATACATACTTGAATCAATGTAGTGAAGCCCAAAAGTCAAATAATGCTTGAAGCTTGGAGAGGCAAAGTAAATAACATTTGTATGCTATTGAATTGATAGTGGAATAAGTACTCAAATATATCGAGAAACATTTCTCTATAAGAGGAGGACTAGATGTAGCAACAATTGTTGTAAACTAGTATAATAATATGAGTGTCTCTTCTCTATCTCTACTCGGTATTTTTGTTGTTGAGGAAATCTCCAATCTTCTATTTAATTTGAGTTCTTTATGATTCAACTATATTTTTACTCAAATTGATTTATCATCATATGTTCAATGTTTTGATTAAGAACATCACTTTTCGTTGAGTAACACAATTATTTTTTTAAACGGCCAATACAATTCAAATCTTCAATTTCTTGTGTTCTCAAGCACCTTTACAATGCGGATTGTTGGATGTATCTATTGGGTCAATGGTAGCCTATAGCTTTCGTTTAAGTATGTTATAATCAATTTAGGAGTACTTGATTATCAGTTTTGATAATCCTTGTTCTTATATTAATGAAATTGATGTACAAAAATCAATTACTTAATTTAACTAGTTTCTCCTACTCAATGAGTCAGTTTTTTAAGGTATCTATAACTATTGTCATTTAAATTTAAATTCGGGTAGTTAAAAATTTTTTAAACATGGGTTGGAGAATGTGAAGGCGTCGTCACCATTTCTACTCCCCATTTCAAATTAAAAACTCTTTTAATTACATTTGTAAAATAATTTTTGTGTGATATATAGGCAGTAACAACAACAAAAGGATTGACACTTACATCTAAATATAATAATTATCCAAAATGAAGAAATATAGAGTTGCCTCACTTTTAAACATTTGTAATTACTCTAAACTCTATTCACTTAATCTCTAACACTTTGTGTTGGAATCAAATTGATTTTATACTTAGAGTTTTGATGATAAAAAAAAAGTATTTTATGAGAACAATATATTTGACTTCAAAGAGAATGAAAGAAGATTCGTGTTTTTGAAGAAAATCTAAAATAAGATTTGATTCAGATTTATAATTGAGAAATTCTAATATAATATTTGATTCAGATTTGTAATTGAGTAAAATCTAAAATAAGATTTGATTCAGATTTATAATTGAGAAATTCTAATATAATATTTGATTCAGATTTGTAATTGAGTAAAATCTAAAATAAGATTTGATGCAAATTTATAATTGAAGAAAATCTTTGACCAAATTGAAAAAAAGATTTGGTCAAGAGTTGAAGAAGACTTGTTCAAGATTTATCTACAAAAAATACGAACATAATCAACCTGAAAAATTTACAAAATCAATATGAACAAAATACGAACATAATTAATCTAAAATGGTTTACAAAGTCAATCTGAACAAAATACGAACATAATCAATCTGAAGAATTTTACAAACTCAGTATTAACAAAATTAAATAGAATCAATCTATAAGACCTGTTCAGATTGGATTCAAAAATAACGGTTTGACAAAAGAACATATTATTAAAAAGCATCTTATTCAAAACTATTTTTGAATACGATCATTGTTGACTAAACTAGAAATAAAGATATAATTTTGAATTTAACAAGAACTAAATTGAAGCCCTAATTTTAACAATAATGTAATGTTATTATTTGAAATAATATAACGTTATTATTTGCCACAAAAGAAAGTAGGATACGAATCTTGGAGAATAGTTTTGCTTTGGTAAAAGAGTGCTAGTTGAAGTAAGGGCTCCTTTGGCTTTTTAGTACAACATGTTTAGTTTAAACTTGTTGTTGGTGTTTGGCTATATGGTAATTGATTTAGTGTTTTACTACTTGGTGTTGGATTCCTTGGTGTTATTTTTGGATGCTTAATTTCTTGGTGTTTTGTGATTATTCTTGAATAATGCAATTTAAGTATGATAAAAAATAATAATTGAATAATATGGTTAATTAAAGATAGGTATAAGGTGAAATGTGTCAATAAATGCATTGATGACATGAGTTGTTAGGTGTACGCTCACAAATTGATCACATAATTATTGGTGATGTGTTGTCAAGTGGACTTCACAATTTCTTTGAAGAAAAACACTTATGGGGGAGGTGATATACCATGATCATATGCGCATGCATGTAGACATTGGATTAATGTGTTTAAAACCATGTTTCATTATTTGTTGTATATGATTACATAACGACTATATCTTATCTGTTGTAGTTAGTTGGTGACCCTTGGTATTTATCGATAAGGTTAAATGCCTCTGCGCCTCTGATTGTTAGGATCCATTTATGCATAGTTTGAGATGACGGTGAAAGTGTAGTAGAG
>NC_021161.2:14514501-14517791 GCF_000331145.2 Cicer arietinum | reverse complement strand
TTATATTTACTAATGGCGTAAATCATGATACATTAAAAAGAAGCTTTGCAACAAGTATATGATAACTGACACTCCGAATTAGGCTTTAAAAGACACAAGAAAATACAAGTCAACGAACGATCCTCTGATTCAAAGATCAAAGAATAATCAAAATGAAACAACTGGAGAAAAGTTAATGTTATGATAAAAGTAAAGTCCTTTTATGAAGTAAATTACTTTGTAATCTTTATGATGCAATGGTTTCTATTGAAGGACTATTATCTAAAAAAGTCAATGGTCTAGTAAAAGTTAAATCCTTTGATGATGTAAATAACTTTGTAATTTCAACAGCGTAATGTTTCCTCTCGTAAAGCTATCATATGAAAAAGTCAATGTTTCTATTCAACAAATCAACATTGAAAATTAACTTGTTAATATTCGTCCGAAAACAAAATTCTAAGAGAAACCATTTTGTTCATCTGATGATGTGGCATCACAAAATGCAAATGATTTACATCCTAAGACAATGCTCAAAGAAGATTTATGAAAAAGCCTTGAACATATCAAAAGAAAAGAATGATATACATTTGAACTGATATAAGATTGAATTGTATTATTCTCTCAATGAGAGTTAAAATTCAAAAAAAAAAGATTATGGACAATTCATACACAAACTTGACTCAATGTACTCCAATCCAATAGTGGCAATAACTCTTTCATTCAAAAGAGGTACCTAAAGAGGTGAAAAAATACTTCAAGCTTAGAGAGGTAGAATAAAGAATACTTTTATACTATTGGATAAACAGTGGATTAAGTCATTGGCTATACGAGACAAATCTCTTTGTAAGGGGATGAATAGATATAACAACAATTGTTGCGAACTAGTTTAAACCCTTCCAACTAGTCTAAACTCTATTCATTAAATTTCAACACTTAGAACACGGGAAATACACAAATTCCATATTCATATCCACATAACTAATCCAACAAATTGGTACCATGATTTTACATTTATTTAACTAACTCAAATGATAGTTTTAAATACGTAACATATTCTCACAATTATTCAACTACCCCAAATTTTTCACAATTTTTTTAATAAGTCATAATCACTTATCACAAATTGAGAATTTTAACTCCCCACGTCACATTAAAAGTGGTGCATGGACCCATCAAAACAAAAATCAAGCTGACAATATGAGGTATAGGTACAATCTTCCAAATTAAAATAAATACATCCACAAAAGAAAGACATATATCCCCTATACAACCATCTAATATGATCATCCTTCAAAAAACTATATAACCTTGGTGATCTTCACGCACCCCGCAAGATCCTTCTGGCACAACGCCGGTCAGGTATGTCTAACTATGTGTCCATCTCTAGGGTACTACTCGTTAGGACGATCCTGGTTCTCATCTGAGGGCAAAGCCCAGATTTCCACAATAATTGTAAAGGTCACCAACCGAAATTAACAAATAACACTTAGCATTTAAATTTTAAATGCACAAAATAACCTTTCATCTTAGTATACTCCTTGAAAGGGTTTTCATATTCCAAACATGCATAATCAAAGTTGAAAAATGAAGTTTTTAACAAAACTGCATTGTCGTATTCGAATACAACATCCTTGTATTCGAGTACAATGCTATTTCATAAGTGAGTAGAAAAAATAGCACATCTGTAGTCGACTACGAGACAGGATGTCAACAGCAAAAACAACACCATTGTATTCGAATACAACATCCTTGTAGTCGAATACATTGTTGTTTCTGAAGTCAGTAGCCAAATCAAGACATCTTTATTCGAATACAACCTTCTTGTATTCGAATTCACATCGGAAAAAGTGCAGAAATCAATTTTGAAACGTGTCGAAAATGTTTCGCAATCAATCAACACTTACAACAAATCCAAAACAATCACACTTAGCAATTAAGACACAATCACAACAACTACTGAGTATACTCACACAATCATAACATTAAATCAAACATGACTCGTGTTCCACACACCCTAAATGCAATGCGCATATGCCAAAATGCATGGACTCAGAATTCCAAACCGAACCCTCATCGAAAGGGCGTAAATCATAATTGTCCCGCCTATCACAGGCCTTGTACTAAATTACTGAGCTGCCACCTATCACAGGTCAGCGCGATTTACTAAAAATGTAAATCGTAAATGTACCGCCTATCACAGGCCAACAGTACTATTTACAGCGGTTCCACCTATCACGGGTCATCACGATTTACAAAAATGTGCAGTCTATCGCGGACATTCACAACGCGATAATCCCCGCAAGGATAAGATGAACCAACATATCACATTGAATCATCTCGTGGCCCATCCGGTCACCACTATCACCATGGCCCATCCGGTCGCCATGTACTATGAAATGCATGAGCATACTCTGACTCTTTCCACAACAATCATTAAGTAAATGCGGCTATTAAAAGATTCCTCATTTTTAATATTCATTTAACACTAATGATTTTTCAAATATCACACAGAGCATACTCAAACATATTATCAAATTCAATCCACAATTCACACCAAATCATATCAATTCATTTTTCTACAAAATCCACACATAAAACACATCTCAAAAGTTCATAATATTAATTATGAACACATCAATCACAACAAACATAAATCATCACTGACCACACTTCAAAACACACCGAAAACAAATTCCACTAATTCACACATAATCGAATTAAATTTATTTTCCACAAGTTGACACCTCAAATACATCAAATTTATTTTCCACAATCTCACATATAAGGTCCTAAATGCAAACTAAAAATTTGGAAGGAACCCTTACCTTAACGGTAGCTTTAACGAGCGATTACGGTACCACAATTAATTCCGATAAAATCTTCGTTCGCGTCGTCGCTTCCAAAGTTAGTTCACAAGCTCCGTAGCAGAGAGATGAGCAACTTTCTATTCTATCTCTTCACGAAATAAAGTTTAGATTTAGAAGAAACGTGGAGGTTTGCATTTGACGGTTTTGAAATCACCAACACCGTTTTTCTTCGTTTTCGAATCAGATAAGAAGAAAAAAGATGAAGAGAAGAAGTCGAGTAGCAGGGAAAAGTTTTTCTTTCACTATCACTTTGATTCTTGAAGCCAAAGAAAGAAAGCGGATGAGAAGAACAATGAAGGGTTCGCGAGGCAGGAAGAGGAAGAATGCCTTTCGTTTGCCTTTGCTTTCCTCTGTTTGTTTTCTTTTCCTTTTCTTTCCTTTCCTTTCTTTTTCCTCTTCCTTCCTTTTTCCTTTCCAGCATATATATATATATATATATATATA
>NC_021161.2:14507328-14514491 GCF_000331145.2 Cicer arietinum | reverse complement strand
ATATATATATATTAATTATACCAACACAAGATCTAGATATTTTAGATATTTGTAAAATCATCATTTCCACATCACCTCCATCACTTCTCAAACCATTTTGATAAAAATATCTATTCTCGTCGCAACTCAATTGACAAATACAATTTTCAGCAACCTGAGATATTTTTAACAAAACTGTCCGACATTAAATTCTTCGTAACATAAATAAATTATTCTTCGACAAAAGATTCACCGTACTTAACCTAATTTATTTATCGACGAATACTTTTAATCGGGGCTTCAAAATATATTTTTGGACATTAAACTCACAAAATATCAATAACTTGGCTAAAAAGCCTCAGAGTTCAATACCAAAATACATAAAATTAAAATTTAAAACTATGGGTCTTACAAATCAAGTCTTGAAATTGATTCTCACGAAAGACAAAAACTCGCTAGTTTACAACTAGGGGAAGAAGGGGCGATAAAATCATGAATGACAGTCGTAACCGATGGCTAACATGACATTTTAAGTATATTTAAATATGTATTTGGTCCCTACAAATATATCATTTGTTGATTTAAGTCCCTGTAAGTTTTTTTTGTTTATATTTAGTCCCTCTAAAATCAGTGACGATCAGCTTTTGTCCTTAACGTCAAATCAATATTACAAAAAAAGAGCACCGGGACATGTGGACCTATAAATGCTCATCAACACATACAAAAAAAGAGCACCGGGACATGTGGACCTATAAATACTCATCAACACATCTTCTATTACGATATATTGCAAATTAAAATATTTTATATTATTAATTAATAAATTTATTAATTATCATTTTATAATTAGTGTTATTTTATTAAAAAAAATGAATAGAAATTAAAAATGGAGTTTAGGATTTTTTGAAAACCCGTTTTCTTCCGTGCCGCGGTGGTATTCTAGATGTCTTTTTGTAACTTTTTATTTGACGTTAAAGATCAAAACCAATCGTCTTACATAGATTAAATTCAAATAAAAAAACTTACGAGAACTAAAATAAAAAAGTGGTATGTTTGCAGAGATCAAAGACATATTTAAACGTTTTAAGTACAACAAGTCAAAAATCAATTAGCTTAAGATGATAGACTAACATGACACAGTGAATCAATTAAGCACATACCACATCTAACATTTCCATAATGAAAGAAATGCCACAATTACTCATGATAATTTACAGAGGAAACAAAGCTTATAAATTTAGTAAATAACAACTTATTACCTTAAGTTGAATGAAACGACAAATATGTCAAATACATTGACAAGTTCAACAAACTTTTCAAATAATGTTTAATTAGTTTTATTCTTTTTTTTAATAAGAAAGTTAAAATATTTAAACCAATTAAACAATAAATTTCTCTAAAATCAGACAAAAAAAAATAGTATTTAAATCATTTCATACCTTCAAGAATTACAAACAAAGACACACGTAATAATTCAAATAACATATGATTATTTAGAAATCAAGATCCAAAGTAAATACACATATGGATGAAGAAAAATAATTTCACATGGTGGAAAAACACACTTACAATCTATTATAATATAATAATAAAAAAACCTTATAACCAAATCAACACTTTGTACGCCACGTAAGTTTATTTGTGTCATCTCTTTTTTTTTCCTAGGTGTCTCCTCTTAGAATTGCTCCCCTAACTTTTTTCTTCTACGCCTTTTGTTTAGCATACATATTATAATAATTATGCTTGATTAGTTACAGAGCATTTAATTAGATTTATTATAAAATATTTTTTATCAGTTACATAACATTTAATTAGTCTTATTATACAAGAATATTTTTTTCGTTTTCTTTGCTGACTCATAAGTTACCCACCACTAGATCAATTTTTTGTTTATAGTTTCTCACCACATGTACATTTCACTGAGTGTTCTACAATTCTCTAAGGTGGCTAAAAATTGGGGTGCGTCATTTAAGTCATAGTTGTATTGTTTATTAAAAATATATGTAGTTTTACTTAAGAGCAATATGACAATAATGAATGAGATGTGTTCATGGTCATCATCCTCTTAGTGTATAATGGTCAATACTTTCACCTTCAACTCTTATACCAGTGTATGATTTTTATATAATCAGTAGTTAAATCTTTATGTCGTCTCTTCTTTTCAACATATTTTATAATTCCTTTAAAAAATATATATTATAATTGTTTGATGTCATTGCATGACTTTCTATTTTTCAATGTTCTTAACCGATGATTTAATTAAAGCTTATACGTGCATTTTAACTTGTTTCACAAAACACAAATAATCACCAAATTTAACATGACAATATACGAGACTTATGATCAATAAATCATGAAAATACACTTTATAAATTATCAGGAAAAAATAAGAAGTCAATGATAGAGATACTATTTCACAATAATATTTGTATAATAATTAAATCACTCGAGTTGTCTTCGTTTAAGTATATTAGGATGAACATAGGATAGTTGGTTATCAATGTTGATAACCTTCGTTAACTTGAAAATGTTTAGTTAATTATATTATTTTAAAATAATTTTTCAGAAATTTCTTGTTTAAAAGGTATCAAATTTACCACGAAAATTAGGTTGTTACACTCCAAGAGCAAGCTCAATATTCATGTTCAATAGTATAGGTAAGTTTATGGTTGAATCAAGTGAAATTTAGATTGTTTGTCTTATGTTTTGAATCTTATTTTCATGTAGAGTAAATTTTAATAACGATAGTAATATAGATTGTATGTCAAAGAGCTTACTTAGGTTATGGTTGGAGGTTAACTATGTTCTTATCAATAAAGACTTCAAAATCATGATATTGTGCCCTTAAAATTTAAGAATTGAAGAAATAACTATTTGTGATGTGCTCTTTAACAAGCACATGCAATTTATTAACTCTCATACCAATCAAGAGAGAAATTTATCCAGATAATTTTTTTAAAATTATCATCCAATTTTTTTTTAGAAAATTTTTATCACAATTGAATTAGTCTCACTTATTTTAGATTTGATTAGTGTCTTCATTTCTTTGGATTTTTTTAAGTCCCCCAAGATATTTTGAATATCAACTCCTTAATTCATTTTTGCAATGAATGTTTTATGTCGAAATGATGGGTAGAGAGTAAGATATAAACTTATTTAAAATGAAAGTCACTTTCTATATAATATTTTTAACATTTGACATATTTTTTTTATTAATTGTGGAAATACAAAATGTAATGACAAACTTAAATTAATGCTCAAATTTTCATTGGATCAACAAGTAAAGCTTTAATATGTGTCTTCATTAATACTTCAGAATACGTGTAGTTATCTTTATCTTTAATTGAATAGTGATGAATTCGACCTGTGTCAATGATGGTTCTCTTAAAGGAGTGAGTAACCTATGCCAATGAGTGTTGAAACTAGATGTTCATAATTTTTGAAGTGGAGATTATTTGGTCATCATATATGTAGGGTCTGACAAGTCTAATGATTCCCTGGAAATACAACAGAATGAGCTTGATCGTGGCGGTCTGTTGTTGAGCCTTAGGGCAAGATTGTTAGAACTTTGAATTATTTAGGAGGGGAATTCCTAGGTGGCATGGAGGTAGCACTTCAAATGTCGGGAGCTACCATGCAATATACGTTTACCTCGACTATCATGAATATGTGACTCGGGTTGAGTTGAGGGGATCTATGAGGAAATAGCCAATTTGAATTGTCTGTCCATTTGTGTTGTGGCATAGTATGAAGTCTCTTAACCAAGTATTTAAGAGTCTAGAGTATAAGAGCATGCATAAAATTACTTGATTTGCATGTTTACTTGATGTTGTGGATTGTATCAATATTTTACCTTGATTATTCTTGTTGATTATGATTTGATATGATACGGTGTTTAATATATTTTACGTGTTTTTCTCAATTATTTTATACTATTACATGTATTTGAAGCTCACCCCTCGTTGCTGGTGTTTGGCGCTTGCGAGAACGCAATTATTTTAGGTTATCGATTGGTGATCCTCGCTCTGATAGGTGATACTGGGTGGAGGTAATTTGTCGTATTTTGTTGAGTTATGAACTAATTTAGATTTTTGTAAATTCGATCGATCAATTGTGTTATTTTTATCTTTTATTCGGCAGTAGAAATTAATTGTCTCTAAGTTTAGAATGTGTTTTCATGTCATAAATATTTATTTAATACCACAACTATATTTAATATTAAGGGATCTTTTTTTATTGAAAATTTTTATGCAAGCATTTTGTGTAAGTGTGAATGTGATGTCCTGAACCTTATAGTTTAAAAGAAATTTTTTATACTCTATTTTTAAACCGTTGCGAATCTCTTTTAAAACTAGTGCATTTGACTTTTTATTTCAATTTGAATTTAGGGTGTTACATTAGTGGTATCATAGTAGGTCTGTCCAATCAGACTGAGTGGATCGAGTGTCAGTTTTGTGTTAATCAAATGTTAGTCGTGTCAGTTGTGATTACTTATGTATCTTAATTATTTTCACTATCAAATTTCTTTATTTTTTTGTTGTTGTATTATGTGTTATATAATATTGTGTAATTAAACATGATTTGTGAAGTTACTATTTAACTATTTGTTATTTGTCTACTTTGATTGTGTTGTTGATTATAATTTCTTACCTAAGTGACTAAATAAACAATGAAATTATTTGTGAAGATTTTAGTTAATTTTAATTTTTGACTTGATTACTTTAATTACTTTTTGAGTGGACTTGTGGCTTGGGCATCTAACTATGACTTTTTGTTCTCTTGTTTCATGTGAATAGTTGGAAATAATTTTTTATTAGCTATTCATATGTTATAATTTATTAATTTTATCGAAGTGATCTCAACTATTGATTGATAGACTTTCTGTAATTGTGCGGAAAACTTACTATGATTTCCCAAAAAAAATAAAAAATTATTGAGTTGTTTCCTCCCTTAAACTTGACTAATTAATGTGTTTATTAGTGATTTTAATTTTCCTTTGAATCCATTTAGTATATTAAAAGTTTAAATATTTAGTATTAATATAAATTTGTTTAAAATGGTTGTTTTAATATCTAATTGACTGAAATATTGACTTCCATGTGAACTATATGTATATATATATATGCATAAGCCTTCAAATATTGACTTTTACTGGATAGAAGTTATTAGTAATTTGTAGAAATCCAATTAAAAAGAAAAATGTTTCTTTCTAAACTTTTAGTTAGATAGAAAATATATCTATTATATTTAAAGTTTTAATTGTGACTAGAAAATCCTTATTTTCTATTTTTAAGTTGGCTTGTGTGGAAAAAAAAATTATGATTGTTGCCATTACTATTATTATTGGTTTAGGTTAAAGTTGTAGATGTTATTATCAATTGTTTTGAAAAATATTTATAAAATCTCAACATTCAGTTTTTATATGGTACATAACTTGAGTTGAAAGTTTTTATTGAAAATTTTTATGCAAGCATTTTGTGTAAGTGTTAATGTGATGTCGTGAACCTTATAGTTTAAAAGAAATTTTTTATACTTTATTTTGAAACCGCTACAAATCTCTTTCAAAACTAGTACATTTGAATTTTAATTTCAATTTTGATTTGGGGTGTTACATAGCCTAAGGTCAGCCTCTTATATATAGAGAGAGAGAGAACTTCTAGCAGAACCTTTCTTTTGTGTTTTGAATGTTATTTTCACGTAGAGTAAATTTTAATAACGATAGTAATATAGATCGCATGTCAAAGAGCTTACTTAGGTTATGGTTGGAGGTTAACTATGTTCTTATCATTAAAGACTTCAAAATCATGATATTGTGCCCTTAAAATTTAAGAATTGAAAAAAGAACTATTTGTGATATGGTCTTTAACAATCACATGCAATTTATTAACTCTCATACCAATCAAGAAAGAAATTTATCCAGGTAATTTTTTTAAAATTACCATCCAATTTTTTTGTAGAAGAATTTTATCACAATCAAATTAGTCTCACTTATTTTAGATTTGATTAATGTCTTCATTTCCTTAGATATTTTTAGTCCCCAAAGATCTTTTGAATTTCAACTCCTTTATTCATTTTTGCAATGAATGTTTTATGTCGAAATGATGGGTAGAGAGTAAGACATAAACTTATTTAAAATGAAAGTCATTTTATATATAATAATTTTAACATTTGACATATTTTCTTTTTTAATTGTGGAAATACAAAACTTAACGACAAACTTAAATTAATGCTCAATATGGCACTGGATCAACAAGTAAAGCTTTAATATGTGTCTTCATTAATCCTTCAGAATGCGTGTAGTTATCTTTATCTTTGTAATAAACCTCAATAAAACGTGCCAGGTTGAGAACGGAAGTCAAAAGAGGCAATGGAACTTTAGTTTGCGTAAGACAATCCTCATTCATATCTTTCCATGCATTTTCAACTCCTTTTTGGCATTCTTGAATGGCAGCTTCCCTATTTGTATCATATTGTGTCATATAGCATTCCAGGAATGAGCAAACATGCCCTCTTTTCTGTTCAAACTGCACGTCATAAAAAAATTATTACTTAAATATTTATATCATCTTTTGTGATCAAATAATATATTTGAGATTTCATTAACTATCTAATGACAATGAAGAAAAAACATAATTTATAATTATCACATTATTTTGATATATTAATTCTTAAATATTTGCACAAATATCTATCATATTAAATATAATTGGAAACGTATAAAACTTGTTTACACTCACAATTCATTATTAGTCATTACATTCATATATTAATCGTAGAGAAATATTTTTAGAATGACATATAATAATAAAAAATACCTCATTGGACACAATTTCATCATTTAACCTGCAAACAAGAGCAGCACCATTTACAATTTTTGGCATTGTAGTTACCCAGTTGAAGATGTCTTCCGTGGCTATATCTCCCATGCCAATATAAGAAGTTGTAGACAACACTGGATAACCAGATGTTATCTTTGATATGGACATGTACTCATCTATTGCTGGTACATAATTTTTGTCCAACCATCTTGCCTCAGTCATATAAGCTTGGACTATTTTTTTGAACTGTCATCACCATGCAATATAAATTGTTAATAGAATATCTATAAAAAAAATATTTTTCTTTATTTTATGATGTCAAATTGTATTATTATTTAATATAATGATAAGAAGTTTTACTTTTAC
>NC_021161.2:14489780-14507193 GCF_000331145.2 Cicer arietinum | reverse complement strand
ATAATAATAATAATAATAATAATAATAATAATAATAATAATAATAATAATAATAATAATAATAATAATAATAATAATAATAGTAATAATATTAATAATAATAATAACAATAATATAAAAAAGTAATAATAAAAACTCTTACATCTTTTACAAAGTAGTTTAGGGTATATATTCTTCCTTCTTTCTTCGTTTCTTGCTCTATTTCATCATAAACATTTAAGAGAGACTTGTAAAGTATCTTCATGTAATTTGGTAGATCATCCAAACAACTAATATCCCACCTGAAAATCACATTCATTACAATATATAAATCCGTATGCCTTTATTTAAATAATTAGAGTAAAAATATGTGAAGATATGTGTGTCATTACTCGAAAAAAAAAGATAGAATTAGTAACAAAAAATAAGTCATTTTTTAATTTTTTTTCCTCACAAAATTGAGGATGAAATCGATTGTAGCTCTAAATTTTTCTCTATAATTTAATTTTTTTTAATATTGTATATAAATGGTGATTTACCTTTCAACAGCCTTGGTAAAAAGTTCTAATTCATCAATAATTCCGTATGAGTCGTACGTATCATCAATAAATGATAGGTGAGCAATTACTTTTGACATCATTTTTCTTGCTTGAGAATATTGGGGCTCAAAGTATACTGACATACTCCAAAAGCAACATTCTACAATTTTATCTCGTGCAAACGGTAGTTTTTTAGTAATGCCCAACTCCTTCGACCATCTATCAAGATCCCAGATAAGGTATTAGCTACTTTGATATTTTATTTTGCTGCATATTAAGGAGTGCGTGATTTAAAGTACTTACTTGCAAATGTTTCCAAATTCCATTTGATGTAGACTTTGGAGCATATTAAAATCCAATTTTGCCAACCTGAGTAGAATTACATTATGGGAAGTATTTTGCTCGTATATGGAAATGTAGCGCCGTGCCTCTAGCCTAGGCAAGTTTTTGCGGAGAGCTTGCGTTAAGCTATGTTTGACTTGTGCTGCAAGAGAAGGGTTCAATTGAGTGGAAATGGATTTAAGGTGAGCAGAGGTGAAAGCCAAGGCCTCTTCCAAAATTTCTTCTCCATGAATCATCATATGCGAGGCTTCAAACAAGCTTAGCATCCCCTCCACATCTGTGATGTTTCTTTCACTAAAGTTTCCTTGCTCGTCTTTGAATTTTTTGAACACATCTATAATTTTTATTGAACAACCACAATATTAAATGCATATTAGAGTTTGTAGCAGTAAAAAAAAAAAACACAAGAAAGAAAGAACAAGATAATGTATAATATGATTTCAATGTAATGTGATGTTCATAGATTGGATTGAAGTTGGCTTGATCATGTTGAAGACCAATATTAAAAACTATAAATATAAAAAATTGAAGATTTTATATACCAGGTGAAACGTAAAGTCCACGTTGCCTTAATACTCTAAATAACACGGCAAGAGAATGAAGGTTATCTTCAAGAATTATTTCTCCATTTACAACATAAGTCTTGTGAATAAGTTGCAACACTTGGTCGATCTCATGTTCAAAATGATAGCCGACACCCAAACGACATATGGAATCAACGAATTTGACTTTGTCAAAGGGCTTCTCATTGTTTGTTGCTAGCATATTTCTCACTTCATTTTTTAAACTATCAATTTCAGCTGCAATATTCTGATCGAGTTCCTGCATGTGTTGAAGAAAAAGATGTTAATGGTGAGGTTTGATGAAGTGGTTTATAGTACGCATGAAGAACATAAAAACACTAACTACCTACCATAGATTCAGAAGCATATTGAAGGAAGAAATCCCCCCAAACATTAGGGGGGTAATCTGCAACATTTCTAGGCAAGTCGAGTTTAGAATTAGGATCGAAGTTAGCTACAGCAGGCATATTAGATATTTAAGTTTTCAAATAAATGGGATGATTAACCAATTCTTCTTCTTCTACCACTCTAAGGTTTTGTTTGGGAAAGAAGATGGCAATATAGATAATTTATAGTAAACATTAATACATTAAATTAGTAATTCACATCGTACGTGTACTACTAAAGCATTTAAAATTTAAACTATTCCCTTTTGTCAAAAATTTAAATATATTAAAAGAATAAGCAATGTGACTCATGTGTTTCCTAATTGTATGCCCGATTTTGACTCTTACTATCTTTATACATATTATTATTTATATTATATGTTTCATGCTTATTTTCAATTTACAATTTAAAATTGATTAAGAACTTTTGATAAAGATTAATCTTTTCCGAAAATCCAAGTTTAGATTCGGGTTGGAATAATTTTTTTTATATTTTATTTCTCGACCAAATTTCGGATTAGAGGGATTTTATTGCCATAGAAATCGAGTGGTAAAAACATGTATAAAACGCGAAAGATTACGTATGTCACCTTTTAAAAATATGTCATTTGCATTTCTATAATTGAGATAGTTATTTAAATTATATCAGTTCGATAAAAAAAATGTATTTTATGTTAAATTGACATCAATCTGATCACCGTTTTATTCGTAAAGATCAAAACAATCTTAAACCATTAATTCTAAAGAGTATCGTCGACCACCGTTACTTTATTTATTATTTTTAAATAGATTTTAACAAAGGACTACTTAGTAAAACTCACCTTCAATTAAATCCATCTATTAGTAAACACGATTTAACAAGAGTTGTTATGTTTCAATGTATAAAATATGAAGCTGTAAATGACATTAGAATAATTGTTTTATATTAATTGACCGCATATGTTTAATTATAACATGAAGCCAACCTTTTCATAAATAAATAAAAAAATAAAAAATGAGTGCAAGCCATTAGTGTGCGCACGCCAAATTTTCTAATAAACATGTGATCATAATATTTTTATAATTAAACATTTTTTTTTTTTTTTTCAACGCAAACCACCTTAATTTGGACTGTATTTGAAGCCTATTCAAAGTTCAGTTTCTAATGAGAATTACGCTGAACTAAATTGAACTAGTGAGGATCAAACTCAAACTTCTTATTGATTCAGAACCATATTGTATTAAAGTGTCATATATTATTATTGGACTAAACTATTGAAGTTAATATTATTTTCTCCTTTTACAAAGGTATACAATAAAATAACAATTTTTAAATGATATAAAACAACCCCACTTAAAGTTGTCATTCGTCACTTAAATAGTTTAATGTGTCCAAAATACAGCCATATTCATATTTTTGTTTATTTTTTGGATAGAAATTATTTTAACTGTAATTACTAATATATTTTCAATCAATTAATTATATATTTTATATATGTTTTTCACAAGTTAAAAAAAATAAGAAAAAGTTTCGTTTTCTTTCCTAGTTAGTCACGTCACGTTAATTTATACATACGAAATATTATATCATCCTAAATATCTTTATTTATTTATTTATTTATTTTGAAGAGAATACTTTGAAAAAATACAACTACAATAAAAATTAAAAATAGTATTATTTGAATATACAAAATTGACGGAATACAAGATACCATATGTATTGTTTACCGTATTTATATGTTGAACAATATTTTTTTTCGCCTAAAAAATTAATTTTTTTTCACTTTTTATTTTAATAATTGAGACATTTTTTGTGTGACACATATACATGTTTATTATATTAACCACTTTGAATATTTCATTAACCACTATTTGCTAAGGGTATAGATTAACTTAGAAGGAAGAGATTTATATTAATCAATATCTATTTTAAGGTAGCAAAAATTGAATAAGTTAGATGTAATATTCTAAGTGTTTTTAACACAAAATATTATTAACCAATGAACAAGTAATCATATTTCCTAATAAAGTAAGTCATGATATATTATTAAGTATCTTTGCAACAAGTATCTAATAATCTATTGTTTTAGTCAAAACTTTAAAAGACACAACAAATTATAAGTCAATTAATGTTCCTCTAATTCAAAGAAAAAAAATATCTGAATAAAATATCTAACAAAGTCAATGTTCTAGTAAAAATAAAATTCTTTGACGTAAATAATTACATTGTAATTTCTATGAAATGATATGTCATTTTGAAAATTTTACATAAATCAAAAAAATATAATTAATGTTATATGGAAAAGAAAAATGATAACAATTACTAAGTTACTTTATAAAAATGATCTCCATTAATAGTATAAAAAATACATAAAAATAATTTTTTAAAAATAGAATAATAAGTAGTAAATGACATGATAAAATATATATACATATATTAATAGCTTATTGATACCGTAAAATAACATATAAATATATGATTGTCCAGTAACTATCTTAATTGGTAAGTTAAATGCAATGCCGTTAATATGTACACCTAAGGGTCTAAATTTAAATTTAAAATTCTTTATTTTTCTGCACTTAAGATTTATAATTCTAGCCACTAATTTATTAAAAAATAAAATAAACACATGGTTACATTGACATATGATTCTATCCACTAAATTACTTTAAAAATAAAAAATAAAAACATGGTTATATTTTTTTTACTGGAATTCATGGTTACAGCTGTTAACCTTTATTTGAGTGGATTTTATTGTTAAGGCAAATTAAGTCTTCCCTCTCTAAAGGTTGAATTAACTGGGGAAATGGAAAGAAACAATATAGTTTTATCAATTTAATTTGCACGAACTACCTAATAATCGTATAAAAGCTGAACCCGGATTGCGCTAGTGCTGGAACTACAAGCAATTCAATTTTAGTAAAGGTATAAATATAATTTTAGTTGTTATAGCATTTTTTATTTTAGTTCCTTATTTTGTTTGACTTTAGACTCTACAAATTTAAAAATTATTATTTTTAGTAATCGACTACATCTTATTAAACTATGAGCATGATTTTATTAGATCACGTATAAACTCTAAGATTAATATCAACAGTTTTGAATACGTAGAAATTAAATTCAAATAAACAAAATTATAAGAATTAATACTAAAAAATATTATAAATATAATAAACAAAATTATATTCAAACTTTTAAATAATTAAATGACTAGATGCTAACCGTGCATTGTGCAGGTTTATTTTTATTTATTTAATTTAAGTAGATTTTTAAAAAAACATATGAAGTTTTATATTTTAATTGTTCAATGATCTACAATTTAGTAGTTATATCAATAATATAATACAATTGTACCGATAAATAAAATAAAGTATTAATATTGAGATTTATGAATATGCCAAATGTTGAAGTAATATATTTGATAATTGAAATTAAGAGATACACTCAATTGATATGCAATTGAGTTATAAAATGTATTAGTTTATTGTTGAAACTAAAAATGATTAAAGTGAAATAGTTAAAAATACATCCGTATTGTATTCCCGATTTTAAGTTTTTCATTTTTTTTTATTAATCAATTTCATTACACCCCAATTGTTTTTCTTTTAGTTTATTATTTTTGGTTCTCCTTTTAAGGTATATAGAAGGGCAGACTCTTCATTAGATGATGTAGAAGGACAGGCTCTCTTTGTAACTTGATTTTTCGTTTGGATAATTGTCATCTTTCTTCTTAGCGATCCTCATTTCCATATTTCAGTTCTTCGTGTATTTTACATTTTTATTTTATATCTCCTTCGTCATTTGAGTTAGGACTTTGTCGGTTGCAATGACTTGGATTCCTAGTTATCCTCATCTCCAATGATTTTAGTCTGAGTATTTTTGTAGACTTGTCAACAACATAAGCTTGCTCTTTGATAGTTTAGAAGTTGAATTTTGTATTGAAAGAATTATTACCCGTTAGAATTAAATATATTTGATTTTCAATAAAATAAAATATGAAAACAAAATTGATAAAAAAAAATTCACAATTACCACAAAGATCGATGATTAAAATGATGAGTGATAGAACAAAAAATATTTTGTATTTGACTTTCTACTTTGAATATTGGTAAATATATAAATATTTAGAAATGATGGACAAAATCATGTCTCTTTGAATTTTAGTCAGTTTTATTTTACTGAAATTAATTAAATTTAATTTGTTGTTCTATAGTGTTAATTGACATAAAATTAAAGTAATTCATTTGTAATTATTTGTATTTGATGTATACTTATAATTGTTTGACAATTAATTATCTACTTTGAATTTTTGTAAATATATATAATATATAAATATTTAAAAATGATGGACAAAGTCACATCTCTTTGAATTTTGATCAGTTTTATTTTACTGAAATTAATTAAATTTAATTTATTATTTTATAATGTTAATTGACATGAAATTAAAGTAATTTATTTTCAATTATTTGTATTTGATGTATACTTATAATTGTTTGACAATTAATATTTTGTAATTGAATTGTTATAAATTTTGGATTTTTGTTTTGAAACCAAAATGCTAATGATTATGATCACTCTATTAATATTAATAATAGTTTGAATATTTGTAAATTAAAATTCTAATATATCCGATTTAAAATTAAAAAAAAAATTGCAATTACCACAAAGATCGATGATTAAAATGATCGAGTGAGAGAACAAAAAATATTTGTATTTGATATTCTACTTTGAATATTGGTATATATATATATAGTATATAAATATTTAGAAATAATGGGCAAAGTCATGTCTCTCTGAATTTTGATCAGTTTTATTTTACTGAAATTAATTAAATTTAATTTGTTATTTTATAGTGTTAATTGACGTGAAATTAAAGTAATTCTTTTGCAATTATTTTTATTTGATGTATATTTATAATTGTTTGACAATTAATATTTTGTAACCGAATTGTTATAAATTTTGGATTTCGGTTTTGAAAACAAAATGTTAATGATTATGATTACTCTATTAATATTAAAAATAGTTTGAATATTTGTAAATAAAAATTATAATACATTCAATTTAAAAGTTTGTTAAAAGAAGACAAAAAAAATTAGGAATTAAAGAGATTAAAAGAGGAGAAAAATCTATTTTGAAACTTATAATGTACACGTCAACTTTTGACTGAAGTAAAAAATATTTGCACATATATAAAAATTAGTACGAGGTGACAAAAAGAGAATAAAAAATATGTTTTAAATATATATAATAGATAGATATATATGTTGAAACTTTTCAATGAAGCACAAACTCTCTTTGAACTTGTTGTTGGTTCTGCATAATGTTCAAAACACATGTAAAATATCTAACATAGATAATCAATGATGAAAATGGAAAAAGATAAAATAATAATAATTGTTTACCTTTTGCATTTGACTACATATCTCAATTACTTCAGGTAGTGGAGCCCAATCACCAAAATTTCTCTCAATAAACTGATAAGCAATGCCACTTTTTCCACTCCCTATTATAAATAGTCCTCCTTTTATTTCACCTTCACCTTTAAAATTGTACTCAATAATGTTCCTTTTTTTTGAACGCTTGTAGTTGGAAATTGCTCTAGGATTCAACAAAAATCCTGATATAAACTTCTCCTTCAGAAGTTTTCCACCTCCAAGAGCTTTATATAAGTCCCTGCTTCGATCCAGAAGTACAACACCTCCCCAGTATCTAGGCCAAAAATCTTTTACCTATTTTACCATGATATTAATTTAGTGTTTAATATTGTCCATGTAAAATAGTTTCATATCATCTTTCAATAAAAATTCCTCATATTGGCAGGTAAGTCTATATTGTAACTGCAGTTTAAAAATAACGGTAAAACTAAGTCCCTCATTTTCTAAAAATGTTTATAAAAAGTAACACTCCTCATTTTATAAACCAATTTTTTGAAGATGAATTAGATTCAAAACAAAAGTATATGCTGGTAACAAATGACTGAAGACTGTAATTAATTACCTCTGATTCTATGTCTTCATGAAGAACTGCAAATAGTTGAACACCAAGTGAATCAAATATGGGTTTTCTTGAATAAAGTTGGTGTGCTTCAGCTCTGCACATGATGCACCTGTTTTCAAATTCAAGAGACTTAATTAAATGGCAGCAAGCAACATACTAAGACTTTAAATTACGAGATATAAAGCACCCTAACATAATACTAATAATCATGGTTTTAAATTGTGATCTGCAATATTGCGGATTTTAAAGTCTCAGCAACAACATTACAACTGCAGTTTAGATTGCAATGACAGTATTTATCCACATTTTCTCACAATGTAAAGATTTGCGGCTACATTTGCAGCGTAACCGCAACTGTGATTTCTAACAATACTAATGTTTGCCATTAATAATAATGTTTACCCTGGTCTCCGGAGACACAAGAAAACAGCCGGTTTATTGCGCCACAATTCCGAAGCCTTAAAAGGTGGTGTTTTTGTTTTCACCAATGGTTCCATACCAAACTTGTACTCTGGAGTTAATTTCTGAACTGAAATATTCTCAACATCACTATATGCAGCAACTTGGTCACAAACAGGAGGTGGTTTCACACAACCACAAGCTCTAGGCTCAGCCGGTTCACAAGCTACAATTCCTTTATAAACATATCCATCTTTAATCTTCAAATCAATCATTGATTGCTCAACTGATTTATCAGAAGTTGTATTAATACTTCTTATATTTGATTTTGTACTACTGTTTTTACTAGAGCTATAATTTGTCTTGGGTATGCTATCATCTCCATGCATTGTTATGCTTGTTCTTCTTCTAAAAGGTGGTTTGAAAGAATCATCACATTTTGTTTTGTTAGTGAAACGTGCAATGTGGCCTCTTTTCATTTCAAATTTGGAAACAAGATCTATTGTGCTCAGTTTGAGAAGCTCTAGAAGATTTCTGTTACTGTCCTCCATCTTATCTGCATACTGCATCAATCCTTTATCATGTAGGTAACATCTGATTCCAAGTGCTTCCTATATATGGCATAAGAGGGGAAACACTTTTAAAAGTCTATAGTTTTAGCCAATAAAATTTTGTTTAGTCGCAAAAGGTGAGCATTGAACTTGAGTTCTTTTGTACATTTACTAATAGTTTCTAAAATTGTAGGCAGTGTTTAATGGATATGCACTATAAATGTAAATTAGTTTTCAACTTATATCTAAAGTGGCGTGCAGTGCAGTGGAGTGATGTGGCGAAATACATAAATTTCATTGAATATTATTGTAAAATTATTTTACACTCACGATGCATATTCTTTTTAAAATATATTTAAAAATTGAAAATTATCGATCAACTTAACTTGGGACAATTTCAAGGACTAAAACCATCAAGAATTTTCAAATTTCTTTAATTTCAAGATCAAATTCACTCTTTACAATTACATGGACTAAAATGATTATTCAGTAAAGAGGGTTTGTGTTATTAGTAATACAAGTTAGACTGTGAAGAGGCTTATGATTGAATGATATTAGAGATGTTAAATTCTCTGGTTAGGTATTTGTTACAGCTCAGTGACAAATTAGTTAATATAGTTAAGAGTTAGTTGTTGTAATTTTACTTTACATCTCTAATAAATGATAAGATGACATGATCGTAAACTTAAAAAATGCTAGTGATAATGATTACCAACCTTTTGCTTTTGTGTCATGTATAGTAAATCCATGTCCTCTGAACCCATAACCTTCAATGTTGGCACATCATCCCAACCTTCTTCTAATAATTTTGGTAGCAGCTCCTTCAAAATTCCATTTCCTATGAATTCTTCCACTGAAAACGAAGCCATTTTCCTGGTTGCTATGCCAAAACTATCATTCACCTTGTGTATATATAAGCCATCTCTTCATAGGTGATTTAATTTAATAGCATGTCTTTGGTTAATTGTGCAACAATGTGATTCAACATTAAGCAACAACAAAATCTAAAACTACAATATTAAATAAAAAGATCGCCAAAGATACCATAAAGTTGTTTTTATTTGCCGGCCAAAATCTGTTGTTTTAGTACCTGAAAATTGTCAATTTGTAGAGGTACATTTTTGTCACAAGACATTGGTTTCGTCCCCCAAGGCTAAACCCAGAAGTCTTATTTTAACCAATTGACATGGTATAAAGAAGCATAAATGTAAATGACTTGCAGATGCTACTGAAATATATCTTCGAAATCTATTTTACTTCCTATTGGAATATACTGAATTACCTCATTCGTTAACTCAATTAACAAAGTTACAACAAACACATTATATAGTGTTTGTAATACAAGGACAGACAAGCCCAAAAAAAGGGCCAATGAATATAAAGCTGGCAGCCCAATAAACAGAAAACAGAAAAGAAATATAAAAATACTTACTAATAACTGTCTAATATCCTCCCTCAAGTTGGAGAGGACATATTGTAAAATCCCAACTTGTTAAAAATATAATAAAGTAGGTGTAAATTCCAAAAGCTTTGTAAAAATGTCAGCAACCATATTTGTTGATGAGGCGGAAAAAAGTGGAAAAAAGTTTGATGATTTTGACTTGTATTTTTTCACAATGTGGCAATAGATCTAGATATATTTTTTCCTCTAATGTAGGATTGGAAGCAATTTGGATGGCAGATTTACTGTCCCTTCAAAAGAAAATCATAATACACGTGTAGATATTTGTTCGTTGATTCATATTTTACAGATAGATGATTTTATAGCATGTATATTTTTATTTATGGCAATGACCCTTATATTTCAATTAAGTAACTGGTAACTACATATAAAAGCATCCATCACATTTCAATTTAGTTTCAAACTACAAACGGAAGGAGAATAACAAAACTTGATATTTCAGATTTTGCACTCGGCCAAAACAAGTTTCTACACTTTGAAGAATGATGGAAATAGCACATACAGTAACAAAATGGTGCTAAACTAGAAAAACTGAATCTCATTATTGGGAAAGGCCCCAAAAGACTAGATCCTTAATGACATACACTGTTTACACATGACATTACAAGATTTACTTTAAGCACTAAGAAATCATATGAAGATTTAAGGGTCCCTCCCTTTTTTTCCTATTGCCTTAGTACGCATCACTCACTATATTGGCAAAAATATGATTATTAATTTATGATATTTGAGGGCTGAAGGGGACAAGACACCTAATCTGTTGTCCAAGGATCATTCTCTGTTATGACTTCAGAAGGTTCAAAAACTTCAGACTCTGTACTTTCACTTTCCTTTGAATCTTCCTCAGCTGATGCATCTCCTTCCTCTTCTGTTCTACCCCATCGTCCTCCCAATGCCAAGGCCATCATTCCATAAATCTTATTTCCCAACTCAGCAGGGCTCTCCGGCTGCATCATTAAGAAACACCATTAGCAAACTGTAGTTATTCTATATTACATGAACTGTATATGGTATTTATAGTATATGATAGTGTAAAACAACTTTACACCGTCATCCAATCATGAACATTCAATCTGTCACATCATGTTGGACAATTCTTAAATCAAAGACAATTATCTAACTATTTGTTGTCATGACGAGTTAGTATCTCCTTTATTCTTTTTCTATATTATATATGTAATTGCATGAAGAAAAAACTAAATGTTCATTTTGTACTTACAGAAAATCCACTGGAAATTAGTGCTGTATCGTATAAGAGGTCAACAGCTCTCTTAGCTTCGCTGCTGTCAGGGGCGTTCTTGCAGGCAGCCTAAAACAGAAACAAAAATATTTAAATCAGGTCAAAGTCACAAGCATATTCAGTTAGCACCAAGTATTTTATCTTGAAAATTAAGTTTTAGTAGTTTAGGCCCGTGAGTTATGAGTCATTAGATCCAACTCTCGTGTAAAATTTTAAAGGACAAACAAGGAATCTCAGTCGTTGATGAAACAATCAATTGCTATAATTATAGGTATATGCATAACAAATCATGAATATAGTAAATATGTCATACTTGCTACAATTATAGGTATATGCTTATCTTTTTCATCAACCGTTAATATGTCTTACTTTACCCTTAAATTTATAAATCAATGAATCCAAACAAATAATGTCAACTTACACTTAAATCTTTAATAATGGGATGATCTGGATTAATCTCCAATATTCTCCTCCCTCTCATAAATTCCAAACTTGCAGTGTCTCCAAGAGCCTGTGCCTTCATTAATCTGAAAAAATGGGAATTGAAAATTGTAGCCTTGTACCACTAGAATGATAAACATCCTGTGAACTTTCTAAAAGCATTACTTCTAACCTCTCCATATTTGCAGACCAACCAAACTTGCCAGAAACAAGCACACAGGGAGACGAGCTCAATCGCTTAGAGACTTGAACTTTAGCCACATTATCACCAAGCTGTTGTTTTATCCAATCACAAAGTAGATTGTATTCTTGCTTGATTTCCCTCTCTTTGACCTCATCCTCATCGCCTGATATCAGAAAATATTGTGATAACCACATTCGAATCCCAATTAGCAACCATATGCAAAATCGTATTTAAGAATATGTTAGTGGGTAGAAAAAAATACAAACCCAATTCCAAATCTTCCTTGCTGATATCAACAAACTTCTTTTCTTTGTATGTCTGTAAGTTCTGAATAGCAACCTCATCAATAGGATCAACCAAATAAAGCACCTACAATTATAAACAAATAAAAGATATAAGTTAACAATAAATAAAAACAGAACTCAAAATTAACATGTAATGTATGGATTCAGTTAGAAATATATATCATTCAAAATGCATTATCAGAACAGATATATATATATATATATATATATATATTTATGACTGAAAATACCTCAATATCTTTTTGAACCAATTTCTCTAAAAATGGAGCAGTCTTTGCACTTTTCAAGCTGTCAGTTGCAAGGTAATAGATAGCCTTTTGGTTTTCGCCCATGTTTTCAACATACTCATCTAGGCTTTTAAGGTCCTCCTCACTTTTGGAAGTGTAAAACCTCAACAATGGGGTAATGCGCTTATGATTTCCACTGTCCTCAATGCATCCCAACTTAATAAACCTACCAAAGTTCTCCCAGAATTTCTTGTAATCCTAATATCACAGTAGATCACATTCTTAGTCCATTAAAGACACAACTCAGGTTTAAAAACTAGAGAAACTTAGTAGTTAATACCAACCTCCTTATTTTCACTTTCAGAAAGATCTTGAATCATATCAAATGTCTTCCTGACGAGTCTCTTTCTCATTATCCTTACCTGAAATTGCAATATCAGCACCAAAAATTTCGGGAAGTGAAAGAAAAAGGAAAATGCATAAATGATTCTTAAAAAAGGCATTCCTATGAACTATGTTCGTCACATGAAAAGTTGGTCATGTATACAGGATAAGATGTAGTTTTCTTACAATTCTGCTTTCTTGAAGGATCTCTCGGGAAACATTCAGAGGAAGGTCATTTGAATCGACCACACCCTTGACAAAGCTCAAGTAACGCGGAAACTGCAATATAAAAACAATGTTACTTCAATTCTTCATGCTCATCTTTTTTTTGGTGTATGAATGCACCCACATGCAAGAAGCATTTGAGCACAAACATGACTTCACTTACAGCTTGCATGTTTTGAACATGCAGATGCTACATAAATGACTTGTGATTTGACAAAATACAGGACTAAAACTAATTATACTTTTATATCACAGGTTATAAAGTAGAGTACAAAGTTATATCATCCCTTCATTCAAAATACGACAACAACGTAAATTTGATTTTACAAAATACAAAATTCTGCTTGAAGCTCACAGTGAACTCACCAGTTCACCATCAAAATCATCTGAGATGAACACACGCTTTACATACAGACGTATGTTCTTTGTTTTAGGGTTCACTACTTCTTCATTGTTGAGAGGTCCCATACCTGGAATATATAGAATGCTTCTGAACTCAACCTCACCCTGCAAAGTTTCAAACCCAGTCAAATTGACAAGTGTTTAAAGGAAACGGTCTCATGCTGAGAGGAAAAGTTATCAACATTGAACATACCTCCGTAGTGAAGTGAGTATATGCAACTGGTTCTAAGAATTCACTAAAAGTCTTCTTGTAAAACTCATTGTACTCATCCTTTTCAACATCCTTTGAATTCCGCATCTACAATTAAGTGGCAAAAGTGTGTCAATCAAAAAGGCACTACAAATAAACTATAGACAACATACAGTGCATCGGCATCCCAAAACCATCAAAGCTAATATAGCTCAAACTCACCCATATTGGCTTTGTCTCATTGGCTAATTCCCAGTCCCAATACTTTTCAGTTTTAGTCTTTTTTGTCTTCTTTGTATCATCCTGATAAAAGGGCAAAAGTAAACTTGGGATTGATAAGTGGTAACACATTTGAAAAAAGAAAGTACAATATTGATATCGTAAATACCACTCTAGTTACCTCTGCTTTCGGTTCTTCCCCTTCTTTAGGTTCTTCTTCCTCTTCCACCTGTCAATTTTCAAATTAATTAATTAATGGTGACAACTAAAAGCTGACTCATTGGTCACTCCTTCATGGTACATAATTCTATAACACCGGGAGAAATTCTACAGTACATGCGTCTATTCGACATGTACCGGAACATTTAGCCTTTCAATTAATAGTTAAATGAACTTTTTTTTTAAATAAACTAATTTCTATCATTTGAAAAATTAAAATAACTAAATATTATTTACAGAAAATGTCAAGAGAAATAAATTTTAATTTTTTCTGAATTTGTATTACTCATAATAGTGAATATTGAATATTTTGTACAATAACATGTAAAAACATTAGTATAATGCTTATAAACAATGAAATGATGCTTTTTCTTATGAAATGATATTTCCTAAAATACAAAAGTCGATGAAATGATATTTCATACATACAAAAGTCGACAAATACCTCATTAATTAATAAAAATGATCGTTAATTTATTTAGTAAAAAAGAGCAAATGTACCAAAACACTTCAATTTGTGAATGTACCGTAGAAGCTCTCTAACTCCAATAGGAATAATGAGACTAGGAAGTAAGATTCCTAAATTGTTCATTTAGATAACATGTAATCAACAGAAAGTAATATTATGCAGTTGGAATATATACTATTTCCAAAATCAACTTGAACATAAAATTAATACATTCTACTGTTTAAATAACATAGGCAAAATAGTTTCCACAGTCCCTTAACTTAATTTCAAGTAACAGTTCAGTCTCTTTATCTTTTTTTCCCAAATTTGATCTTTTATTTAATTTTTAGTAACAATTTGATCATTTATGTCTTAAAATGTCAACAATTTGATCATATTTTCATCTCTAACAACAAAACAACATCAAATACCATAACTATTGTAGGGCAGATTTAGTTACAGAAAGAAGATTGAAAACATAACTACTGGAGGGCATATTTATTTCAAACACAAATACCAAAAAGACGTGAAACCTACCGCCATTCTTTATACCCTTGATGATAAGAAAATCATTATCATAATCATTATATAATTAAAATTAGGCTAAATTATACCTTTGGCCCCTTACCTTTATTTTAATTTTCAATTTGGTCCTTCTTATTTTTTGTACTATAATGGGTCCTTTTATTGCAAAGTTATGAAAATGTGGTCCCTTTTTATTTATTTTCCCAAAAGAGTCCTTATGTTACAAAAGATATACAAAAATGGTCCTTTATTTGTAACAAAATGGTCCATATTTTGTAAAAGTTACACTAAAGTGGTCCTCTACAGACCACACTTTAAACTGAAAGGACCACCTCGGTATTACTTAAAAAATAAGGGACCATTTGGGAACAAAAATAAAAGGGACCAAATTCATACCTAACATAAAGATCAAGGACTAAAGTATAATTTAACCTTAAAACTAAGTAATCGTCATGATACAAAACAAGCACCTTACATAACAGAATCCAATGACTTGGATATTAATGCTACATAAGTAACTCTCATATCATATGATTCCTTCTGTCAAAAACATAGAACACAAAACATGTGCATTTCACTAGCAATGAAATGAGCAAAAGAGGGAAAACCACAGTCTATCAATCATTATCAGTAATGACTTGTGCATTATAATAGAGAACTACCATTAGAACATGCAAGAATTAGCAAAATAATCATCCCAACCAACAGTATGACAGGAATATGTAACAAGAAAGAGCTTGCATACCTCAACAGTTCTAGATTTTTCTTGCCATGTATATATGGGGAAGGAAACAAACTGCGAGTAATTCTTCACCAAACCCTGAATTTTTGTTGGCTCTGAGAATTCATACTTGTCATCCGGCTGGAAAGGAACCAAAAAAGGTTAAACAATTTAAGAAGACAATAACATAAATAGCTTAATACAAATATTGAGATGACATTAAAACTATTATATTGAAAATGCATACTTTTTGTTCACTAGATCAATAAAGCAATAATTTAGATGATTGGGTGATCTACCTACATATTTTCGTTAGAATGTCCTCCCAATTTTCAAATTTCATAATCGGTTCAAATCCTTTTTTTATACCAGTTTGGATGATACATTGATACCATATCTAACAAAAGAGCATGTGATGATAGTACATTTTACATTAAATACAAAACTGTCTGTTAGAGGAAAAAAATCACTCACTCGTAAGTGAAGTGTAATCTGTGTACCACGGCGTAGAAGCTTTTCAGGATCAGTTTCTTCCCTAATCACATAAGAGCTGCTGTCAGCTAAAGCTTCCCACACAAATTGCTTATCTGATCTAGGGCTCTTTGTAGAAACAACAACCTGATTTCCATTAACATACAGATATGGGCAATCAATTACAAAAAAACTAAAAGTATTAATAAAAATCGATCATAGAGAAAACACTTATGAAATCCACAGAAATTGACACTATACCCTGTCAGCAACAAGAAATGCAGAGTAGAATCCAACACCAAATTGACCAATCAAGCCATTATCTGCTCCTAGATCCTTGTTTTCCTGAAAGATTGGGAGAAAAGTGAAAAAACAAGAGTGTTGAAGATTTGAATCATTAAAGTATCAGTCAGAAAGACCTTTTCTAATAAAATAAAATAACAAATTACCTTAAGGGCCTTCAAAAACTTTGAGGTACCACTCTGAGCAATTGTTCCAAGACAATCGACAAGCTCTTCTTTGGTCATTCCAATACCAGTATCTCTGCAATTTCACAAGATCACGGTTTAATTTTCCTCATAAGTCCCCAGAAAAGTAAAACAAAATAGAAACCAATGAACATTACATACGTTATAGTAATAGTTCCATTATCCGGATCGGTCGTGATGCGTATCTCTAGTTCTCCAGATTCTCCAAGCAAAGAAGGCTCAGTCACACTTAAGAACCTCAACTTGTCCAAAGCATCACTAGCATTACTGTGAAACATTGATGCAAAAATACAAATTAGAGTGAAACATTTAAATCTCTGCACTGCACTCACATGTAATTAGAGTGAAACATTGATGCAAAAATACAAAAAGAAAGAAACAAGAGTAACAAGCAAGCAAAAATGAAGTTCTACACAACAAAGTTATAAGTAAAATAATAATAATAATAATAATAATAATAATAATAATAATAATAATAATAATAATAATAATAATAATAATAATAATAATAATAATAATAATAATAG
>NC_021161.2:14423994-14489705 GCF_000331145.2 Cicer arietinum | reverse complement strand
ATTATTATTATTATTATTATTATTATTATTATTATTATTATTATTATTATTTTAGCTAATGATTTTGTAAAATTGATTTTGTTTAAAAAGTGAATTGAATGTAAAGTGATTTATGTTTTCATACATTCACGTAAAAATGTGTTCAAGAATGAATTGGAGGTTAAAAATCAATTAAGGAGGCAAAAGCTCCATATTCTAGCTTATCAATTCAGAAGTCAAAATCAATTCTTTTAGAACACATCCAAACAATTCTTTTAGAACACGTCCAAAGTTAAAGTCATTCGCAAAATGCTTCAAAATTCAAATCAGCCCAAGCAAAAAAAAGGGCTGTAAAATTGCAAATTACCTCACAAGTTCTCGAAGAAAAACTTCCTTGTGACTATACAAACTGTGAACAATCAAATCCATCAACCGGCTCACCTGCAAAACAAAAATTAAAAATTAGAATTCACTTAACTCATCAAAATTCACTAACAAAAACACACCGTTTTACAAATTAACCCTTTCATTTCTAGTGACAAAAAGATTGAAACATTAATCAACTAACAATCCATAAATTGCGACCCTAAAAGGGCATAAAGGTAAATTTAGAACAAAAAACCCACCTCGGCTTGGTACTCGAACTTCTCGCCAGTGGCCTCTTCTTTATCTGCAACAGCAGCAGCCTCGCAACGCACAGAGAGTCTGCCGTTTCGTCTTCTGTCATGGTGCTTACACTTCAAAGAAGCGGCGGCAGAAGAAAAGCGCTTTGAACGAGAGAATTGCGGTGGGAGAAAAGCGCTTCTTAGGGCGGAAGAAGACCTGGATAGTGTAAAGGGGGAAGAAGAAGGGAGGGAGGCGAGTGAGGCAGTGGTTCTGCTAAGCACGGGAGCCATTGCTATTGAGTGAGTTGTTAAACGTTATCTGTTGTTGTTTCGTGTGTGTTGTATGGGAAAGAAAGATAGAGTGAAAGTTGGAAATGAAAAACCCTTTCGAAATTGGAAAGGGAGAGAAGGGTTTATGGAGAGATATGGCGGATGGTTCTAGAAAGAAGCGATTTGGCAGCATTTGTGTCAATTTGAAAGGCCAAGATTATGCCAATTCAGCCATACAACGCGTTTAATTTTTTAACAACATTTTCCTTTCCTTGTTTTTTCTTAATTTCAATTTTAATATTTCTTAATATTTATTGGTTCACATAATTATTTCTTCTTTATTGAAATTTGAAAGTTTTTTATTCTTTCTTTCATTTCTTTTAACTAACAAAATTAACAAAATAGTTATTTGACGTATTTTAAATGATGTGTCAAACAATTATGTGATATAGAATTATCTAAATGTATTGATTATTTATATATTATTAATTAAATTAAAAAAAATTATTTCCAAATTGAAAATGAAGATTTTAAAGGAAGTTACTTCAATTTCATGAGTATAAATCATTCAATATCATCTTATTATATATTAAGTTATTTAAAATATTTTATATTTCAATTTATAACTAAAAAGTTTGAGAAATTTACCAAAATTGTTGAATATTAAAAGTTTTATTGTGGTTTTTATATTTGTAATATGGGAGAAATACACATTTTTTAGTCCCCGTAAAATTTGATTTTTTGGATTCCACCTCTGTAATTTTGATATTCTTCAATTTTTAGTCCTTTCATGAATTTTGGTCTTTTGAAAAGCTAATGTAGCATTGACACATAGGAAAACTTGTGGTGAGGTGGAATAATAAAAAAAAAATTACCATTTACTTACATTTTTATTAATATAAATGAAAAATAATTTTTAAAATAAATAATAAATAAATTTATTTCAAAAGAAATCAAAGAGAAGTCGAAAAAGAAGGAAAATTTTATGAAACACAAATTAAATTCACCACACATAAATTAAAACAATTTGTTTATGACTAAATAGAACCGCACCATCACATGGATATTTGTGGTTTAGATGCTGTTCTCTAAGTCGAGGCTTAACAATGGATTATTATTGTTATTAGTTCGTGAATATACACATTTGTTTGTATTATGACATTCCATTTTTTTATAATTAGTTTGTTAACAAAATCCCATAATAAATCAGAGCTACAACAATAAGAGAATATAACTTTAAAAGTAAATAAAATTTTGTAAAATGATGTAAAATAAACTCACACGTGAAATTATAAAGTCGAGGAAGACGAGACAATGAAGGGATCGGCGAGCTGAAGAAGGTGAAGAAATGCATTTATGTTTCTTTTTTGTTTCTTGCAAAACAAATTTAATTTGTTTCTATTTTTTTAAAAAAATCATTTATATTAATAAAAATATAAGTAAATTGTAACAAAAATATTATTCCACCTAATCCCAATTTTTTCCATTTGTCAATGCCACATCAGAATCTAGAAATGTTAAAATTCATCAAGAACAACAAAAAGGAATAATATTAAATTACAAGGGTAGAGTCTAAGAAATTAATTTACAAGAACCAGGAGCACAATAAACCCAATATTAAAATATCAATTTCACAAATTAGTTTAAATAGAAGGAACAAAATTGAACTTAAACCTTGATTTTGAAAAATAAATAGGCATGGTGTGTCCATTTCAATGGTGCCTTTTCTTTTAGCAAAAAAAGAAAGAATTTGAAATATGCAGTAATATTATATAATTTGGTTTCCTAAACCAGAATTTGAAATAACATAGTGCAATAACAACTCAAGTTAAAATATAAAATAGGCAGTAGTGTGACAAATTAAACCATAATTTAGTTGACTAGATTCTAAATGAGAATTTAAATTACAATGCAAAATAACAACATTCCAAAGTGTGCAGTAACAGTCCACTTGAATGATAAAAATCTGGAAGAAAAAAAAAAGCAGTTAGAAATTATAATATGGAATTTATTTCCAACTTGAACATATTAAATTAACTATAACCTTAGATTGCATTCTTCATTCATGTCATGCCATCTGTATTAACTCCAACATTAGTAATATGTAAATATGTAATCCAACAACTTTTAAAAATTAAAACACACAATCCACAATAAATTAGTTTGATAATATAATGAAAACAAAAATGGGAGTTGAGTTACATTGTGGGCGGCAAAGTGAGAACTGAGGACAATGATACGATAGTAGTGAGCGTGAGTGAATGAAAGGTTGTTGCGGCAAAGTGTCATTGTGTCTGTGTGAGGATATCACTGGGTTTGGAATTGGGCTTAATGAATGTTGGTCTAATTGTTGTATAAAAAAATTATTTTATTGGACCAAATTTTTATGTAAAAAATAAATATATATAAAAAATATGAATAGTGTTGGTTTGTTCGGCTTTTAATGATTTTGAAAACTGAAATCCAATATCCGAACCAATAATATTTGATTTACATTGGTTTGGTTTGATTTTTTACTCGAACAAAAAATAACAGGTAGTTTTCGAGTTGGTTTAGTTTAGATGTTCGAGTTGATTTGATTTATTTTATCCACTTACACCTCTAGCAATTACATTCGGTATTTCATTGATCCAAATTCAATTTGGTTTAATATGAGCATATTGGACCAGATCATGGGTCACCCTATTTCATTCTCTACCCTCAAAACTGAACTTTGTGAAATCAAATCCTCACAAGTTACAAGATATGTTTCAAGCTATGGTTCTCATGTTAGTCCTATCATTGTCCTTTTAACTAAGAACCCTAATCAAGTGATTACAATCAGATACGAACATAATCTTATTGCAACCACAATTATACGCAAGTATTACAATGAACATCATAGCTTTAGCTTATGTTAATTTTGCATAATTGAATTCATCCATTCTCCAAGTAGCACCTTCAAATTCAATGACATTTCCCAAATCATTTATGATGATTGATTCAATTCCATAGAAACATTTGCAAGTAAGATTTGCATCGCAATTTGTTTTCATAACTCTATTTGGAGGCTTTTTCCATCTTTCATGATTGAGGTTTTGATTCACTTGATTTTTTCTTTTCGAGGTAAAAGTCTGATTCATCTCTCTGATACTCGCCTCTTTAAAATGCTTTAAACCTTCATAAGCATTGCTGATTGTTTCCGAAACAAGTATGTCTAGGTCTTAAAAAAAATATTTTTATTAATGTCACACCATTGCATTTTCAAACATGTTTAGAATCAATTGTCTAAAAATTAAATATGGGTTTGTTGTGCATAGGGATGACAATAAAATCTACGCCCGCGGGTACCCACCTGAACCCGTTTGATTTGGGCGGGGAAAACCTGTTTTAATTGGGTGCAGATTTTCTCCGACATTAAAATTCGGGGACGAGGACGGGGACGGGTTTGGGGGTGGTGATATCCACCCCGCACCCGCACCCTCTAAAAATATGGTTTGTTCCATTACGCTTAACATTCTAAGAAGAACAAAATTTAAAATGTCTTACACCAGGAGAACTATGAAGTTATTCAACAAACTTTATACAAAACCAAAGGTTTAACATCATAGGAATCTATAAGCTTTTTTTGGAAAGTTTGGCATATACTTTTTTTTATATCTCTGTGTTTTTTTGTCTCTCTCTTTACCCTCATGTGTATCAAAAATAAAATAACTTAATAAGTTTGAAACTCCTAAAGAATGACATTTATCACATTTAGAGGGAGTCCTATAATACTTATTTATAATTTTCTTTTGAGAAGATAAAGTGCTTATTAAGTCAAACAATTTTTGAGTACAACATTATAGGGGGAACTTTCTTTTAAATCTTATTTTGTGAAGGAAAATTGTTCATTAATTGTATAGTTATTTGTCATCATAAAAAATAGGAAGATTGTTAGTGCAAAAGTGGTTTTAGCTACAATCCTTTGGTTCATGTTTTGATGATAACAAACAAAAACAAATATGGAACAATTATCCCCTAATTGTTTTTGTTAAGTGTGTAGATTAAGTTAGAAGAAAAGATTTATATTAATGTCTATCTATTTTAAAGTACTATAAAGTACAAGTGAGTTAGAGATAATAATTCAAGTGTTTCTAAACACATAATATTATCATCTAATTAACAAGTAACTATGTTTACTAATAGAGCAAATCAGAATATAGCAATAAGAAGTATTGCGATGTAAAGTACGAGTCAAATCATTAAAGGAAAAAGGGATACAAGTCATTATTATGGTATAAGCTAGATCCTCTGATGAACAAAGAAAATAGAATATTCTAAATAAAGGTTCTCAAGAAACTACTATAATTGTGTTTGACTTTGATGAATAGGCTCTCAAATGCGCCTCCATTAATACAAGCAACAATCTGGTTGTTCCGCCTCTAATAAGTATGTCAACCAAAATGATTGCTTGTCTCTAATAAGTGTGACAAGCAAGTTGTTAACTGCCTCTGGTAATCGAGTCAAGCATCTGATTAGTCTGACTCTAATAACTGTGATAAGCATGTATCATGTTACTTTGATAAAAAAACAACACTCATGATAGTCAATGCTCTGATTGAAGTAATCGATCTGAAATGACAAGCTATGAAAAAGTCAACGCTATGAATAATCAACACTCTAAAGAAGACAAATCTATTTATTATCTGGTAAAAAAATTGAATCTGTTAATTATCTGAAAGTCTTTGTGACATCTTCTAATAGTAACATCCTCTGAGATCTTCCTTCTTAAATTGAAGATGCGCATAATTAGTTATGAAGATATATATGGATACATCTTAAAGACTGATATGCCTTAAATGGTGATTGAATATCTCCAACGGTAACATTCTCAACGAACACTTTTTCTCGCTATTTAAGAAGAACACTCGTTTAATCAATCAAGAGAGAAGGAGGATGAAAATGAAATGAATTAGAAGAAATAATTTTGAAAAAGCAAAGTACAGAGCAAAAGAAAAGTATGAATGAAATATCATCTCATTAGAGACTTATTTAGAATTGATCTAAATCAATCAAAGTATTTTTTATACACTTGAACTGAATGAAATGTCATCTCAATAGAGTAGGGATGACAATGAGTAGGGTACTATAGTACTTGTCACATACCTGCGATTTAAAAAAATACCAAAATATTGTTGTGATTAAATTTAAAAACTATTCAACTATCTTAAATCCAATCATAAAGTATTATAAACCAAAATATTTTCTAACTCAAAACATTTCAAATGAACACTCGTTACAATACACATTAAAATATCCATAATAATACTTTATGAAGTTTCAAGTCCTATGACAATATTATTCGAGATCTGTAAAAACAATTGATACGAAATTGTGTAAGACCCATAATTTTAAAGTACCTTTTATGTATTTTTGGTATATTTTGGATTTTGGCTCGGAGGCTTTTAAGCCAAAGTTAATAATATTTTGGAGTTTTATAATCAAAAAGATATTTCGATGCCAATTAGAATTTCTCGTCGATAAATAAATTGAATTTAACTGCGGAAAATACCTTACGGTTAATTTAAGGCGTTTCGGGTGAAACGGTAATTTAATAAATATCTAGATTTTGAGATATTTGTTAAGTTATATTTATTTTATATTCATATGTTTGCTTGGAGGGAAAAAGAAAGGAAAACTAGAGGGAAGGAAAAGGAAAAGAAAATAGTATATAAAGGAAGGAAGGAAAAAGGAAGAAAGGAAAAGCAAAGGAAAGAAATAGAAAGGAGGGAAAATTGAATTTTCCATCTTCTTCCTCTGCACTCACGTGAGCTTTAACCAAAAATCCATCCTTTCTCCATTCTTCGTTTTCGTTGCTTCCTTTCTTCAAAGCTAGTGACCCAAGGTTGGGTGTGAGTTAGATCAAGGTTTTCGTAACTCCACTCTTCCTCTTTGATTCGAAAACGAAGAAATACGGTTTTTGAGATCCAAACACAAACCCCTCCGTTTCTCCTAGATCCAAACCTCTTTTCTCGAAGAGATAGAAGGGAAAGTTGCTCACCTCCGTGCTACGGTGCTAGTGCACTACTTTGGAAGCGGCGTTGCAAGCGGAGATTTTACCTGAATTTCTCGCGGAACCGGAAACACTCGATAAAGCTAACTTTGAGGTAAGGGCTCCTTCCAAACTTCTAGATTGCATTAGGGACTTATCTGTAGTTGTGTGGGAAGGAAATTGTTAGGGTTAAATGTGTCGATTTGGGGAAAAACCAAACTAGTGCGTTACGGGTAAAACCCTAAGAGTTAGGTTTTGTTTATAGTGATGAATGTTTCGTGGTAAATGAATTTGAATGTCATTGTGTATGATTATGGGTAAATGAAACTTGATGTTTGTTAATTGGTGTGGTTGTTGTGAATTATGGTTTGAATGTGAAAGTATGTTTGAATTTGTTTCTGTGGAATTTGAAAACCATTAGAGTTAAACGAGTATTAAAAATGGGGAATCTTTTAATACCTCGGTTTACTTAATGTGTATTTGAGGAAAATGTTTAAGTTAACTGGGCGTTGAGAATGGGGAATCTCTTAATGTCTCGGTTACTTAACTATCGTTTTTGAAAATCGTTTCGGTAAATGAGTATTAAGAATGGGGAATCTCTTAATGACTCGTTTACTGAATGTTTTGCGAGAAAACCGTTTAAGTCAAAAGTATATTAAGAATGGGGAATCTCTTAATATGACTGTTTGCTTAACGTTTTGTTTTGAAAATCATTAAGTTAAATCGGTATTAAGAACGGGGAATCTCTTAATGACTTATTTAATTAATGTTGTTTGAAAGTCGTTTAAGTTAAATGGGTATTAAAAATGGGGAATCTTTTAATATCTGCATTTGCTTAACGATTGTTGTGAATGGAGTCTGTGTATGCTCATGCATTTCATTTGGTAAATTGTGTCGACCCGTGATAGGTGACACCTTGGTAAACTGTACGGACCCGTGATAGGTTGTACGTTTGCGATTTACATTTTAGTAAATCGTGTTGACCCGTGATAGGTGACACCATGGTAACTGTACTGACCCGTGATAGGTGGTACATTTACGATTTACATTTTTGGTGAATTGTGCTGACCCGTGATAGGTGGCACCTTGGTAAACTGTACGGACCCGTGATAGGTTGTACGTTTGCGATTTATATTTTAGTAAATCGTGTTGACCCGTGATAGGTGACACCATGGTAACTGTACTGACCCGTGATAGGTGGTACATTTACGATTTCCGCTTTTTCTTTTAGTAAATCGTGTTGACCCGTGATAGGTGACACCTCGGTAAACTGTACTGACCCGTGATAGGTGGTACGTTTATGATTTACGCATTTTAGTAAATCGTGCTGACCCGTGATAGGTGGCACCTCGGTAATTGGTACTTTGGCCTGCGATAGGCGGTACAATTATGATTTACGGCCCTTCGAGGAGGGTTTTGGTTTGGAATTCCGAGTCCATGCATTTTGGCATATACGCATTGCATTAGGGTGCCTGGCACGCGAGTCATGTTTGATTTGAGTTTATGATTGAGTGATTCGAATTTTGATTTATCGTGATAACTGAGATGAAGGTGTTAAGTGCTATGTGTTGTGTATTGTGTGTGAGTATGATGGTTATCGAACCTTTGTGTGTCGTAGTAATCGCGTAGAAATTGCTAAGTGTTAAGTGGTGAACTTGATTAGGAATGACTTAGGTTAATTCATGAATTTTTGGAAAACTGATCAGGGAAATCGATTTCCCAATCGATTGGATGGGTAAACAGGGACTTGGCCAATTCACAAAATCGATTAGCCAATCGATTTTGTAAATCAGCCTTTTTAAAATCCCTTTCGAAATCGATTGCCCAATCGATTAGGCCTTAAGTCAGGGGCTCAGGAACCAATCAATCGATTTACCAATCGATTGAATTCAGCCCAGGATTCTGTTTTCATTAAGAATCCCTCACCAAATCGATTAGGAAATCGATTGGCTCGAAACCAGGGGCTCAGGAACCAATCAATCGATTTACCAATCGATTGAATTCAGCCCAGGATTCTGTTTTCATTAAAAATCTTCACCCCAATCGATTGCCCAATCGATTGGCTCAGTGAAAATCCTCATTTTTAGTTGTATGATTAATTGCTCATGAATCTATCCATGTTTTGTTTTACCATGTGTTAATTAGGAGATCGAGAACTGCATTCTACCTTCATTTTCATTGGCAATGTACTGTATGAACTTTTCGCACATGGAAAATCCTGTTAAGATGCATGCTTAGTTAAAAAGTTGTTTTGAGCATTCAAAAACTTAATTGCTATGTGTTAACTGTTATTTTCTGGTTGGTGACCCTTTACACTATTGTGGAAATCTGGGCTTTGCCCTCAGATGAGAGTCAGGACGGCCCTACTGGTTCGTACCCTACGGACAGGGATGGAGATGGGAATGCTTGACTGCGGTTGTGTTAGGAGGATCTCACGGGGCGCGTGGAGATTACTCAGGGTGTATAGTTTTTGGTAGGATGATCAGATTAGGATGATGTATAGGGACTAGGGGTCCTTCTTTTTGGGTTGGAGTATTTTAGTTTTGGAAAACTGTACTTATACAAATATTATCAGTTTTATATCATCTTTGAATGGGTTCCGTGTACCATTTGATGTTTATGTAGAAATGTTTTGGGATTTGTAATTGGAGAAACTTTTCCGCTGTTTGTAAATTATAATGACTCAATTATTTATCCAAAAGCATTTCCTGATTTATTTCTTTGTTCGTTTTTAATTACTTTTAGAAAAGAAAAAAAAAAAATATACCCTCGCTTTGAAAAACGGGGTGTTACAAATTGCAAGTATAATTATAAAGTCACGATTAATAAAACATAACTCTTAGTTATAAAGTCACAATTATTTACCTATTCATCATAATCAAATTCTTAAAAAGTTTGCAAACGATTATCTTTCAATTATAAAAATTGTAGTGGTCAAATGATATTAATAGAAGTTAAAACATAAAAGAAAACCATTAATTAAACTAAATACTAATATAAATAAATAATATATTTATATACGTGCGGGTGTGGGGCGGGGTGGATACTATAGTACCCGTACCCGCACCCATACCCGCTTAATTTTACGGGTAATTACCCGTCCTCGAGCCTATACCCATTATGCGGGTTTTTACTCTATCAATTGTGGGTTTTTTGCAGGGGGCCACTAGGTCTGGATCTAATTGCTATCCCTACAGTAGAGACTTATTTATCTTCTGACTGAGGAAGCGCATGACATCCTTTGATTAATGTCATCCTATGAGATATGGTCTCGTAATAGAAGATACACAAAATCAATTATAAAGATATATGAATATGTCTTAAAGACTGATTTGTCTTAAATGTTGATTCAAGATCTTTGAAGGTAACATTCTTAATGGATATATCTCTCTAGATTTAAGAAGAAACCGATCAATATGAATCATATAGCTAAGAGAATGAAAAAGACAATGTGTTAAGAAGAGTTTATGTAAAAGTCTACAATGTAAAATACATGTTTTTGATGAAGACAAAGACCAACAATTATGATCAAGGCAACAAGCTCAAAAAGAAGTTCAAATATCTTCATTGATAAGCTTTAAATCCAAACATATTAGATGTTTTAATGTAAAGGTAAATGATACAACCAATACCTCAAATACATGAGAACCATTCATATTTACGTATGCATATAAAGTATTTTCAAAAGTCAAAATTACATTAACAAAGTCTTAAAACTAATATTTTTGACAAAATACAAAGGTGAATTCGGATACAGCATAGTGTATTCGAATACAGGTGCTAAGTCAGAAGCAAAAGTTTCACATGTGTATTCAACTACGACCTACTGTAGTCGAATACACACAACAAGTCAGTAACTAAACTTTCGAATCTGTATTCGACTACGACCTGCTGTTGTCGAATATTTACAGCAAGTCAGTAGCTAAACCTTCGAATATGTATTCGACTACGACCTGCTATAGTCGAATACAAAGCAAATCAGTGGCAAAAATCACAAATTTGTATTCGACTACATGAAAGATGTATTCGAATACAAGGTGCAAATTTTGAATAAATCTGAACGTTACAAAGAGGTATATTCGAATACATACATCCTGTATTTGAGTACAACTGGAAGCAATACAATTCTTCAGATCTGAAATGGTTCTAGATCATTGTATTTCTTCATCAAACCTCTTGGATCAATGGCCACGAATCTGAAGAGATGTTTATGGAGTATAAATACACAATAACTTCATATCAAACTACACACAATCCTTGAATCAAACCTTGAACAACTTTGAACAAAATTCTGATTTTTTACAAAGTACTTGCATTTCATTTTCTTATCATTCAGAAAGGTTCTCAAAGTACTTGAAGTATTATTGGATTGAAATCATTATACCTCTCTTATATCCTTATTCCAAATCATATTATATCATTTGTAAAAGAAAGTAGTACTTTCTTAAAGTAGCTTAATCTAAGATAGTGGTGTGCTATCTTAGAAGTATTGTTAGAAGTTTGTAGCAGAAATCCTAGGGTGGGAGTTGTACATTTTCTGACAATAAGTGGATTAATCTCTTGTGGTGTGCAAGAGGACTGGATGTACCCTTGGTCATAAGGAGAACCATGATAATTCTATCGTTTTCATTTAATTACTGCCATTTACTTATTATCAGTTACTATCTTAAAATAGAAAATTCAATTACCATATCGCTGAAAACAAGAAAATCTCCTAACACCTAATTCACCCCCCCCAGGATAATCTCTTTGTGTTCATTATTTTTCTGCCATTTATCTTGCTCATCCATTATCTTAAATCAGAAAAATCGATCATTAAATCTATAAAAACAAGAAAACCTCTAAACACCTAATTCACCCCCCTATCTTAGGCGTACCTCTGTACTTACAATTGGCATCAGAGCAGGTTCAAGTAACTTACTCCTCGATCATTACTCATGGCTTCCACACAACCTGTTTTCAGATACGGTGGCAATAGTAACAAACCACCATGTTTCATTGGAGAACACTATGATTTTTGGAAGATACGTATGCAAGCATATCTTGAAGAACAAGGAGACGACATATGGGATGTTGTAGAAAATGGTCCTTACATTCCAACAACGGTCATCAACAATAAAGAAGAAACAAAGATAAAAACTTCATGGACTGACGATGATAAAAGAAAAGTGATGTTCGATAAAAAGGCCAAAAATATGCTACAATCAACACTTAGAATGGATGAGTTCTTTTGTGTATCTCACTGTAAAACAACCAAAGAAATATGGGATACGCTGGAAGTAACTCATGAAGGCACCAATGAGGTAAAAAGATCTAAACTCAATACACTATCACAAGAATATGAATTATTTCGAATGCAACCCGAAAAATCTATTTTAGATCTACAGAAAAGGTTCTCCCACTTAACCAACAATTTGACGGCTCTTGGAAAAATCTTCACCAACGATGAATTAAATCTAAAAGTATTAAGATCATTAACAAGGGTCTGACAACCAAAAGTGACAGCAATCTCCGAAAAGAAAAGCCTATCCAAAATGTCTCTTTTTGCATTATTTGGAAAACTTCAAGAACACGAAATTGAACTTGGAAGGTTAGAACAAAATGAAAGTCAAGAAAAGAAGACCACAAACATTGCTCTAAAGACCGAATCAAGAGAACAAATCAAAGACGAAAATTCAGATGAAGATGAAAACATTACTTTCCTTGTTAAGAAATTTGGTAAGTTTCTTAAAAATGACAGAACTTTCAAAAAGAAAAGTTTCAGGAAGAAAAATAGTTCTACTTCAAATCAAAACTTCACTTGCTTTGAATGCGGGAAGCAAGGTCATATCAAGGCAGATTGTCCAAACCTTATTAAGAAAAATGCCATAAAAAAGAAAGACTTCAAGAAGGTATACATAGCTTGGGAAGACAACGAAGTGAGTTCATCTTCAGAAACAGAAAGTGAAGAATGCGCTAATGTTGCATTGATGGCATCGCATCAATTAGATGACAAAGAAGAGGTTAGTAACATAGACTCCCTTCATCATAATAAAACTAATAGTGAATTGATTATAGAATATAATGATGCTCAAAACGCCATTAAGACAAAGTAACAACACAAAATTCAATAAGCATTACCGTATATAAATTCTCTTGTAAATTATTGTTTTGCAACTAATTAGTTGCAAAGCACCAATTGAACATCTACAACGCCAGATATGGCTGAAGTACTCTACATATGTCACGTGGATTTCTCACCAAAATTCAGCACTGCACTAAAACAAAGTAACAACACAAAACTCCGAAAAATCCCTACTTAATCAAGGAAATAATAACATAAATATTTCATTAAATCAAATAGCTGAAATTAACAAAATATATCAAATAACTTCTTAAATTAACAAATGATTAAAGATAAATAAGACTAAAAATAATGAAAAATATGCATATGATGAAGAGTCATCAGACAACATTGTTCCCTATAAACCATCATCAAGAAGAGTCTTAACACCACTTCAAAAAATTCCAAAACTAACTTCCGACTACATCAACACTTAAATACTATACCGAATTCGACAATCAAACAACTTAACCCGACGCATGATCAGATAACGACTCCCAACCTACAGGTTGACCTACAATCTCTAACCAAAGCTCCACAACCCCAAAGAAATCCAAACCAAAGCTCTGATACCACAACTGTAACACCCTGATTTTTAATAGCGCGGGTGTATTTTTTTATTTATTTATTAAAACAAATTCAAAAAAACAAAGAAATAAAGAAGGAAATACTTTTGGATAAATATTTAAGTCGTAACACAACGACAAAAGTCAACAACATTTACAAGCAGCGGAAATAGTTTGAATAAAAATCCAAAGTATTTAAAATAGCAAAATGTATCGGGGCTAGGAGACCTATCAAACATAGCTCATACCCCTGGGGTATTCTTGGCAGACACCTGTACAATAGCACTGCCCAAGAATCTTAACTTCCCCAAGTCACATAAAAAAGTAGTACATGGACCCATCAAAATAAAAGTCTAGCTGACAATATTGGTATAGATACAGTCTTCCAACATACAGTAAATACATCCACAAAAGAAAGACCTCTAGTCCCTATACAACCGTCTAATCTGATCATGACTCAAAAAAACTTCACAACTCGGGTGATCGCCACGCGTCCCGCAAGATCCTCCTGACACAGCTCCAGTCAGGTGTGTCCAATTACCTTCCCATTTACAGGGTACTAACTAGTGGGAAGATCTTGGTTCTCATCTGAAGGCAAAGCCCATATTTCCATAATAGTTCTAAAGGGTCACCAACCGAAATTAACAATTAACATATAGCATTTAGATTTCAATGCATAAAATAACCTTTCAGCATAGCATGCACCTTGAAAGGGTTTGCATATGCCAAACATGCATAAACAAAGTTGAAAACCAAAGTTTTAAACAAAACTGCAATGTCGTATTGGAATACAACATCTCTGTATTAGAATACAAGGCTATTCCAGAAGTCAGTAGCAAAAACAGCATAGTTGTATTCAACTACAGCCTTGTGCATTCGACTACACAGAAGTTAGTAGCAAAAACAACATAGCTGTTTTCGACTACAACCTTGTTTATTCGACTAAACAGAAGTCAATAGTCAAATCAGGATGGTTGTATTCGACTACAGCTTAGTGTATTCGACTACCACATCAGAGAAATGCAAAATTAAGTTTTGGAATGTTTCGAAAAGGTTTCGCAATCAATCCACACTTACACACAAATCCAAACAATCAAACTTAGCAATTATGGCACAATCACAACAACAATTTGAGTTTACACATGCAATCATAACCTTGAATCAAACATGACTCGCGAGGTTTCGCAATCAATCAACACTTGCACAAAAATCCAACCAATCACACTTAGCAATTATGTCATAATCACCACAACAACAACTTGAGTTTACACACGCAATCATAACATTAAATCAATCATGAATCGCATGCCAAGCACCCTAATGAAATGCGTGTATGCCAAAATGCATAGACTCAGAATTCCAATCAAAACCCTCCTCGAAGGACCGTAAATCATAATTGTACCGCCTATAACAGGCCGAAGTACTAAATTACCGAGGTGCCACCTATCACGGGTCATCACGATTTACTAAAAACGTAAATCGTAAATGTACCGCCTATCACAAGCCGAAGTACTATTTACTGAGGTGCCACCTATCACGGATCAACAAGATTTACCAAAATGTGTAGTCTATCACGGACCTTACACGACGTGACAATCCCTGCAAGGATAAGATGAACCAACAAATCACAAGGCATCATCTCATGGCCCATTCAGTCACCACTATCACCATGGCCCATCCGGTCGCCATGTACAATGAAATGCAGGAGCATACTCTGACTCTATCCACGCCGATCATTAAGTAAATGCAGATATTAAAAGATTCTCCATTTTTAATACTCATTTGACTCTAACGATTTTCAAATTCCACAGAGAGCATACTCAAACATTTATTTTCCACCACACACATCAAGTTTAATCCACAATTTACATTAAATTCGATCAATTCAAAAACCACAAAATCCACACCAAGTTCAATCATCAATCACCATAAAATTTCTACAAAACTCAAACATAACACATGCCAAACTAATTTTCACAAACCACAACTCAAACACATCAAATTTCTTTTCCTCAACTACACACATAGATGAATCAAATTCATTTTCCACGAAAACACTCATCAATTTCACCAAAAACCCAACTCCAAACTTTCACCCTAAAAGCATTAAATTCATTTTCCTCAAATCTACACTTCAAACCCAACAAATTTATTTTCCACACAACCACAAATAAGTCCCTAAATGCAAACTAAAAGTTTGGAAGGAGCCCTTACCTTAAAGGTAGCTTTAACGAGCGATTACGGTACCGCGATTAATTCCGGTAAAAACTTCGTTCGCGTCGTAGCTTCCAAAGTTGACTCACTAGCACCATAGCGGAGTGATGAGCAACTTTCCCTTCTATCTCTTCACGAATTAAAGCTTGGATCTAGAAGAAACGTGAGGGTTTATGTTTGACAGTTTTGAAACCCGTTACACCGTTTTTCTTCGTTTTCAAATCAAACCAGAAGAATGAAGCTGAGGAATCTTTGTTTTCTGACCCACCAAGCCTTGGTTCCTTTTCTTGAAGCAAAAGGAAACAACGAAAATGAAGGGAGAAGGAAGAACGAGAATGGGTTCGTGAGGCAGGGAGGAAACATTTTCGTTTTCTTCCGTTTCTGTTTTCCTTTGTTTTTCCTTTCTTTCTTTTTCCTTCCTTTCTTTTTCTTTCTTTTCCTTTTCCTTTAGTTTTCCCTCCAAACACACACACACACACACACACACACACACACACACACACACACACACACACATATATATATATATTTTAATTATAACTTAACAAATATCTAAATATCTAGATATTTATCAAAATTACCATTTCACCCATAACTTCACAAACCATTTGATAAAAATATCTACTCTCGTCGCAACTCATTTGACAAATACATTTTCAGCAATCCAAGATGTTTTTAACAAAATTGCTCGGTATTAAATTCTTCGTAACATAAATAAATTATTCTTCGACAAAAGATTCACCGTACTTAATCTAATTTATTTATCGACAAATAATTTTAATCGGGGCATCAAAAGATATTTTTGGGCATTAAACTCACAAAATATCAATAACTTGGCTAAAAAGCCTCAGAGTTCAATACCAAAATACATAAATTAGAATTTAAAACTATGGGTCTTACAACATACTTTGTTAAATCTGTAATGTTTGGGTCAAAAGAAGCAATTGGGTTACCATATGCTAAAGTAGTTTCTCGGATTTTGGAACATTTTAGGATGGACTTATTTGAAGAAGTCATGTATACACCCACAAAGGAAAACCTGCTGGACTTGGGCGTCCTACCTAGCATGAGGATAGTCTGGAATGAGCAGCTTCAATCATATGTGCATAAAGGTGACCTTGGTCAAACATCTGATGCCGCTCAAGAGGACACTACAGACCCCTCCAATGCTGCTGCCCAAGATGATGAAGGTGGCGAGAAAACAGCCTCTGATGATGATCATATCTCCAATCACGTGGTCATGAACAAACTTGACTCTTTCAAAACCTTCATTCAAACCCAATTCCAAAATATGACCACCTCCATCGACACCCGCTTTCAAACCATCGAAACTACTATTGCTCGGAACCACGACGCATTGTCTCAATAACTTAGTAGTTTATCTAACAAGATTGATCATCTTCACCTCCCGCCAGATGTTATCATATAGATCAATACTAGGAATTTATTTGTTGTAGTTTGGTTATGTAATGTTTTGTGTTGCTATCCATCAAACTCATTTACTATATCTTCCTTTATGATGTACTTAATTGAACATGATTCCATCCTTAACTATGTCATTCTCTTTTGTTTACAATGTGTGCTATTTTCCCCTTTATTAGTGTTTATATGCTTGAAAATGTATGTTTCTATATTTTTCCTTCTTTTTGATCATGTCAAAAGGGGGATAAAATTTGGTATTGTTGTTTCTTTAAAACCTTGTAGGTCTTGAAACAAGTTTTCAAATTGATCACATACATTCAAGTTCAACGGGTGAGTACGCGTAAATTACGGGGGAGCAATGTTAAAATGATGCAATCTCTCCAAAACAACAACGTTTTGTCATAATCAAAAAGGGGGAGAATGTAAAATACATGTTTTTGATGAAGACAAAGACCAACGAATATGATCAAGGCAACAAGCTCAAAAAGAAGTTCAAATATCTTAATTGATAAGCTTTAAATCCAAACATATTAGATGTTTTAATGTAAAGGTAAATGATACAACCAATACCTCAAATACATGAGAACCATTCATATTTACATATGCATATAAAGTATTTTCAAAATTCAAAATTACATTAACAAAGTCTTAAAACTAATATTTTTGACAAAATACAAAGGTGTATTTGAATACATCATAGTGTATTCGAATGCAGATGCTAAGTCAGATGCAAAAGCTTCACATCTGTATTCGACTATGATCTGTTGTAGTCGAATACACACAGCAAGTCAGTAGCTAAACTTTTGAATCTGTATTCGATTATGATCTGCTGTAGTCGAATACACACAACAAGTCAGTATCTAAACCTTCGAATCTGTATTCGACTACGACCTGCTGTAGTCGAATACAAAGCAAGTCAGTGGCAAAAATCACGAATCTGTATTCGACTACATGAAAGATGTATTCGAATACAAGGTGCAAATTTTGAATAAATCTGAATGTTACAAAGAGGTGTATTTGAATACATACATCATGTATTCGAATACAACTGGAAGCAATACAATTTTTCAGATCTGAAATGGTTCTAGATCTTTGTATTTGTTCATCAAACCTCTTGGATCAATGGCCACGAATCTGAAGAGATGTTTAGGGAGTATAAATACACCATAACTTCATATCAAACTATACAGAATCCTTGAATCAAAACTTGAACAACTTTGAATAAAATTCTGATTTTTTACAAAGTACTTGCATTTCATTTTCATATCATTCAGAAAAGTTCTCAAAGTACTTGAAGTATTATTGGAATGAAATCATTATACCTCTCTTATATCCTTATTCCAAATCATATTATATCACTTGTAAAAGAAAGTAGTACTTTCTTAAAGTAGCTTAATCTAAGATAATGGTGTGATATCTTAGAAGTATTTTTAGAAGTTTGTAGCAGAAATCCCAGGGTGGAAGTTGTACATTTTCTGACAATAAGTGGATTAATCTCTTGTGGTGTGCAGGAGGATTGGATGTACCCTTGGTCATAAGGGAAACCAGGATAATTATATTGTGTTCATTTAATTACTGCCATTTACTTATTATCAGTTACTATCTTAAAACAGAAAATTCATCCATAAGATGTACCTAAAAAGGTATAACAATACGCATGAACCTCAACAATGAATTACCAAAAAGATGAGAAGGATTCTAATGGTGACAACTTGGAGAGATAAACATACTTAAAGCCTGAAAATGTAGAATAAATAGTACTTGTATGCTAATGTTTAAAATGGTGGATTAAGTCCTCGACTGTACTGAGAAAAAAATGTCTCTGTAAGGGGGATGATTAGAAGTAACATTAGTCTATTGTGAACTAGTATAAAAATCATAGTGTCCCTTCTCTCTCTATGTTATTCTAATCCAAGTTCTTTATGATTCCACTATATTTTCACTAAACCTGTTTTATAATCGTAAGTTGAATGATTTGATAAAGAGCATAATTGTAGTTAAGCAACTCCAGTATTTTTCATAAATGAAAAAATGCAATTCAAACCCCTTTTATTGTGTTTTTCAGCACCTTCAGTAATGCATTTTTCAACTTTTAGACTTTATTTTCGTGATTCTTCTTCACATAACCTTGTGGCCGCTCAAGAAAAGTAGTTTCTTTTATCTCACTATGTAGAAAAGCACTTTTGAAATTAAGTTGGTAAATACTTCATCCTTTAAAAGCCGCCAAACAATGATAGTTCTTATGGTATCCCAACTAGCAATTGGTGCAAAAACTATACTTTAATATACTCCAAGTTTATGAGAATACCCCCCAACAACAAACATGGCCTTGTATTTCTCAATCTCTCTTTTCTCATTGTAGTTTGTTTTGTAAAGCCATTTTACTCCAAATTTTTTTTTTGCATCTTTGGGAAGTGTGGTCAAAACCCATGTCTCATTCTTTTAATAGACTTTATTTTATTAGTGCAAAAGTAGTTTATAGCTACAATTATCTAATTGATGTTTTGTTGATAACAAAACAAACAAACGAAGAACAACTATCCTATAACTATGTTTGCTAAGTGTACATATAAAATTAGAAGGCAAAGCTTTATATGAATGACTATCGATTTTGAGATAGTAAAAATTACGAGTAAATTAGATATAACAATCTAAGTATTTTCAACACAAAGAATATTATCACCTAATAAATAAGTAATTATGTTTACTAATAAAGTAAGTCATAATATAGTAAATAAAAGTATTGCAACAAGTTTCTAATAATCTACAATCTGAGTCAAAACATTCTAGACAAAATAAATATAAATCAATAATTGACCCTCATATCACAAAGGAAAAGAACATTACAATTATCATATGCTTATCGCTCAAGTTAAATAAACGTCAAAACCTTCATTGATCCATTGACTTCATATCGAAAAACAAAAAGAATTGAATAAATCCTCTATTCAAGTCAATGCTCTAAAAGTCAATCCTCTGTTAAACAAAGAAATAGAATTTATTACTCAAGGAAAATGCAGCGATGCTCTAAAGAATCGGCTAAAGTTGTGTTTGACTTTGATCAATGCACCTATAATGAATATGATATTACAAATTTACTCTGATAATCCCGCGTCTGATAAATCTGGCAAACCAATTGATCGTTTGGTCAAAACATCAAGTCAACACTTTGACAAAGTCAACATTCTGATAAGAAATCAACTTTCTTAAGTTAATCATCTGAACCCATAACTATGGAGAAGACAACTTCATCTGCTCATCAAAGATGGAGTTATCCTCTTCATGAATAAGCGCATGATATCCTCTAAAAGTGTCACCCTATGAGATTCGTCTTCTTAAATCAAGATAAGATGAATAAATTATAAAAATATATATGGACAAGTCTTAAAGACTGATTTTCCTCAAATACTGATTCAAGATCTCCAATGGTAATATACTCAACATATAGAATCCTTAGTATTTAAGTAGAAACCGGTCAATATGGAAGTGCTATTGAAAATGAATAAGGCAATGCTCTAAGAAGAATTTTTAAAAGTCTATAACACATCAATAAAAAATAATTAATGAAAAATCCTTTAAATAGAGTTACTATAATTGATGTAAATTGATCAAAATGTTTCATACACTTGAATTGATATAAGAGTTGAAATGTAATATCCTGTCAATGAGAGTTAGAATCCTAGAAACAATTTTTTTTTTATCAATTTATATATAAATTAGAACCAATGTAAATTAGCCCAATAGTGGCAACAACTCTTTCATCCATAAGAGGTGTAAAAATAATTATGAACCTCAAAAATAGCTTGCCAGAAAGCTGAGAAGGGTGATAATGGTAACCGCCTGGAGAGGCATATGAAAAATAGTGGATTAAGTCATCGACTATACTGAGACAAAATATCTTTGTTAGAGGAGGATTAGATGTAACAAGATTCTGTTGTGGACTAGTATAAAAACCCTTGTATCTATTCTCTCTCTCTTTCTCTATTATCTTAATATGAGTTCTTTATGATTCAATTTTATTTTACTTCAATTGCTATATAATCATTAGTTGAATGATTTGATTAAGAACATATTTTTTTGGTTAAGCAACTCAAATAATATTTAGAAATGACAAAACACAATTCAAACCTTATTTTTCTTGTATTTTTCAACACCTTCAATTGGTATCAAACTCTAGTCTCTTGATTTAGAATTTTAGCTAGTACGAGTAAGTAAATATTCTTTACTGTCCGAAATACTAGCAAAATGGTTTGAGATAGTGTATGTTTTTGGTTCAATCCTATTTTCCACTTCTCTTGAAACTCTTATCTTTAAAATTTATTTCAAAACATGGATTGACAAAAACGGATTATTGAAGACTGAAGTTTCATTGATATTTCTAGTAGTAAAGAATTCAATCAAACTCCAATACAACAATACTCCTTCGACATGTGTAACACCCTAAAATTTATTATAAACTATTTCATTAATTAAATAGGATTTAAAAAAATTAATTTAGTATTAAGGTTGATTTTAAATTTATGTTGATAAATAATTATGATAAATGATTTTGTTATTGTATGCTTTTTATGGTGTGATAATTTTATAGATATTTAATTTAGTGGATAAAATAAATTTTTAATATTATATTTATTTATTTTATTTTATTACTTTTGTTAAAAATAATTATATTTTAGTGTGAGTATTTTGGAGAATAATATTTAAGTTATGGTTGAGTAGTATTTTTTAGAACTTTAAATATAATTAAATATAATTAAATATAATAAAAGAATCATGTTTGAGCCATATTGATATCTACACCCTTATTTTACTACAGCTACACTTTCTGACTTGGGCCTTTACTAATTCTTCACCACCGATTATAAATAAAACGATATTCGCACTCCTCTGATTTAAAAAAGAAAGCACTCATGCTTTTTCTTCTTCAACAGCTTTAGAACATCAAGCCCTCTTCCAATCAAATTACATTCTCTCTATTTATTCACTATTTCAGTCGAATTCTACACCTATCCCACGTGAAAATCGATCACTTAATCCATTTTTGATTAGTTTTGTCAATCATGACTTCGTTTCATGAGAAACAACCAATTCTTCCTAAGATTCGGGGACTGAATTTTGCCTTTTCTGGCCAATGTGTTTGTCGTTTACAAAAAAAAAAAAAACGGATATCCTTTTCGGATTTCTCTCGTCAAAACTTTGAAGAAATACTTTTCATTTGTGCGTCGGACCTTATCGGTCGACGATCTGGCGCCTCAGTGAGACGTTTTCTAACTATGTATTCCACGTCGTTTTATTACTTGGTAATTGAAGAGTGAAATTTACTGAATAACCTCATCCTTTATTTACTGAAAATTATATATTGTACTGTATTACAAAAAATGGGTTCTTACTTTATAAAGAAAATCCAAAAGCTAATTATATAAAAAAGAGATAACGTAGTTAGAATAACTAACTAGTTAAACAAACTAAGCTGAGTAAGACTAAGTCAAAGTATAATACAACTATATATATCAATACCCTCCCTCAAGCTGATGAACATATAGATGTGAATCGAAGCTTGGATAAATTTTTTTGAAATGGTGTAGGATCCAAACATTTTGTAAACATGTCGGCAAGCTGAAGATGCGAAGAAATTGGAAGTAAACGAAAAAGATGTTGTTGAAGCTTTTCACGAACGATGTGGCAATCGAGCTCAATGTGTTTGATGCGTTCGTGGAAGGAAGAATTTGCGGCAATATGACTTGCTGATTGGTTATCACAATAAATAAGTGCAGGTTTCGTGTAAGAAACCTTAAGATCATTGATATGATATGTGAGCCATTGAAGCTCACAAGTAGTGGAAGCCATGGCCCCATACTCGGCCTCAGTAGAAGAACGAGAGACGGTAGCTTGTTTCTTAGATTTCCATGATATAAGAGAATCACCTAGAAAAATGCAAAAATCGGTAATAGATTTGCGCGTCGGGACAACTAGCCCAATCCGAATAAAAAAGGACTTGAGTTGAAGAGAAGAAGATGCTGGAAAAAACAGTTCCTGAGTTGGTGATGATTTGAGGTAACGAAGAATCTGAATTGCAGCCTGATGATGTTGGGAAGTTGGTGCTGTCATGTATTGACTCAATTGCTGAACAGAGAAGCTGATGTATGGGCGTGTATTGGTGAGATATATCAGTTGACCAATTAGGTGTCTATACGATGTAGGATCGGGTAGGAAAGAATGTTCATCTTTGGAAAATTTCTAGTTTTTCTACGTAGGAACAAAAGCTGGTTTGGAAGCCCAAAGACCAACTTCATGTAAGATATCTAGTGTGTATTTGTGTTGTGATATGTGCAGGCCAGCCTTGGAACGAGCTACTTCAAGTCCTAAGAAGTATTTGAAGTGTCCTATGATAGAATTAGTGGGCTTAAGACTAGTGAAAGGTCCAAATCTGCAGTGTGGAGAACTTATGTCTGCAAGGGTAAAAAAGAGAATAAGCAGTCTATTAATGACAGGGTAGAGAAACTCATTAAATTTTAGGGATTTCAGTTACACATAGGAGAATAAATTAAGGAGGGTTGGAGAGTATTGCTCATGAATAATTATAATTATCATTGAATTAGGAGATACTATTTTCTCTGGAGGAGCTTTGCTCTGGATTATACATTGTATCAGAATTTTCCCTTCTTCCATAAATCAATAAATTTCCATTTTAGCTATCATTTTACGTTCACAGATCCCTATTTTTCTGTGATTCTATCATCCTAAGTCCTTGAATTTGAATGTCTTGTTGAGGAAATCTTTAATAAATTGAATTTCAGCAATGTCATTACCTGAAACAATAACATCATCAACGTAGATCAATAAGGCTGTGATTTTATTACTAGAAGATTTGGTAAACAACGAAGGATCAGAGGCAGATTATGAATATCCTATATAACATAAAGTAGTGGAAAATTTTGCAAACCATTGGCGACTGGATTGTTTTAAGCCATACAAGGATTTTAAAAAGTTTGCAAACATGTGTAGGATTAGCAGTAGAAATGCTAGGCGGTAATTGCATGTAAAACCTCTTCTTCTAAATTACCATGTAAAAATGCATTATGCACGTCTAGTTGATGAGTATGCCAATTTTGAGAAGAAGCAATAGATAAAAGTAATCTTATAGTTATGAGTTTAGCGATAAGGGAATATGTGTCAAAAAAATCTACCAGCTTTATAATTTATCTTATAGACCCATTTGCAACCTATTGGTTTTTTACCATGAGGGAGAGGAGTCAAAATCCAAGTATTATTTTGGGTGAGAGCTTGAATTTCAGAATCCATAGCTTGAATCCAAAAAGGGTGTTTAATCGCATGCTTATAAGTGTGTGGTTCTTGGACAAAAGAAATAGCAGAAACTAAAGAAAAATGTGTAGGTGATAAATTGTTATAAGACAAAATAGATGAAATTGGATATAAAGCCTTGAATGAAGAATCAACCACAACTATATTACACTGAAAATCCTGCAAATAAGCGGGTTTTTGCCTTGGTCTAGAGGACCTTCGTAAGGTAGGTGCAGGGCTGTTAGTAGAATCAGTAATAATAAATGTGTGGTTATCAAAATGTGAATTAGGAAGTATATTAGAAACATGACCAATATCATCTACAATATAAATGGGATCATCAAAGAGAAGTGTAGTAAAATCAGTGACATCATTAGGAATACAATGCACATTAATAGAATCAATGGAAGGATAAGGAAATATATGCTCATAGAAAATAACGTTTCGTGAAGTAAAAATATCCCGTGTATTAAGGTCAAATAAAACATAACCTTTTGTCCCTAGTTTAAATCCAAGAAATAAACATTTGCGAGCTCTAGGATCCATTTAGTCCTATTATTTAATAAAGTTGAAGCAAAAGCAAGAAAACCAAACACTTTTAAGTCATTAAATGTAGGTGGCATGTTATAAAGCATATCATAAGGTGTCTTGTTTTGCAAGACAAGTGTAGGTAATTTGTTAATAATAAAAGTGACATGACAAAGCGCAAAAGACCAAAAATGTAACACCCTGAACCCAAATTGAAGTAAAAAGGTAAAATGCACTAGTTTTAAAGAGATTCGCAGCGGTTCCAAAATACTTTAAGGTTCAAGACGTCACATTCACGCTTACACAAAATGCTTGAATAAAAATTTTCAATAAAAAAAAATTCTTAATATCGAATATAGTTGATGTTTATTAAATAAATACTTTTGATGTAAAAGCAAGTTCTAAACTTAGAGACAATTAATTTCTACCTCTGAATAACCGATAAAATAACACAATTGATCAATCAAATTTACAAAAATCTAAATTGTTCATAACTCAACAAAATACGAAAAATTACTCCCACCCAATATCACCTATTCAGAGCGTGGATCCCCAATCGATAACCTGAAATAACTGCGCTCTCGCAAGCGCCAAACACAAGCAACGAGGGGTGAGCTTCGAAAACATGTAATAGTATAAAATAATTGAGAAGAACATGTAAAAAAAATATTAAACACCGTATCATATCAAATCACAACCAACAAGAATAATCAAGGTAAAACATTGATACAATCCACAACATCAAGTAAGTAAATACACAAATCAAGTAATGTTATGCATGCTCTTATACTCTAGACTCCTCCTCTTTCTTTGGTACCATTCTAACTCTGAAGTACTTGGTTAGGAGGCTCGATACTATGCCACCACGCAAGTGGACGAACAATTCAAATTGGCCGTGTCCTCATAGATCCCTCAACTCAACCCGAGACACATATACGTGACAGTCGAGGTAAACGTGTGTTGCGTGGTAGCTCCCGACATTTGGAGTGCTACCTCCAAGTCACCTAGGAATTCCCCACCCGAATACCTCCAAGGTCTAACAATCTTGCCTTAAGGCTCAACAGCAGACCGCCACGACCAGGCTCATTCAGTTGTACTTCCCCATAATCACTAGGCTTGTCAGGCCCTACCTATATGATGACCAAATAATCTCCACTTCAAAAATTATCAACAACTACTTTCTCCCCTCGTTGTCCTAGGTTACTTACTCCATTAAGAGAACCATCATTGGCACGGGTCGAATTCATCACTATTCAATTAAACACAATACGCATTTCATGATATTCATCAGGGTGGTAATATCACAAGTCAGGGAGCACACATCGTCATTGCAGATTTCCATAGTCATACATTACATTCAGAATTTATCATCATGATACGTCATCTCAAACAATAAAGGATCTACACTCACATATAATAATAATACTAGACCATTCACACACACCACATCAATTGCAAGGCAAATAATTACAATTCATCACATTTTATATCATATATCAGTATCAAGGATAGATATAAACAAAACACAGAATGAATCAAATACACAATTCTACAATAATTCAACTATCACACGATCTTCAAAAATCAAATCAAACAACATCCTATAAAAGTTTCTAATTCATATTTTAACCTCACAAAATTCAAGTTTGCTCATTAGTCAATTATTACTCAAAGGCCTTCTGCCATACGTAGCGAGCCCCGAATGAATTGTGGGAAATACGGTATTCCCGTTCATCTCACTTAATTTATACTCATGCATTCGAACTCACTCTCACCCCATACCTCAATTTGACGCTTTCATAAGATAGAAGGACCATAATGATTTTCAGCAACCATGAGATGTCGACAACACGTCCAAACGAGTCCAAAAGCATCGACGAATTTCAGAGTCAATGAAACGTGGCTGATAATTTTCCCGAGGCATAAAAATCAGCATTATATAATTAATAAAAATATTAGGCGAAGAAACATATTCAAAACGTCGTGAAACATGTTATTAGAAAAGGTCTCACCGACGTACTGGGGCGCCGACAGGGTCCGGCATCAACTTCACCGAAACACACAAATGAGTAGTGCTTCTTGAAGGTTTCGACGAGAGGAATCCAAAAATGATGTCAGTTTTTCAAGATGATGAACGTGTTGGCCGGAGTTTGGCAACACAGCCGCAGCGAGGGTGAAAACCCATTTTTTTTTAAGTATAACGATTGACAATTTCAAGCATAGGTAATGGAAGAGGGTGTTTTGTGGAGTCCAAATATGGTCTCAGTTTTCATTGGTGATAGTCGTGGTGGCCGGAATCTTGATCAAAAGGTGGAGGTGTGATTTTTGACAAAGAGGAATAGGGCGTTTAAGTTTGCGATTCAAGTTGGAAATGAAAGAGAAGATCACAACGATCACAAATGTGGTCTCGGTTTTACACAAAACTTGGTATAATGGTTATAATTGAAGAGAGAAGGTCAAGAAGATATAAGAATGAAGGCGGAGGCTAGTCTACGAAGAAGATGAGGATGCGTACTTCTATTCTCCTTTTTTTTTTTCCTCTTCATTTTATTATTGTTATTATTATCATTATTATTACTATTATTATTAATAATTGGATTTTAGTTGGAGTTAATCCATAAAACACATTCTACTCATTTCTTTTATTTTTTATTTTCAAAATAAAACCAACAATTAGCAAAACTAATTTTTATTAATATATATATAAATACATATTAAACACAATTTTATTTCTAAAATATTACTAATATTTCAAAACTAATATCATATAAAATAAAATAACTTATTTTATTAATCTTTTAAAATACTTTAATACTCAAAATTCTCATATTCCAAATAATCACTAAAATAATACTTATTTTGTTTTTTATACTAGAATTAAAATATTATCATCATTAGAAAATAGTCGAAATTGTAAAATAAATAAATAAAACATCAAAACTTTATATTAATTACTAAATTATAATAAATATATATAAAATCATAGTATCATAACAAAGATATAAAAATATAGGAAATCAATTGCAATTGTACTAGCATCTCAAGATGATTATTTATCAACTAAATAACTAAAAATATAAACCAGTTAGAAAAAAATTGAAGTATAACTATGTGTACACTTAACATCATTCAAACTCACAAAAAAATATCACATTTACTAGATACATGCATATACACGTTAAATTGTCTAAAATCTTATTATTTAAATTATTACACTAAAATAGTATTATTTTTATAAAAATATATAAAATAATATAATATTTGTTATTTATATCACGCATTTAGTCTAATATGTAATTAGTAGATCATAGAAAGGCCCTATATAAAGAAAATTAATTCCAAAATTAATCAACATATATTTTAAAATAATTTTAACCCTAAATCAATTATTTAAAATTCTATTTAATTAATGAAATAATTTATTATAAAATTTGGGGTGTTACAAAAAACATTTGGGAAGTTTGGAGTGAAAAAGTAAAGTTCTAGTGACATTTAATAGATGTCTGTGTTTTCTCTCAATAATGGAATTTTGCTGAGGTGTTTCCACACATGAAGTTTGATGTAAAATACCTAAATCAGAATAAAAAGTAGGTATACTAAACTCAGCACCATTATCACTTCTAATATTAGTTGAAAATTGGGTGGAAACAAAGGTGATAAAGTGATGGAGTTTAGGTCTAGTGTCTGATTTAGCTTTCATACGGAAAACCCAAGTGAATCTTGTGTGATCATCAATAATGGTTAAGAAGTATTTATATCTATCTATGGAAATGTCACCAATGGGACCCCAAATGTCAACATGTATTAAATCAAAGCATGTAAAGAAATGCTAGAACCTAAAGGAAAAGGAAGTCTAGAAAATTTGCCAAAATGACAAGCATCACAAATCACTTTTTTATTGATAAAAACATATGGGAATAATTTATATATATAATGTGCAAAACTGAAATAAAGGGGTGACCTAACCTATAATGCCAAATATCAAAAGAATTAGAATTCATACTATATACATGTTTATTACAAGAAATAGAATCAAGTGAGGAAGAATCATCAGATGGCAAAACAGATTCATCATAGGGCAAAATAGGGGATTTTTTGAGAACTTAGAGATTATTATGATGTTCCACAAGCCCAATCATCTTCCGGGTATGTGAATCTTGAATAACACAAGATTTTTTACTAATCATTAGCCTACAATTTAGGTCATGGGTCAATTCAGAAGTTGAAATCAAACTGAATCTAAATTGAGGTATAAAGAGAACATTGTGTAAAGATAAGGATTTATCAAAGATAATGGAGCAAGAAAAATGTGCAAAGATATGATTACCATTAGGAAATGTAAGGGAAACAGGTTTGATCCTTTCGATTGTAGAAAAACATTGAATGAAAGGACTAACGTGATCAGAAGCACCTGAGTCCAATATCCAAAAAGAGAAGTTTAAAGAAGCAGAGCCTGTATTAGAGACACGTGAAATCACACAATTAGTGGAATCATTGGCTGGCTTTTGATTGTCGTGCATAAAATCTTGCTTTGAAGAGTGAATAAGGTTAATGAGAAGCTTAAAGTCTTCCTTGGACAATTGAGTGGAAGGATCATCTGGAGTTGAAATTGTAGAATGAATCGTCTTGTGATTATTAGCATAATCAGAATTTGAAGTAGATGGTTTATGTGATCAGTAACCCGAGAGAAAACCATGTTTGAAGTAACAATTTTCCATGGTGTGATTTGTTTTATGACAATTGGTGCAAAACATTTGATTTTTTCGATTGGCCTCGTTCTCTACCACGAGCAGGTTGGGGTGGGCCTTGTCCACCAAAACTAGGGTATCTTGAACTGATATGAAAGACAGTATTATCGGGTGTAGTAGCGTTGGTAATTGGTTCATGTTGAACCACCATAGAATATACATTGCTAATGGAAGGGAGAGGGTCCATGAGAATAATTTGTTTGCGTACATTCGCGTAATTTTCGTTCAGACCATTGAGGAAACATGTAACATATTCTTGTTGTTTGAAGGTGTTGACGACTATTCTAAGTTTACATTTGCAGGGAGTCGAACAAATAGAAGAAGGGGTAGGACGAAGATCTTCGAGCTCTTCCCATAAGATTTTCAAATTCGTGAAGAATGTTGAAAGATTGCGATCTCCCTACTTGAAGGAGTGGAGATCACGAAGAAGATCAGAAATACGAAAATGGTTACCTTTTGTGAATCTTTCGCGCAAATCACACCAAAGATCGTAAGCGGTGTCGATGCAGATAGTACTCTAAGAAATATGAGAAGATAAGGTTCTAGTAATCCAAGAAATTACCATATTGTTGGCACGATCCCATAGCTCAAAATCAAGATGAGTTGACACTGGTTGAGGAAGAGATCCATTGATGAATTGAATCTTGTTTTTGGATGATAAAGCACGTTTCATGGCCTTGCTCTATTGTGATAGTTATTATCGTTTAAGGGTGGTGCAACAAGAACATCGCCAAGGTTCTAACTGGGATGAAGATAATAAGGCTTACGAGGGTTGAGAGCGGGATCTTTTGTATAGATGGAGGCAATATCATTTTGTGGTTCAGAATAGGAAGAATCAGAAGAAGAATGAGAGTTAGTGTTGGACATGATGAAAGGGGAAAACCTTGAAAAATGAATGAGGAAAATAATTTATGGGTTTGAGAAATCTAGAAAAATTGTGGTTTGAGAAATTAGAAGGAAAATCTCGAAGGGTTCTGGGTTTTGGATCAGTTGGAAAATCTGGAAGGAAAATTTTGTGGTTTGGAATCAGAAAGAAAATGAAGAAAAATTCAGATTTTGAGAAACGAAGCGTAAGTAAGAATTGTGAAAGTCTGATACCATATTACTTGGTAATTGAAGAGTGAAATTTACTCAATAACCTCATCCTTTATTTACTGAAAATTATATATTGTACTGTATTACAGAGAATAGGTTCTTACTTTGTAAAGAAAACCCAAAAGCTATTTATATAAAAAAGAGAGAATGTAGTTAGAATAAGCAACTAGTTAAACAAATTAAACTGAATAAGACTAAGTCAAAGTATAATACAACTGTATATATCAATAGTTTTAACTCCATTTCAGTTTTTATTTTTTTTTAATTAATTATGAAATTTTGTTTTTATGCTATGCATAATTTATTTGTTGTATTTTGGTGACCTTACGAACCCGTCCTTGATTTCAGACACGTTCCTTGCACGTTGTAGAGTTTTCGTTGCTATTAAACTCTTGGTGATTTGCATATTTTATGAAAACTTCAATTAAAGTATGAGGTGAGTGTGAGTTCAAATTCATGAGTGTAAAATAAGTGAGATGAATCGAAAAACTGCATTTTTCAACATTCATTCGGAATTGCTACATACGACTAATAAGAATACTTGGGATTTAGTGAGGTTAAAACATGAATTAGAAACTTTATAGGATGTTGTTTGATTTAATTTTTATGAATGTGTGCTAATTGAATTATTTTAGAATTGCGTCTTTGATGTATTTTGTACTATATTTGGTAATAAATATCCTCAACATTGTTTGAATGTAAAGTATTACTACGAAAATATGAAATGATAAGGCTTACTCAATGGCTTGTGGTGTTATTAACTTCATTGATATCAAGATACATTGACTTTTCGTATGATATAACCTTAAATTCTATTATGTGAGATTCTATGATGGTGGTGTATGAAAGACCATTTTGACATTTTTTAATTGGGGTGTGTACATATATTGATGTTATCTCTTAGACGATGAATTAATGTGGTAGTTCCAACTCATGTTAAAGATGGTGATCTTAATGAAGTGAGTAGCCTAAGTCAACAAGGGAAGGAGCTAGATGTTAGGGGTATTTGACATTGAGATTAATTTATCATCATATAGGCATGGTCTGACAAGCCTAGTGATGTTAGAAAATTACAACTAAATGAGCTTCATCGTGAAGATCTACTGTTGAGCCTTATGACAAGACTGTTAGGCCTTGGGGGCATTCTAGTGTTGAATCCCTAAGTGTCTTGTGTTGAGTTGAGGAGATCTATGAAGACATGACTAATTTGAATTGTCCATTCACTTGTGTGGTGGGCCTACCTATATGATGAAGACAAGGCTCAAAACCAAATACTTCAGAGTTAAAATTATACCAAAGAAAGAAAAGAAGTTTAAAGTATATGAGCATGCATAACATGATGTTGATATGTCACATATTGATGATATGAATGATTGTGTTATTCTCTCTTGACAATTCTTATTATTGTCTTGTAACGGATATAATATTTACTTGATGTTCTACATATTCTTTTTACTTGTTTTATACTATTACATATATGTTTTCGATGTTCACCCCATTCATTGATTGTATGTGCGTGTTTGCGAAAATACGGTTATTAGTTATTATAGGTTGTCTGTTGGTGATCTATACTCTGATAGGTGATACTAAATGAGAGTAATTTATTGTATTTTACGGAATCTTGAGTTGAAATTCTATTTTGTAAAGTTATTGACAATCAAGTATTAATTTGTAATTTTTTTGTTTGAAAATGAAAATCGATCATCCGTAAGTTTTTTAATGATCAATTGTACATGATAAACCTTGGTTGCTTTGGTTCTAAGATATTTTTCGATGAATATTTTTATGTAAGTGTAAATGTGGTGTCCTAAACCTTTATTTAGAAAGAAGTTTTTATACTTTATTTTAAATTGTTGCGAACTTTGCTTAAATATGAATGTAGTTTGTTTAATTTTTTTTATTGGAGTTTAGGTTGTCAGAACTCAAGGAGATTCTCCATCAGCATCACCCAAAGTTAGTAATGTCGTCGAACTTTGGGATAATAGGAAGCATGAATTTGCTTTCCTCCACCATCATTAATGATTATCACTTTCGATCTTGCACTAAATAAAGATTGTCGTCAAACTAGACCCCAAGGTGGAGCTCTAATACCAAATATTAAGAGCAGAGTTGACAAAATCACAATCTTGAATTGATTGTTTTCATTGGTTGAACTAAAAATGGTTACAACAACATTTATATCAATTGAACTTTCCATGACAGAAAAAACTAACTTGCTCATAAAGGGGCTTCTAACTACATGTGCCTAACAAGACTTACAAGACGAAACTAATTTATAGTACAAATATGGCCCAACACAATAACTCTATTGCTTTATTCCTTTAAAATGATAAATTAGAGTACCCATAGTCACAAAAATTTATTTATTTTTTGTTACATGAGAGAAAGAAAAATAAAAGGAAAACAGAAAACAAAACTAGTTCCTTCAAAATAGACGTTCCTAAAGAATTTGCAAGTATATAGCAGAGGAAAAATAAGAGAGGAGTTGATAAACAGCGACCAACGGTTCCACACCATTTTCTCCTAGTTTTGCTAGAATATCCGCACATTGGTTTCTCACTCAAAGAATATTGTGTAAGGTAACATTCCAATCTTTTGTCAAAAGGTCCCGAATAGCCACCAAAATGTTGACATACTGATGAAATCTAATTTGTACCAATAATCACCAAACTGTACAACATGTAAGGAGTCTGAAAAACATAACAGTTTTTTGAAACCTGCTTGCCAAAAGAGCTCAATGCCAACCAATAGATCTTTGATATCAACATGAAACACATTAGAAATACCTATACTTCCATATAAGGTGAACTGGAAGGAGCCCTCATAGTTCCTAATCAAACCTCCAAAGCATGCTTTACCTAGATATGTAACACTACAATCAACTTTCAAGACCACGATGTCAGCATCAACATGTTACCACTAAACCTCACACGTTGGATGAGGGCTATGTGACGAATCTGCTTACCCAAACGCTTGAGGTGCAACTTGGAGCTGAGTTTGAACCGCAACAACTGTTAAGTTTGTTATAGGTTGGTGCTGATCAAAGACAACCTTATTTCTAATACACCAAATATTCTACGTAATTAAAGGAATAATAGTGCCTAAGGCTCTTATCAAAGCGTCTACCACTTTAGCAAAATTATCAATGCTAATATTCAATCAAAGAGATAGAGGATCTAGGAAACTCCATTCATGCTAAATCAGCGTTAGCATTGGCTTTTTGCTCGTTAGTGTAGGCCAAAAAAAGCCTACGCTAAAAACAGTTTTTCTAGTAGTGTGCAGACATATCATCAGACAATGAACAATAGATTTGTCTGCAGGCATATCATCAGACAATGAACAATAGATTTGTCTGCATTTTTGTAGCACGAGCTCTTAACCTAAAATACATAAATAAAAAATAATCTAATACAATATACATAAATAAAACATAATTTCATAAAAACAAAGACTCTTAGCATTTTACTACCCAAGACATCCTAGCTAGTTGATCATAATTTTAAACACTTGTATTCACTATTAAAAATGTTATCGTACGATAAATATTTATTTATAAAAAATATTATAGATTTTTTCACCCGCTTTATTATAAAATAGTATAATACTTTATGTAAAGAGTAACACTGGTAATTGATAAAAGAAAATAATACAAAGACTTATTATTATTTAAAAAAGAAAACAGATCAAGTCCATCATAAAAATTTAAAATATCAATTAAAATAGTTTCCAATTAGAAACATTACATATCTAAAAAATACAAAATTAATAAGTATTTGAGATTTTTTATGATCAACATATTTCTTGTAATTTTTAGGTTTAAATAAATCTTCATGTTGTTTCTCAAAAACAATTTCACCCTATTCTAATTTTTGTTTTAAATTACTTACTTTTTTGCTCTCGCTAAATAATGTTTTTAGATCCGTCACTGCAAGACAAGATTCAATATGGGACAGGATATATTGCTCACATCAATTTGTTGCTTTCAAATGATTGAATTGTTTGTACTACTCAATGTCGCCTTTGGATAGACCAAATTTTGATGTAAAAAATATACTTAAAAATCAAATGATATTGTATTCAATATCTAAACTTTGATGTCAAAAAATTATTTCTCTACGTATATTTTTGAAATATCTATAAGTTGTAGAAAATAAATAATAAAAGAGAGAGATAAATATATACAACGTCTATATTTTAACGTTCAAATAATACAACTAAAAAAAGGTTTCACCTATTACCTATTTATAAGCTTATATCATTCTAAACTATATTGACAGTTATTTCCTCACTACAAATGATAAAACTTCTAATGTGAGATAAGATTAGCTTGCTTTCATAAGTTTCTACCCATACCATCTTTGGACTTTGGATACTTCTCCATGGCACGTAATATCCGTGTCACTACGTGTGTATGACTCAATTAATTTGTTTTCTTTAGCATTTTTTTACATGATGATAGAAACATGAGCAAAGATACCAACCAATGAGTGAACCCAATAGAAATTTGGTTCATTAGTGAAAAAACGTACTACAATGGGTTTTAATATCAGTTTCGTAGGTAACCGATATAAAAGAAAGCGCGATCCCAATTTTATAAATAAAGAGTACATTTATGCGGTGTTCTTAACTTTATGTTTACACTTGACAGTTTTAAGACATCTATGTGAATTGACTATAAATACTCCAGCAAAATAGAGATTCAAGAAGATCAATCTTTTCAGAAAATCTACATGCTTTTATTGAACAATTCTTTTTGTTATAAAGTAATTGTTTTTCGCATGAACTTTTTTTTATGTATATAATATGGACCTCTCAAATTAAAAATCGTTCAATAACATATCTTTACTATTTGAAGTAAAAAATAAATTTTATATAGTAAAAAAATGGGTAAAATATTATTTAAATCTCTTAAGTTATTTTTTTTTTATTTCATTTTACTTCTATAATTATTTTTTGTTCTGTTTTTGTCTCTTAACTATACTTCTATTAGTCATTTTTGTCAAAAAAAGTTAAATTTTATCATTACTTTGTCGTCATCCATTTGTCTTCAAATCTAATAATTCAGGAATTTATGATTTCTTTCGACCTAAAATCCCAAAAAATTCATCATATGGCCTCCAAACCCATAATCTTTCAACTCAATAACTTCAAATTTAAATTCACAACATTTTGAACTCAAAAAAAAAAAAAAAAAAAAATCTCCAAATCCATTCTTGTTGTTATGGCTACAGATGCAAACTCAATAACACACTCTATATATTCGGTTCCATGGTTTTGTCTAAATAGTCCATTAGAATTCTTGCACTTGTTACAACTTCAAACTTTTACAATAAAAAACATAAACATAGAAACCCTTTGTTGTCAAACTCTATTAAAATTCATTTTCACAAAATCATGGGGACGTGCCTCCTAACTACGATCCATTCCCACTTCCCCTCCAAATCGAAGCATGACTCTAATATCATTTGTTGGGGATTCCAGGGACACATGAGCAACAACGGGACAAATGCTCCAAGAAGAATTTGATACCACATCTCTACCCAAAGCCTTACGACAATGAGTATTGTGCCACATCTATTATATATCCAACGTTTAGCTCATTTTTAGTCAATGTGGGACTTAACCACTCACACTTAAACCCAACAATTTTTCCCACAAGTGGAGTCTCCCAAACCTTATATTCTTGCCCGTCATTATTACAAACGGGACCCACCTCTTAACTACACTGTTAAGAAGACTTTTGACACATGGATCCAACAACATGATCCACTTTCGCTTCCCCTCCAAGTCGAACCATGACTCTGATATCACTTATTGGGGAGTCTTGGGACGCAAGACCAACAACAAGCTAAATGCTCCAAGACCACAAGAGACTTTGATACCACATCTCCACCAAAAACCTTAAGGTAATGAATGAGTATATGTGCCACGTCTCTTATATATCCAATGTTTAGCTCATTCTTAATCAATATAAGACTTAACCATTCACACTTCAACCCAATAATCTCCACCTCAAATGTTTGAGAAAATAAACAAACAAATAAATTTAAATAATAATAAAAAACAAGAAAATAACGTGGAAACTCCAAAATCGAAGAAAAAACCACGACTATTAATGACAATCTGAGAATAACACTATGTAAAAATTGTCACAACACATAGAATTCTCTCAAACAATCCATGATACTCAGTACACTTGCACTCTGCAAAGCAAATATTTGAACTGCATCTCTTAACACTCCAACACAAAAGTATAAGAAAAAAGAAAAGAATCAGATACAAGTTGAAAGTATTTCTGACTGGTACAATTTGTATTGAAGAACTAGAGTCATATATATAGTCTTAAACTCCCCCTTCATTTACAATTCCAAGAAATGTGGGACTATTTCAACATTATCCAATTTTAACCAAACTCATCAATTTCCTCTTTGATTTAAATTGGTGCATCTTTGGCTTTCATTGTCTAAATCGATAACCATGGTATAAAAGGACTATCATACTCCACCATAAAAGGTATATTTTATATGAAGCTAAACCACTCCAAGAATTTACACTTGAAGCTAAACCACTTCAAGAGTTTCTTCTACATTCCGAAAACCATGGTGAAATATATGGTGCAATTTCAATGTTGGCTTTCTTTGGTAGTTTTTTCAATAGCCAACATAATTTTACAGCATACCTTGCATCAATGACAACAAATGCACTTGTGCCAATCAACATATGTGTATTGTAACTTGACGTATTGTAATTGTGCACCAGATAGGTTCTCAAGAAAGAGAGGTGAGCCACAAAGAACCACTTAATAACCAAATATTTCCTTAGCCATAACATTGCCTAAACAACATTTCTATAGTATAACCTTTTTTTTTATGTGGTAGATCAAACAAAGCTGCAACCACAAAGCATACTAAGAACTATATTTTCCTATACTGAACCAAAAGCTCTGATGCCAAATGTTGAGAAAATAAACAAACAAAGAAATTTAAATAACAATTAGAACACAAGAAAATAACATGAAAACTCCAAAATCGGAAGAAAAAAAAATCACGATTGTTGTTTAATGACAACCAGAGAATAATACTATGTGAAAATTGTAATAACACAAATACTTCTCTCAAACAACCCCATGGCTCCCAATACACTTACCTCTGCAATGCAAATATTTGAATAATAGCTCATAACACTTTAACAAAAGAGTGTAAGAGAAAAGAAAAGAATCAGATACAAGCTTGAAGTGTTTTGGACTAGTGAGATTTGTAATGAAGAACTAATCAATATATATAGCCTTAAGTTCTCCCATTGTTTACAATTCTAAACAATGTGTGACTATTTTAACATTCTCCAATTTCAACCAAATCCATCATATTTTTAATTTTTAGGACTTTAAAAGGTTATGAGTATTGTTTGATGAATTTTATAGATTTTTAGATTGAAGTAAATCATAGATTTTTGGGTTTAAAGATGACAAAACTTAATGTTTTTAGACAACAAACAACGGAAATGACTAATTTAACCAACATAAGTATAATTAAGAAACCAAAACGAAACCAAAAATATTTAAGGAGGTAAAATGAAACTAAAAATTAAGTTAAAAATCTAAAAAGAGTAATTTAATCTTAAAAAAAATAATATTTGATTAAAATTTACTAAAAATAACGAGATCTACCTTTCAACATGACCATTGAACAACCTGCAACTTTTAATGATATTAAAAATAAAATAAAATATGATAACGTAAAATAAAATAAAATAAGATTGAAAGAAACAATAAATGTTAAAACTAAATAAAATAACATCAAGTAATATACGATAGGTTCAAAACAAATAAATTAAATTAAAACAGGGTAAATTAGAAAAGATAATATCAAATAATGGTACAAAATAAAATAAAATAAAAATTTAAAGTGTCTAAATTAATTTTAAATTGTTTTATCGAACATTGTAAAATTAATTACTGACAAACCAAAATGTATTGCGCTAAAAATACTTACAACGCTTACTTATATTGAAACACTTCTAATTTTAGCAAAAATGAATTTTGATTCTCCTATTTTTAAAATTATTGTTTTGGTTCATATTAAGGTCATTTTTTTTTTATCGAATAAGCTACGTAAACTCAATTTATGTATCATTCGTGAACTTAATTTATTATGTAGGTAAATTTAATTTTATACGTGAATTGATAAGTAACTTATTTGGATGTAACTGAAAAAAATAAGGAGTGTGACTAACAACAATATAAATAAAATTAATGACAACAATTAAGTGCCACATTATTTAAAGAGTTTAATTACTATGTACTAACAGTACCGTAATTTTTTTTAAAGAGTCAAACATTTCTAATGATTTGGAGGCTGAGATTGACTGACAGTGGAAAAGAACTTTAAATTGTGGATGTATACAAATTAATCCTTATAATTTAAAATGGTGGGAACAAAAAAATTCTAAAATTTAGTGGATCGGAATATGATATTATGATCACTCGAAAGAAAGAATTAAGAGATGAAGCATAAAGGAGAGAAAGAGATAAAATACTGATTTTTAACATAGCAAAGTCCTTTATTTATAGAAAAACTCTACAATTGAATTGAGAGAAAGAAGTGCGGTCCCGTTGATCATATCCACATAAACAGCCGTGCGAAAAACTCTATGTTTTGATTGGTTTGGAAAATTTGACGCACAAAATGTGGGGAGGAGTTGACCGAATCAATTGTTGACTCGGTGGAGGACATAAAAGTGTGTAAAAAGCAAACAATATTAGAGAGAAAAAATCCACAAAGTTTATAAAACAATTTTTATTTTATTAAAGTGTGTAAAAAGCAAACAATATTAGAGAGAAAAAATCCACAAAGTTAAAAAAATAATTTTTATTTTATTTTATAGATATTAAAAAATAATACACCACTCCACCCAAGGAGGTCATACGGCGGCGCATGTGTGGTGGTCTATTTGAGTCTTAAGATTGTATATCCCTTCATAAAATTGGGTACTCTTGAGTATATTCTAATTGGCATACCTCCACTTTATAAATACTACTAGTGTGTTATCTCTATGCGATACTTCTTTATTTCTTATTTTGTTCAATTCACACCAACTAAATATATGGTTTTCAAGATAATTTCCATCCGTTAATATGGACAAAAACTCGATTTTAAAAATCAGAGATTAAAAATTCATTTTTAATAAAATAGAGAATCCAAAATAGAGACAGTTTGTCTTTACCCGTTAACAATTGCCATTCATATATTTCTTTTGGTCGATTTGATTCTCTTTATTTTGATTTGAAAATCCTTGCTACTCCTTTAACTACTTCAGTAAAATTTACTTCTTCCTGTTTTAATATTTAAAACAAAAATTAGAATATATTTGCTTCAATTTAATTTTGATCAGTTTAATTAGAATATTTGCTTCAATTTAATATTATAACCATTAAATATACATAATATCAATTATTTATTTAATTATAAATTATTAATATTACTCATATTATTCTTTAAAATATACCGTCCACTTTATAATAACATTATTTTACACGAGATAGAGTACTATGGAATATGCCCTGATCACATTGTTTTACCTACCTCGGCAAATCAAAGCATGCATAGCTTTTAATTTCTCGTTGATTGAATGAATGTAGACAAACGCCAAACACACTCACTTCCATTCCACGTGATTACAAGCAACAATATCAAACTTTGTGACCTTTTTGTGAAATCTCCTATCCCAAGAATGGTGGCACCATTTGTGTTTTGAGCCTCTCTCTATCTCTCATGGTTCCGTTATATACATTCTCTGAAACAGGGGATATATCTGAATTATCGTGTCACTTTTTATGGGGATTCAGAAAAAATTTCAATTTAAATTTTGTACGAGATCAAGTAGTAACACATGATGCTGTAATATATGATGACTCCTTTAGTGAAAAATTCATAAAGTGAATAAATCATGATTAATATAATAAATATTTATAATAAATTAATGAAAATTTATATTAAATCAATGATTAATATAATAATACTTATAATAAATCAATGAAAATTCATATTAATATATATTGATATTACTTTCTATATTTTCTCTAAAGTGAGTTATTCCATTTAAAAGACCTAAATATGCAATACATTACTTTCTTTGTCTTATCGTAAGTGTTATTTTAACAAGAAAAATTTATTTCAAAATAAATGATATTTTTAATTTTTAATAAAATGTCCATTATATTTTCTCAATTGTACTTTAATATTTAATTAATATTATGTAGATTATTATTATGTTTCACTTTAAATTTATGATAGTAGAAAATACACCAATAAATCATAAGGATAATTTAAAATATTATTATTTTATTTTACTTTTTATAGTCCTTTTCATAATTTGTGTGAAATAAGTAAAAGTGATGTTTATTTTAGACGTGAGGAGTATGAAATGGGGTTATGATCCTAATTTTATTTCTTTCCTTTCAATTTATGTTTCATTTAGAGATAAATAAATAAAAAAGTTGAATTATTTTTTAATAATAATAGAACCACTTACCGATAGTATTTACTATTTACTTTATGTGTCTATCTTTCTTTAAATAAAGTGGAAATAGAGAGGAAAAAAATGGAGAGAGTTTCAATTTCAACTATAAAACCCTAATGTAGATGTGTCAAATTTCTTGTGTGTGTATAAGTCTTAATGCTCTGGCTTTTCTCCTAAGGGTGATTAGATTAAATTATAAGCCTCTTTTCTGATATTCTTTATTAATATAAACCTTTCAATAACGGTCATGGTTCTTGTGAAGAATAATATTCTTTATATTTTGCTTGTATTTCTATATGCTACATGGCTATCCGCTGCACGGTTGAATCCGACAGGTATTTTTTCAGTCTTTTATATTTTTTTATAGATAATATATATGAAAGGTTTTAAAATGAGATGAATTTAATAATGAAAAAATTAATAGTAAGTGAATTTTATCCATAAATTAAATTATGAATGGTAACACTGAGTAATTATCCATGTATAATTATGTAGTATATATCATCGTGTTGTATTAAAACTTCTCTTATCAATATATATTTCTATGCATTCATGGCATTATTGGCAGATGACCATAAAAGGGTGAAAAATGGAGGTGCCGAAGTTCATGAAATTATTATTATAAAGGTGAGATTCTTCTTTTTTTAAAACAATGGATTCATTTTCCATTGCTGGATAGATATAGATAAATAAAAAAAGAATCATTTATATATTGTGAATTTTGTTGAACAGGCAAATATTCCAACTGGTGCTACAAATAAAACTACGGTTAAAATCTTGGCTGGAGTAATTAAAGTGAACTCGACCAAATCAAATGCAAAGCAAGTTGTGAGAAAATCTGGTTCCAATGTAGAAGATATCAGAAGTTTAAAAGGCCAATTTTCTGATAAGGTTAATAGTGATTCTGTGGCTTTTACTGCTGATTATCATCGACCAATACACCACCCACCTAAGAATAACAAGTGAACTATTCAAGTTCATCTTTTCAATGGATCATATATGTTGGTGTTTCCTTCTTTTTTTTTTCTTCTTTTTATTTTTTTTTTATTTTTTATCTTTTCCTTTAGTATTGCTATATATACCAACTTTTGTGTGACTAAATTAATGAGTACAAGTACATCGTGTCAATCTATATAATGTAAAATGGACATGTCAAATAAGAGCAAGGTGTTGGAATATTTTATTTAATTATTATATTCTAATATTATTTTCTGAGTATATATTTTTATTTAATTATATAAGTTATTTATCAATTAGGTTTTAATTGATTAGTGATTAAATTATATGATAAAGTTTATTAAATTTCTATTTTGGTAATTAATTATTTAATAATTGGCATGAGCTCCAATATGATTGGATGTCAGGGATGATCTATTTGAGAATAATAAAAATTCGAATTGAAAATCACTCTATATATAATCTATGGTTCCCAGTATATTACGTCTTCCTCGAATCTAAAGAGTGTTTAAGGCATAAGAAATCTAAGTTGAAGAAGAACCACATACCAATTTATGGGTGCTCGTCACATGTCTCTCTATTTTAGGGTTGATGCTTAGTGCAGAATCGCCGCCGGACCGATCCAACACATTTGGAGGCCTAAAGTAAATTTTAATATGAGGCATAAAACGGATTTTCTAAATTTTAACATGACATCACTAAATTAATATAATTGATGTCATGTAATATTTTTTTTTCAATTGATTTAATATTGTTGAAATAATATTAAATTTAAAAAAGATTTATACATTTTAATTTTTAAAATATTAAAATTTGAGACTTTAAGTAATTTTTTTGGAGGCCTTTTGATAGCTTGACAGAACCCCATAGTCTTTACTTGATATGTATGATGTATATATGTTATTCCGAATGATCTATTAATATGCTTATAAGTCGTTTAATAGCAGTTCCACCTATGACATTGTTGTGAAAGACTAGATTGATCTATTCTGCCATAAGTATCTCCATATTCGACTTTGTGTGATTCAGTTCGTTGAGGTGCAGTGCACTAGCGAGCGACACAAAAAAAAAACGTCGCTATCATTATTATGCGCGAAGCTAAGCTTGATAGGAGCACGAGCTAAGAGAATAGAGCAAACCCAACGACACCAAACCAGGGATAGATCGCTCATGGGAGCAACTTGAGATATATGCAAGATTATTTCTCCAGCCCTTCACTTAGAATAGAAAGAAAGATCAATTTTTCAGCACTCACTATTTCCTAAGTTTTGCTAGTCGAATAGCCTTCTTGTGTGCCCTTCCACAGGGTGGAAAGCTTTAGAGAATAGGGGCGAGGTCCCCATACTACAAAAGACCGTAAGCAGTGGCTCGACGGAGATGGTTCAAATCAAGTAAAACCAGGAGGAAGACAATGATGTCCCATTGATCTTGAGGAGATCATTCTTAGCAATAGAGAAAGCTATGATTGATGTGACAGATGACACCTTAACCTTGAGAGTAAATGAGAAAACACTTACTTTTCATATTCTAAAAGCCATGGAACAATCAAAAGAAAGAGAAGGGTTCTATAGAATTGAGATATTCGATTCGTAAGTCGAAGAAAGAGTTGAACATCAAGTACCTAATCTACCTTTAGAAAGGGTGTTGAGTTTATTCCATGATGTTGTTAAAGATACTGAAGATCCAAAAGGAAAGATGATTTAACCATGTTAAAATCATCACCATTGTAATATCCCAAATTTTATAATCAACTATTTTATTAATTAAATAGGATTTAAAAAAAATTAATTCGGTGTTAAAATTATTTTAGAATATATGATGATTAATTTTATGATTACTTCTCCTTATATGTGTGAACTTCTTATGCTTTGATAATAGTATATATATTGGATTAAATGAGTAATATCAATAACAAATATATATTTTATGTACTTTTCTAAAAACAATAATATTTTAGTGTAATATTTTAAAGAATAAAATTTTAGGTTATTTTATGTCTACATGCGCGTTTGTAATTAACGTGATAATTTATTGTGTTGACTAATGTTAAATGTGCACTTAATTATATTTAATTATTTTTAAATATATCTTATTTTAATGATTTCTTTTATAAATAATTATTTTGATATATTAGTAACATAAATATTGATTTCTTTTATTTTTATATATTTTCTATGATATGATGATTTTATACGTATTTATTGTGATTTAGTAATCAATATAAATTATTAATTTTATATTTATTTATTTTATCGTTTTAACTATTCTATAATGATGGTAATATTTTTATGTGATTATTTTATAAAATATTATAGTTATACTTGTAGTTATTATTGTGAATATGAGAGTTTTGGTTATTAATGTATTTTAAAAGAGTAATTATTTTAATTACTTTTTATAAAATATTAGTAATACTTTATTAATGAAATTGCGTTTTAAAAAACAAGTGTTACAAAAAAAATAATTATGGTAATTGTTGGTTTTATTTTAAAAAAAGTAAAAGAAATGAGTAAAATGTGTTTTAATGGTTATGACCTTATGTAAGTAAAGCCTAATTAAAAGTATTTATATATATAAGGAAGGAAGGCGGAGCACTAGCAGCCACAAAGAGGAAATAGAAAGTAGGAATATCGTTGGACACTGGTGATCGATAACTATTCCAGAAAACTTTATCGTTTTTGTATAAATTTCAACATGTTGATAACCATCCAAACTTCTCTCTAAAATATCTAACTTCCCTGTTCTTAGAATTCTCTACTATGAGGAAAACAATGTCATGTCTACTAGTAGTGATATAAAGAAGGAATCTGATCATTCCTCTAAATTCTTTTTCAAAATTGGATTGTCCTTTCCCATCTTTGTCAAGACTTAATGAAGGATGCCTATGTGTAGTCATAATATTTGCTTCATTTATTTTGAATTTTCTAAGAAGTTCTTATGTCTTTTTCTTGACAAATAAAGATGCCTTCCTTTGTTTGTTTGATTTGTAATCCAAGAAAAAATATGAGTTCACCCACCATACTAATCTCAAACTCACTTTGCATAAGATTAGAGAACTCCTTACACGAGTTCTTTAGTGGATATAAAAATGATGTCATCTAAATAGTCTTGTATAATAAGTAAATATGATTTATCATGTAAAAAAAATGGCTTTCCTCTTGAATATCCATTTTCAATTAAGAATGTACTTAGTCTTTAATACCGAACCTTTGGTGTTTGTTTCAGACCATAAAGTGCTTTTAATAGTTTGTAAACATGACTGGGTTTTAGTCCATCAAGAAACTCTAGAGGTTGTTTAACAAAAACTTTTTCATTTAGGAACTCATTTAAAAATGTACTTTTGACATTCATTTGAAAAAGTTTTATGTATTTATGAGCAACATATGTAAGAAGGATTCTAATAGCTTCTAACCTTACCGTAAGAGTAAAAGCTTCATCATATTTTATTCCTTCTTCCTGATTGTAACCTTGTGCAACACGTCTTGCGCTGTTTTGGATTACCTTTCCATTCTCATCCAATTTGTTTCTAAAAACCCATCTAGTTCCAATGAAAGTTTGTCTTGAGTTAGTGAACCAAGTTCCAGACTTGATTTTTTTCAAATTGAGAATGTTCATCTTTCATAACTTCAACTCATGATTCATCAATGATGGCTTCATGTATTGATTTTGGCTCAATTTGTGAGATCATAGTCATATTATTGTTGAATGAAAATTTGGTTCTACACCATCATGTGTACTTCCAATTATTTGATTTTGAGGGTGATAAGTGACTGATAAGACCGCAAGTGCACGATATTATTGAGTAGTAAAAATTATCATTCCCACAAGGAATTTTTTATGAGTACCAATCTCTTTTTACTATGATAATTAGCTAAAACTATGATTGCTGATAGTGATTTTTTATTAAAAATTTGCAATAAAAATAAAGCCTTGATGTGGCAAATTCTCTTTTTTTTTCATCCAACCATTACGTCCAGGCTAAAATTATGAATTTTCTCCCAAGATCACTTCTTAATGAGATAACATAATATCATTTTTCATTTGGATCTTTTTTGCAAAAGTTTTGGAATACTTCAAACTATTCATCCTTATGTTTTAAAAATAACACCCAAGTAAATCTTGAAAAATCATCAACAATGACAAATCTATATTGTTTGCCACCTAGACTGAATGTCTTGATTGGACCAAACAGATCTTTGTGAAGCAATTACATAGGTCTTTTTGATGATACACATTCTTTTGGATACAATATGCTTTTAACTTGTTTGCCTTTTACGCATGCGTCACATACTTTGTCTTTGTCGAATTTTTTTTGGTAGACCTCTTACTAAATCAAGTTTTGATAGTTTGGAAATAGTTTTTATATTGCTATGACTTGTACATTTGTTCCAAATTCACTTTTGTTTTTAAAGAGACATGAAGTATGATAAGACATGAAGTTTATCTAAGTATAAGATATAGAGGTTCTTCTTTCTTGAACCAGTGAAAAATATTTTACATGAAGATGATGTTGAGACAAAATCCCAAATTAATGTTTTGATGATAATTAAACAAAAGACTAACTAAGAATTTTAATTATCATTCTAAATGTCTTGGTATTTAACATGTTTTTTTAAGTGTATTAAAACAAAATAGGTACCAAGTTTTTAAGTGTAACCATTTCAGATAACTGGCAGGATCACAAGTACAAGTCAGGTCATCTTAAACCAATTGGAAGAACGTTCTTGGATCTCAAGCACATTCCTGGCTTCAGCATGAACAATCCTACTTTATGGCTGATCTTATCCATTCACTTACTCATGACAGCTGGCCTACTTCCAACGGTTAAATGAGCTGTCATAAGCTCGCTTGGAGCCTATAAATAAAGTTTCACGATGAAGAACAAAAAACAACTCAAAGTGCCAAAAAAAACATCAATCATTCAATCATACTCCAGCTTGTCAAAATCATTCTAAAGTTGAAGTTCCATTCTTTGAGTGTTTTTCAAATCAATGATAACTGATTTCTAAAATACATAATCTATTTCTCAAACAAAAGTTGAGCAATACCTAGAATCTAACATTCTCAAAATCATTACTTTGTAACTCAAGGCTATATTGTTAACTGTAAGACCCATAGTTTTAAATTCTAAATTATGTATTTTTGGTGTATTTTGGTATTGAACTCTGAGGCTTTTTAGCCAAGTTACTGATATTTTGTGAGTTTAATGCCCAAAAATATCTTTTGATACCCCGATTAAAATTATTCGTCGATAAATAAATTAGATTAAATACGGTGAATCTTTTGTCGAAGAATAATTTATTTATGTTAGAAAGAATTTAATACCGGGCAGTTTTGTTAAAAATATCTCGGGTTGCTGAAAATTTTATTATCAATTGAGTTGCGACGAGAGTAGATAGTTTTATCAAAATGGTTTGAGAACTGATGGGAAGTGATATGTATAAGAGTTGTTAGATATTTGTTGGTTTAGTTTTAATTATAATATATATATATATATATATATATATATATATATATAGTAAGTAACTTTTATTTATTTATATATATATATATATATATATATATATATATATATAGTAGTAACATATATATAGGTTAGAAAGAAGAAAGAAAAGGAAAACAAAAGGAAACAGAGGAAGAAAACTGTTTTCTCCCTTCTTCTTCTTTTGCTTTCTTTGCTTTCTTTTGCTTCAAGAAAAGAAAACTCAAGGCTTAGTGGGTGAGAATGAACAAATTTCCAAGTTTCCTTCTTCTTCTCTGATTCAAAAACGAAGAAAACTGGGTTAGGGTTTTTCAAAACCATCAAACACAAACCTCCACTTTTCTTCGACATTTGAGTTTCATTTCGAGAAGTGATAGAAGGGAAAGTTGCTCATCTCCACGCTATGGTGCTAGTGAGCCAACTTTGGAAGCGACAACGCGAGCAAAATTTTTACTGAAATTAATCGCGGTGATGTAATCGGCTGTTAAAGCTACCGTTAAGGTAAAGGCTCCTTCCAAATTTCTAGTTTGCATATAGGACTCTATATGTGTATTGTGGAAGATGAATTTTAATGTGATTTATGAGTGTTTGTGGAAATTGAATTTGGTGGTTTATGTTTGAAAATGTGGAGTTTTGAATTTGGTGATTTATGGTTGAAATTTGTGGAGATTAAATTTGGTGATTAATGTTTTGAAAATTTTGGAGATTGAATATGAGTGATTTAAGTTGAATTTGCGGAGAATTAAATTTAATTTGATTATGTGTTCATAAATGATATTATGAATGTTTTATGTGTTTGAGGTATATTTGTGGAAAATGAATTTAATTCAATTTATGTGTGGATTGGTGGAAAATGAATTTAGTTCATTTATGTGCGGATTGAATTTGGAGATGTGTTTTATGTGTGGATTTGTGAAAAATGATTTTAAGTTGATTTAAGTGTGGTTGAGGAAATTGTTTTGATGTGTTTGAGGGGTGGTTTGTGGAAATTAATTTTGTGTAAAATTATGTCTGAAATTGTGGAAATTAACGGGTGAATTATGGTTGAAATATGTGGAGTTGTAATATGGGTGATTTGTAGATTAAATTTGGTGGCAATTGAGAAAATTAAAAGTGATGGGTGAATTGTTGAATTAAATTTGAGGTGGTTAATGAGTGAATTTGTGGAGATTAATTTGGATGTGATTATGTGCTCATAATATCATTGATGGGTGAATTGTTGAATTAAATTTGAGGTGGTTAACGAGTGAATTTGTGGAGATTAATTTGGATGTGATTATGTGGTCATAATTGACATTATGAATGATTATGGTGTGATTATGTGTGATGTTGTGGTGATTAAATTTTGATGTAATTATGTGTTCAAAACTGCTATATGTATGTTTAAGGTGTGTTGAGATGCGATTAAGTGGTGACTGCGATAGGCCACAATGTTTAAGTGGTGACTGCGATGGGCCACGATGTCTAAGTGGTGACCGCGATGGGCCACGATGTCTAAGTGGTGACCGCGATGGGCCACAATGTCTAAGTGATGACTGTGATGAGCCATGATGTTATGTGGTGACCGCAATGAGCCACAGGATGATGGTTCCATGAGTGGAGTGATTCATCTTATCCTTAAGAGGATTTAACTATGGTGTTTGTCCGTGAGAGACTACACCCTAGTAAATTTTGTTTGTCCGTGAGAGACTGCACTGGTGTTTGACCGTGAGAGACTGCACTGGTGTTTGTCCGTGAGAGACTACACCCTAGTAAATTTTGTTTGTCCGTGAGAGACTGCACTGGTGTTTGTCCGTGAGAGACTACACCCTAGTAAATTGTGTTTGTCCGTGAGAGACTGCACTGGTGTTTATCCGTGAGAGACTACACCATAGTAAATTGTGTTTGTTCGTGAGAGACTACACCCTACTAAATTGTATTTGTTTGTGAGAGACTGCACTGGTGTTCGTTTGTAAGAGACTACACCCTAGTAAATTGTGTTTGTCCGTGAGAGACTGCACTGGTGTTTGTTCGTGAGAGATTACACCCTAGTAAATTGTGTTTGTCCGTGAGAGACTGCACATGTGTTTGTCCGTGAGAGATTACACCCTAGTAAATTGTGTTTGTTCATGAGAGACTTCACTGGTGTTTGCCCGTGAGTGACTACACCCTAGTAAATTGTGTTTGTCTATGAGAGACTGCACTAGTGTTTGTCCGTGAGAGACTACACCCTAGAAAATCGTGTATGCCCGTGAGAGACTGCACCCGTGTTTGTTCGTGAGGAATTGTACGTTTAGGATTTACGCCTTTCACGGAGGGTTTTTGTTTGGAATTAAGGTGTAAGACCTGTGATAGGCTACACTTTAATAAATCGTGTGGGCCTGTGATAGGTGGATCCTTGGTAATTAGTACTGGTCTTGAAGAGACTGTACAATTACGATTTTCGACTCTCGGGGAGAGTTTTGATTTGAATTTGGAATTCATGCATTGTGGCATGTACGCATTGCATTAGGGTGCTTGGCACGCGAGTCATGTTTGATATACTGTGATGATTATATATGTATACTTAGTTGTGGTTGTGATTGTGTCCTAATTTGTAAGTGTGATTGTTTGGATTTGTGTGTAAGTGTGGATTGATTGCGAAACCATTTAAAAGCTGATTTCTACATATATCTGATGTGTATTCGAATACAGATGTCCTAATTTGGGTACTGACTTCAAAAACAACACAATATTCGACTATAAGAATGATGTATTCTAATACAGTGGTGCTGTTTTTGCTGCTGACATCTTATCTCGTATTCGACTACATCCTGTCTCATAGTCGACTACATATGTGCTGTTTTTACTACTGACTTATGAAATACGACAATGCAGTTTTGTTAAAAACTTCATTTTTCAACTTTGATTATGCATGTTTGGCATATGAAAACCCTTTCAAGGAGTATGCTAAGTTGAAAGGTTATTTTGTGCATTTAAAATTTAAATGCTAAGTGATATGTGTTAATTTTGGTTGGCGACCTTTACAATAATTGTGGAAATCTGGGCTTTGCCCTTAGATGAGAACCAGGATCGTCCTACCGAGTAGTACCCTAGAGATGGACACGTAGTTAGACATACCTGACCGGTGTTGAGTCAGAAGGATCTTGCGGGGCGCGTGGAGATCACCCGGGTTGTATTGTTTTTTGAATCATGATCAGATTAGATGGTTGTATAGGGGATAAATGTCTTTCTTTGGTGTATGTATTTATTTCAATTTGGAAGACTGTACCTATACCTCATATTGTCAGCTAGACTTTTATTTTGATGGGTCCATGTACCACTTTTTGATGTGACGTGGGGGAGTTAAAATTCTTGGGGCAGTGCTTTTGTACAGGTGTCTGCCGAGAATACCCCAATGGTATGAGCTATGTCTGATAGGCCTCATATCCCTGGTATATTTTGATGTTTAAATACTTTGGATTTTTATTTCAAAAACTATTCTGCTGCTTGTAAATATTTGCTGACTTTTGTCGTTACGTTACGACTTAAATATTTATCCAAAAAGTATTTCTTTCGCTATTTCTTTGATATTCATGAATTTGAATTTGTTGTAAAAAAAAAAAATACACTCGCGCTGTTAAATATCGGGGTGTTACATTAACATAGCTTGAGTAGTGTGTAAAAATCCTTTTATGATTTAAAAGGTAGTTTGTAAAATCCTTTCTGAAATAGTGTTAGGTAAACCTGTGGAAATCTTTTCTAGGTAGAAATGTAGAGACCGTGTAATAGAACAAGACTCATCTGTCAAAACCAAGAACATTCTTGCTTTGATCATTTAGTGGAAAATCTCACATTTGTGACGATTGGACATAACCCGTGCACGACAAGAATTCATTAAATTTGTGAGGGCCAAAAGCCCTCACAAAGGGGGGAAAACAGCCACAAAGGAGACATTTGTGGCGGCCTTAGGCAGCCACAAATAAGGTGGTCACAAACATTTGTGTTGATTATTATGACCTCGAAATAATCGGAATGTATCAGTTCTTTAAGAAATTAAATCAATTTCATACACACAGCGGAATTAAATTGCGGCATACAAGATTAGCAATTACAACTAGATGGATAAGAGATTAACCAAGATGCATGCGAGTCAAATTTCCAGTTTAAACAATATTACCTAACACAGAATATGTTTAACATGCATCTAATATTAATCACACATACAAATATTGCAAGATAGAAAATTAAAGGAGTTAAGGGTTAGAGAAGATTGCACCAAGAATTTATCCTGGTTCAGTTGTCAACGAGACAACCTACATCCAGTCCTGACAATCCAATCGGATTTCAGATTTTCTTCTCCAATAGAAAGAATCAATTACAGATTGTCCAGTTTCATCCCCGAAACCTATCTATCTCTAATGATCTCTTTCCTATTGATCACCCTCTGATCCTTGTAGACACTCAGCAGTCTAACACAGAATCAAAGTACGACTCCTTCTTGTTGAGCTCTCTCACCCAAGAAAGTAGCCACCAGTTTCAAGCTGGCTTTCTCGCTTTCGTTTCTTTTCAAAGTATTATTACAAACTGAATAAAAGAAGAACAAAAAGAAGTCTTCAATCTTGATCAATGTGACTTCTCACGAATCTGGATATTCAAGGATTGTTCATGAGAACATTGTCTTTTCTCTCAAGAATACTTTTTCAGCTCTCTCAATGATTATGGATAATCTTTTGGTCTTGATCTGAAAAAGCAGTATCAGATTGTTAACAAAAATGTATTGAGATTTTTTATCAAAGTTTTTAAAGTTGTGAGAAAAAGATTGAAAGACAGTTTATATATTTGTGCATTTAAAATTTAAATGCTAAGTGATATGTGTTAATTTTGGTTGGCGACCTTTACAATAATTGTGGAAATCTGGGCTTTGCCCTTAGATGAGAACCAGGATCGTCCTACCGAGTAGTACCCTAGAGATGGACACGTAGTTAGACATACCTGACCGGTGTTGAGTCAGAAGGATCTTGCGGGGCGCGTGGAGATCACCCGGGTTGTATTGTTTTTTGAATCATGATCAGATTAGATGGTTGTATAGGGGATAAATGTCTTTCTTTGGTGTATGTATTTATTTCAATTTGGAAGACTGTACCTATACCTCATATTGTCAGCTAGACTTTTATTTTGATGGGTCCATGTACCACTTTTTGATGTGACGTGGGGGAGTTAAAATTCTTGGGGCAGTGCTTTTGTACAGGTGTCTGCCGAGAATACCCCAATGGTATGAGCTATGTCTGATAGGCCTCATATCCCTGGTATATTTTGATGTTTAAATACTTTGGATTTTTATTTCAAAAACTATTCTGCTGCTTGTAAATATTTGCTGACTTTTGTCGTTACGTTACGACTTAAATATTTATCCAAAAAGTATTTCTTTCGCTATTTCTTTGATATTCATGAATTTGAATTTGTTGTAAAAAAAAAAAAATACACTCGCGCTGTTAAATATCGGGGTGTTACATTAACATAGCTTGAGTAGTGTGTAAAAATCCTTTTATGATTTAAAAGGTAGTTTGTAAAATCCTTTCTGAAATAGTGTTAGGTAAACCTGTGGAAATCTTTTCTAGGTAGAAATGTAGAGACCGTGTAATAGAACAAGACTCATCTGTCAAAACCAAGAACATTCTTGCTTTGATCATTTAGTGGAAAATCTCACATTTGTGACGATTGGACATAACCCGTGCACGACAAGAATTCATTAAATTTGTGAGGGCCAAAAGCCCTCACAAAGGGGGGAAAACAGCCACAAAGGAGACATTTGTGGCGGCCTTAGGCAGCCACAAATAAGGTGGTCACAAACCTTTGTGGTGGCCAAAACGGCCACAAAATTTGAAATGTTCGTTGCCATTTGTGAGGGCAAAGGCCGCCACAAAGTCCTCCTTTTGTGAGGGCTTAGGCCGCCACAAATTCCTCCTTTTGTGAGGGTTTAGGCCGCCACAAAGGTTAAAGCTGAATTTTAAAATTAAGCTTTTGTGGAACCCATGCCGCCACAAATGTCTCCCTTTGTGACGGCTTAGGACGCCACAAAAGTTTCACTTTATTGAAAAAATAATTTTATTAAATTCAAAATTCTTTAAAAAAATAATTTTATTAAATTCGGAATTAATATTAAAAATTGATAATATATATAATAAATTATTATCAATATAAATTTAAAATTTAAATTTAAAATATAATATTAAAATTTAATTAAAATTTAAATTAAATTTAAAATATAATAATATATTGTATATAATAAACTAATATCAATATAAATTTAAAATATATAATAAACTAATACCAAACCAAATAAAATATTCCAAAATTAATAATAAACTAATATCAATATATAATAAACTAATACTAAACCAAATAAAACATTTCAAAATTAATAAATCATGTCTTACAAACCAAAAATTAAACACACCATAATTAAATATGACAAGATATAATGTGTTCATACAAACCAAAAATAAAATTAAGAAATTATTCAAGTACATCATTAATCATCGTAATAATTCCTTTGATCAATCGCTCCACTCCCTCTATTGTTATTTGCTGGAATGTTACCCGACGACAGAAGTCCCTCAAAAGTATTATTAATTTGTGTTGGAGGAGACATCATGATTTGAAATTGGATTTCATTTTTAACTACACCACCACTAGTCGAAGGAGGAGCTATAGCTGGTTGAGGTTGATTTAAATCTGGTCTGATCAAGCCAGTTGTTGGTATAGTTGGTCGGTATGGAGTTTGATCTGGTTGAGGTTGAGGAAGTTGATGTTAATATAATAAATTATTATCAAGAATATAATTATATTAACCAAAATAAAAATTTGAAAAGCATTATATATAAATTTTGACATACTTTATATGTCAAATAGGGGAGCATTTGCAAACAATATAATAAATTATTATCAAGACTATAATTATATAAACCAAAATAAAATTTTAAATGATGTTTAATGAAATTTTTCATAAAATAACTCGTTATATATAAACAAAAATATAGACGGTTAAAGTATATAAATTTTTTATACGAACTCAACTACAACTCTTTTTAATAACTAACAACAAATATTAATATCATCAAATTTAATAATATTTTTTTAAAAAAAATAGTTATATTAAAATCAATAAGTTTTACATGTGTTTCAAATTTTTATTTATCGTATATTATGTAAACAACATAATTTCTATAATTTTTTATTTATCATATATTATGTAAACAACTAACTTGAGGCGGGTAGTGTCTGACTTAAAGCTTACACAAAGTTGAGAACTCTTCGAAGTAAACACTATATCACCACTGTCAACATAAAAATTCAATAATATTCATTAAATAAATAACTTCAAATCAAAAAGAAAATTAAAAAACTAAATATATAATATAAACTTACCATAATTCAAGATAATAAAGAACAACCTTGGAGAAATAATTTTTTGTAGAGAGAAGGTGGAGAGAAAATTTAGAAAGTAAGTTTAGAGAGAAGGTAGAAGTGAAAAATGATAAGAGGAGTGTAGTGATATTTATAGAAATTATTGATTTTTTGTGGCGGCTTAAACGGTCAGAAAATAAGGAATTTGTGGTGGCCTGGGCGGCTACAAATTGAAACAGATCAATGGGCATTTGTGGCAGCCTTTGCCCTCACAAAGTGCAACAGACCAATGATTTTGTGGCGGCCTGGGCGGCCACAAATGGCTTGCCTTTGTGGCGGTCTTTACCCTCACAAAGGGTTGATTTTGTGGCTGAAAAAACACTCACAAATGACTCCAATTTCAGCTGAATTTTGTGGCGGCCTAAGCCCTCACAAAATGACAATGTTGTGATTTTATGAGGGCTTAGGCGGCCACAAAATCCAGCTAAAATTATAGTCTTTTGTGAGGGCTTTTTCAGCCACAAATAAAGACAAATTTGAATTTTTGTATTTGTGAGGGCTTTTTCGGCCACTGATTTGTGAGGGTTTTTTTTTTGCCACAAAATATTTGTAAAGTTAGCCACAAAATGAATGTTTTCTTGTAGTGCGTGTTGGGTGAACTAGGATATATGCGTGTGTGATATCTCTATCTCTATTTATTGTTTGTCTTACATTCAGTTTTTATATTGATAAACTGATATTGTTGTTTTTCCACTAACCAAGAACGTTTTTCGTTTTATAACCAAGATTAATCTTGAGTTAAACTTTTCAGTTTTTTAAACAGGAATTTTTAAAAGAGCCAATTATAATTCAAACCCCCCTTCATTGTAATTGACATTGTTACTTCAATTAACATCAAAGCCAATCTCTAAGTATTAAACACTCAAAAAGTGTTAGAGCAAAAGATTCAGAAAGATAATGTCAAAAGCTAAATACATAGCTGAAAGAGGCTCATCAAGAGTAGATCAAACCAATCCAACATCTGCTGAAAAGAAAGAAGCAGATTGGACAACAGATGAAAAATCTAAGGTGCTTCTAAACTCAAAAGCTCAATTATTCTTATCATGTGCTTTAAGCAGGGAAGAAAGTGAAAGAGTAGATGAATGCAATACGACAAAGAAAGTAAGGGACACATTGCAAACTCACCATGAAGGAACAAGCCATTTTAAGGAAACAAGGATTGACATTGGCATTCAAAACTTTGAATTATTTGAAATGAATGAAGGAGAAACCATTGATGAAATGTACTCAAGATTCACAACCATAGTGAACGAAATGTGTTCTCTTGGCAAAGCTTATTCAATGCAAGATAGGGTAAGAAAGATCATGAGATGTCTTCCAATCACATGGAGACCAATGGTGACAGCTATAAGTCAAGCCAAGAATCTTGAGGTACTGGGCTTGGAAGAACTTATTGGAACTCTAAGGGCACATGAGGTACTGTTACAGGAAGACAAACCTGTAAAGAAAGGCAAAATTATAGCCTTTAAAGCATCTCAAAATTCACCAAGTATTCAACAAACAAATGAGAAAAGTGACTCAGAAGATAGTCAAGAAGATGTTGATGAAGATATTTCTCTCCTTACAAGAAAGATACAAAGAATGATGAGGAGAATAGATCATATCAAAAAGGGATCTCTAGATAAAAAGGACTTCAAAACCGAAGTAGATAAAAGTAAAATCACTTCTTTTGGATGCAACAAACATGGGCATTATAAAACTGAATGTCTATTGAACAAAAGAGTACCAAAGAAATTCTCGTTCAAGAAGAAGTCAATGATGGCAACCTGGAATGACTCTGATGAATCAGAGACAATTGAACCTGAAGAAGCCAATTTATGTCTGATGGCATACATTGAAGATAAAGAGGTAACAATTTCTGAACCGTGTCTTTTATGTGAACATATGGAAAAAGAATTTGATAATATGCTTAATGATTCAATCTTCCTTATTCAAAAGTGTGGTTCTTTTAAAGAAAAATTTCACGAAGAACAAAAAAAAAAGAAAAAGAAAAAGCTCGGGATATAAATGATGAACTCAAAGAAATTGTTAAAAATATGAAAGAGTCTCAACTAAAACAACTTGAAACTGAAAGTTCAGAAAGTCAAGAACGTTATTCACCTCAAAAGGAGAACTTTCTCCTTAAAGCTGAAATTGAAATTCTTAAATTTGATTTGTTGAATTTCATCAAAGCTACTGAAACCATTCAAAAATTCATGGGATCTCAAGTAAGAATTTTTTATAAAGCTGAGCTTGGTTTTGATAACACTCAAAAAATTAAAATGTATGAAAACTTCTTTGTTCCTGAAATAAAGGAAGGAAAATGCAAAATTAAATGTTCATATTGCAACAAAATAGGACATCTAGGGTTTGCATGCTACTTTAAAAAAAGAGATGAAAAAATCAAAAGCAAAGGGATTTTTAGAAAAGAAGACATTTTGGAATAAAAGCAAAATATTCTCAAAATCTGAAAAAGGAAAAACGTTCTTTAGAAAATGTAACAAACGAAGAACGTTCTGGAGCTTTATCAAAATCAGTTGTAACTCAGTTTTCTTAACCTTCTTCAAAACAAACCACTAGATATTCCTCCTGGTCCAAAATTGGCCACTCTGAAACAACACTTAACATTAAAAAGGAATCATATTTTAAAACTAATTCCTTAGGACCCAAGACCAAATGGGTACCTAAAGTTAATATAACACATCATGCATGATAGATGTCAAGATCTCAAGAAAAAGCGATGGTTCTTGGACAATGGTTGTTCAAGACATATGACGGGTGACAAGAATTGTTTCTTGTCCTTTATCAAAAAGGATGGAGGATCTGTAACATTCGGGAACAATGATCAAGAAAGAATCAAAGGCAAGGGAACCATAGGTAAAGTGAAATATGCCAAAATAATGATGTTCAATATGTTGAAAGATTGAAACATAACCTTCTCATCATTAGTCAACTATGTGATAATGACTTTGAAGTTATTTTCAAATAAAAAATATGTGAAGTGAGAATGGCAAATTCTGGTGAAATTATAATTTCTGCATCTAGAAAGAAAAGCCTATATGTTTTATACATTGAAGAACTACCCATCGAATCTTGCCTCATGTCCATAAATAGAGACAAGTGGATATGGCATAAGAGAACTGGACATGTGAGTCTGAACATAATTTCAAACTTATCAAAATTAGATCTTGTTATAGGTCTTCCTAAAATAAATTTTTAAAAAGATAAAATATGTGAAGCTTGTGCAAAGGGAAAACAAGTTAAGAGTAGGTTTCACTCAAAAGAATTTATATCAACCAAAAAACCTCTTGAAGTACTTCACATTGATATTTTTGGTCCCATCAAAACTACTAGTCTAGGAGGTATGAAATATGGATTTGTTATCGTAGATTATTTTTCTAGATACACATGGGTACTTTTTTTAAAACAAAATGATGATACATTTGATGCTTTGAAATTTTTTTGTAAAAAGGTTCAAAATGAAAAGGAATCCAACATAATCAATGTGAGAAGTGATCATGGAGGTGAGTTCATTAATGCATCTTTCAAAACATTTTTTTGATGAACTTGGTATCTCTCATAATCGATCTTGTGCAAGAACTCCTTAACAAAATGGAGTGTAACACCCCGTTTTTCAAAGCGAGGGTATATTTTTTTTTTCAAAAGAAATTAAAATAAAACAGAGTAAAACAAATGAGGAAATGTCTTTGGATAAATAATTGAGTCATTATAATTTACGCAGCGGAAAAGTTTCTCCAATTATAAATCCAAAACATTTACATAACATCAGATGGTACATGGAACCCATCCAAAGATGATATCAAACTGATAATATTTGTATAAGTACAGTTTTCCAAACTAAAAATACTTCAAACCAAAAAGAAGGACCCCTAGTCCCTATACATCATCCTAATCTGATCATCCTACCAAAAAGCTATACACCCTGAGTAATCTCCACGCGCCCCGTGAGATCCTCCTAACGTAATAGCAGTCAAGCGTTCCCATCTCCATCCCTGTCCGTAGGGTACGAACCGGTAGGGCTGTCCTGACTCTCATATGAGGGCAAAGCCCAGATTTCCACAATAGTGTAAAGGGTCACCAACCAGAAAATAACAGTTAACACATAGCAATTAAGTTTTTAAATGCTCAAAACAACTTTTTAACTAAGCATGCACCTTAACAGGATTTTCACTATGCGAAAAGTTCATACAGTACATTGCCAATGAAAATGAAGGTAAAATGCAGTTCTCGATCTCCTAATTAACACATGATAAAACAAGACATGGATAGATTCATGAGCAATTAATCATACAACTAAAAATGAGGATTTTCACTGAGCCAATCGATTGGGCAATCGATTGGGGTGAAGATTTTTAATGAAAATAGAATCCTGGGCTGAATCAATCGATTTGGCAATCGATTGACAGGATAACGGAGCCCCTGACTTAATACCAATCGATTTCCAAATCGATTTCCTGAAGGTTTTTAGTGAAATTTTGAACTCTGGCTTGATTCAATCGATTGGGCAATCGATTGACAGGATAGCTGAGCCCCTGACTTAAGGGCCAATCGATTGGGCAATCGATTTCGAAAGGGATTTTCAAAAAAACTGATTACAAAATCGATTGGCTAATCGATTTTGTTCATTTGGCCAAGCCCCTGACTTCCATCCAATCGATTGGGAAATCGATTTCCCTGATCATTTTTCCAAAAATTCATGAATTAACCTAAGTCATTCCTAATCAAGTTCACAACTTAACACTTAGCAATTTCTACGCGATTACCACGGCAATTGGGATCTCGATAACCATCTTACTTACACACAATAATCAACACATAACACTTAGCATTTTCAACGCAATTAACACGATAAATCAAATTCAAATCACTCAATCATAAAACTCAATCAAACACGACTCGTGTGCCAAGCACCCTAATGCAATGCGTATATGCCAAAATGCATGGACTCGGAATTCCAAACCAAAACCCTCCTCGAAGGGCCGTAAATCATAATTGTACCGCCTATCGCAGGCCAAAGTACCAATTACCGAGGTGCCACCTATCACGGGTCAGCACGATTTACTAAAATGCGTAAATCATAAACGTACCACCTATCACGGGTCAGTACAGTTTACCGAGGTGTCACCTATCACGGGTCAACACGATTTACTAAAAGAAAAAGCGGGAATCGTAAACGTACCGCCTATCACAGACCAGTACTGTTTACCTAGGTGCCACCTATCACGGGTCAGCACAATTCACCAAAAATGTAAATCGTAAATGTACCACCTATCACGGGTCAGTACAGTTTACCAAGGTGTCACCTATCACGGGTCAACACGATTTACTAAATAGTAACTCGTAAACGTACCACCTATCACGGGTCAGTACAGTTTACCAAGGTGTCACCTATCACGGGTCAACACGAATTACTAAATAGTAAATCGTAAACGTACAACCTATCACGGGTCAGTACAGTTTACCAAGGTGTCACCTATCACGGGTCGACACAATTTACCAAATGAAATGCATGAGCATACACAGACTCCATTCACAACAATCGTTAAGCAAATGCAGATATTAAAAGATTCCCCATTTTTAATACCCATTTAACTTAAACGACTTTCAAACAACATTAATTAAATAAGTCATTAAGAGATTCCCCGTTCTTAATACCGATTTAACTTAATGATTTTCAAAACAAAACGTTAAGCAAACAGTCATATTAAGAGATTCCCCATTCTTAATATACTTTTGACTTAAACGATTTTCTCGCAAAACATTCAGTAAACGAGTCATTAAGAGATTCCCCATTCTTAATACTCATTTACCGAAACGATTTTCAAAAACGATAGTTAAGTAACCGAGACATTAAGAGATTCCCCATTCTCAACGCCCAGTTAACTTAAACATTTTCCTCAAATACACATTAAGTAAACCGAGGTATTAAAAGATTCCCCATTTTTAATACTCGTTTAACTCTAATGGTTTTCAAATTCCACAGAAACAAATTCAAACATACTTTCACATTCAAACCATAATTCACAACAACCACACCAATTAACAAACATCAAGTACGAACACACCAAATACAACGAACACAAATCACGCAACATAACACCCAGATACATCAAATTTCATTTACCACGAAACATTCATCACTATAAACAAAACCTAACTCTAAGGTTTTTACCCATAACGCACTAGTTTCGTTTTTCCCCAAATCGATACATTTAACCCTAACAAATTCCTTCCCACACAACTACAGATAAGTCCCTAATGCAAGCTAGAAGTTTGGAAGGAGCCCTTACCTCAACGTTAGCTTTAACGTGCGTTTCCGGTACCGCGAGTAACTCCGGTAAAATCTCCGCTCGCAACGCCGCTTCCAAATTAGTTCACTAGCACCGTAGCGTGGTGGTGAACAACTTTCCCTTCTACCTCTTCGAGAAAAGAAACTTGGATCTAGAAGAAATGGAGGGGTTTGTGTTTGGATCTCAAAAACCGTTTTTCTTCGTTTTCGAATCAAAGAGGAAGAGTGGAGTTGCAAAAACCTTGATCTAACTCTCACCCACCCTTGGGTTACTAGTTTTGAAGAAAAGAAAGCGACGAAAATGAAAAATGGGAGAAGGATGGAATTTGGCCGCGGCGGGTCTGAGGAAGGAGATGGAAAATTGGAAATTTTCTTTCCTTTCTTTTTCTTTCCTTTGTTTTTCCTTTCTTCCTTTTTCCTTCCTTCCTTTATATACTATTTTCTTTTCCTTTTCCTTCCTTCTAGTTTTCCTTTCTTTTTCCCTCCAAACAAACATATATAAATATAATAAATATAACTTAACAAATATCTCAAAATCTAGATATTTATTAAATTACCGTTTCACCCAAAACGCCTTAAATTAACCGTAAAGTATTTTCCGCAGTTAAATTCAATTTATTTATCGACGAGAAATTCTAATTGGCATCGAAATACCTTTTTGATTATAAAACTCCAAAATATTATTAACTTTGGCTTAAAAGCCTCCGAGCCAAAATCCAAAATATACCAAAAATACATAAAAGGGTACTTTAAAATTATGGGTCTTACATGGAGCCATTGAAAGAAAGAATAGAACTTTTTAAGAGATGGCAAGAACGATCTTAGAAGAGTCAAATCTGGAAAAGTACTTCTAGGCAGAAGCTATAAACACATCTTGCTACATTTTGAATCGTGTTTCAATTAGAAAAATCATAAACAAACACCTTATGAGATCTGGAAAAATAGGAAACCGAACATTTCATATTTTCACATTTTTTGTTGTTATTGCTACATTTTAAACAACAAAGATAACTTAGGAAAGTTTGATGCAAAATAAAACAAAGCTATATTTTTAGGATATTCAATAGAATCTAAGGGGTATCGTATCTTTAATTCGAAAAATAAAATTGTTGAAATAAGTATGCACATATTATTTGATGAGTTTGATGATCTTGTTTTAAAAAAGAAAGATGAGGAGGAGGAAGAAAAATCTGGGAAAACACAGCAGATTGTTCCCCTGGAAAACGAGATTGATAAATAACCTCTATTTCAAACTGCTCATAGAAGTTGGAAACTAATAGATATTCATCCTCATAACCAAATCATTGGAGATACGTTTGATGGCATTAGAACAAGAATGTCATTTAAAAATGATGAAAACAACAACATTGCAATGATATCACAATTGGAACCCAAATCCATCAAAGAAGCTATAATTGATCAATCTTGGATTGATGCAATGAAAGACGAACTTCTTCAATTTGAAAAGAATGAAGTCTGGACCACTGTTCCGGATCCACTAGATCAAACAATTATTGGAACACGATGAGTTTTCAGAAAAAAGCTAGATGAAGAAGGAAATGTTATAAGAAACAAAGCAAGGTTAGTTGCTCAAGGTTATAATCAACAAGAAGGAATATAATATGATGAAACCTTTGCTCCAGTAGCAAGGTTAGAAGCCATACGAATCCTTCTTGCATATGCATCTTATAAACATATCAAACTTTTTCAAATGGATGTTAAAAGTGCATTTTTAAATGCACAAGTTTATGTTCGTCAACCTCCTAGTTTTGAAGATCAAAAGAAATCAAATCATGTTTTTGAACTCACCAAAGCTTTGTATGGTTAAAAGCAAGCTCCTAGAGCTTGGTATGAAATATTTAGTTCTTTTTTGATCAAAAAATGGATTTTTTTCGTGGAAATATTGACACAACACTTTTTAAAAAAACATATAAAAATGATCTTCTCATTATTCAAGTGTATGTTGATGATATTGTTTTTGGATCAACAAATGAAAAAATATTTGAAGATTTTTGAAAACTTATGCAAAATGAATTTGAAATGAGCATGATGGGAGAATTGAGATATTTTATTGGTTTACAAATTAAACAATATAAAAATGGAATTTTCATTTGCCAAGAAAAATATATCAAAGATCTTTTGACTAAATACAAAATGAGTAAGCCATGATTATGACCACTCTCATGCATCCATCATCTTCATTAGATAAAGATGAAAATGGACAATCAATATCTGAAAAAAAAAATATAGGGGTATGATTGGCTCATTACTTTATTTAACTGCAAGTAGGCCTGATATTGTTTTCGCAGTAGGATTATGTGCTAGGCTTCAATCTTCACCAAAAGAATCTCACTTAATTATTGTCAAAAGAATTTTTCGCTATCTTGTTGGTACTACTGATCTTGGCCTTTGGTATAGCAAAGGTTCGCATTTCGATTTTGTTGCTTATTGAGATGCTGATTATGCCGATGATAAGATCGAAAGAAAGAGCACAAGTGGAACGTGTCAATTCCTAGGAGAAGCTTTGATAGGCTGGTCATGTAGAAAACAAAACACAATTGCCTTATGTGACACCCTAAACCCCAAATTAACATTTATAATAATATATACTAAATTATTTGAAGAAAACTTGCAGTAGATAAAGAAAATCTGTTAAAGAGAATAAAAACTTTAATATCTAATTTAGGATATCACATTTCTCTAAATACACATGTAACAATTTAACTTCGTTCCTCAATTAAAATAATACAATATCAATGAACTTTATTTAACTAGAATTTCTTGATTTAATTCCCAAGACTTACTTGTACTAAGTTTTCATATAAAAAGTCATTTATAATAACATAAGTAAAATACACATTACAACTCTTAATTCCCGGTATCACCTATCAGAGCGGGGTTTCTCCCAAATTTGAACTTCGAGACTCATTAACCTGTAATAACTGCGATTTCACAAACGCAGGGCCAAGCCAGTCAAACACAAACAATGAAGGAGGTGAGTTTTGAAATCATGTTGATAGTATAATATAAATAATATGAATACGCAATTAATCATCAATAAACCGTATCATTACACAAACATTCTTCAAGGAAAAACATCACATTATATAGTCAAAATCAAAGAAAATCAATACACTTCATTGTAACATCAAATCGTCGCATAAATTATTATTACACATAATACATATTAATCACAACAAAACAATCACAAGAAAATGCAATGATATGCATGAGCTTAGACTCTACTTCACAATGTGGTACCATTCTAACTCTGAAGTACTTGGTTAGGAGGCTTGATATTATGCCACCATCCCGGTGGACGGACAATTCAAATTGGCCCTGTCCTCATAGATCCCTTCAACTCAACCCGAGACACATATACGTGACAGTCGAGGTAAACATGTGTTGCGTGGTAGCTCCTGACATTTGGAGTGCTACCTCCAAGTCACCTCGGAATTCCCCACCGAATACCTCCAAGGTCTAACAATCTTGCCTTAAGGCTCGACAGCAAACCGCCACGATCAGGCTCATTCAGTTATGCTTTCCCGGAATCACTAGGCTTGTCAGGCCCTACCTATATGATGACAAAATAATCTCCGCTTCACAAATTCACAATATTTATTTTCTCCCCTCGTTGGTATATGATACTCCATTAAAACCGTCATCTCAAACTCAAATTGAAATCACCATTATTTCATCAACTATGAGGTTAATTCAATATTCTCATCACGGTTTAGAACATCACTATCATCATCATCACATAAACTTATAGCATCACTATCATCAATCAAACATTATCACAAATTTATAACGTCACAATTATTAATCGTACATCATCATCATTACATAAAATTATCACAACACATCCATCTTTTGTTATCACATCACATAAACTCATCTAATCACACATATATAAATTTAATTCGACACCCAATATCACAATAATATCAATATCACACATTCAAATAAATTAAATCAATCAACACCCTACAAATATTTCTATTATATGATTTAATCTCCCAATTTCCATATTTTCACATTAATTAATTTATCCCTCAAAGGGCTACTGCCATACGTAGTGAGCTCCAGATGAATCGTTGGGAAATACGGTTTTCCCGTCCATCTCACAATATATTACACTCATGAATTCAAACGATCTCTCACCCCTTACCTTATTTCGACGCTTTCACAC
>NC_021161.2:14413522-14423841 GCF_000331145.2 Cicer arietinum | reverse complement strand
CATTTAAAAATTTTTAAAAAAACCAATAATTAATAAAACTAATGTTTTAACATTTTATTCAACATAATTTAATTACTAAATATAGCTAATATTTTCAAACTAAAATTTTATAAAATAAAGTAATAAATCGTTTAAAATATATTAATAATCAGAACCTTTATATTCAAAATAATCACCCTAATGATACTTTTTTTTCTTCTAATACTCACATTAAAATACTATCACAATTAGAGAATATTCAAAATTATAAAATAAATAAGTATAAAATCAACACTTTATATTAAATACTAAATCATACTAAATATATATATAATCACAATGTCATAATAAGTATATAAAAATAGAGAAAATCAAACACAATATTACCACTATTTCAAGATAATTATTTATATAGTAAATAATTAAAATAAAATATATTTAGAATTAAATAAATATAATTAAGTACACATTTACTAATAGTCAAACGCATAAAAGAATGATATATTAATTGGGTGTGCGTATATACACGTAAAATGCTATAAAATATATATTACACTAAATACTATTATTTTTTTAAAAATATATTAAATAATAAAATATAATATTTATTATTTATATCGCTCATGCAATCTAGTATATATAAAACTAGCACATAATAAAAATCACCTATATAACGGAAATTAATCACAAAGTTTATTAACATATATTTTATAATAATTTTTACATCAAATTAATTATTTAAAATCCTATTTAATTAATAAAATAGTTTATCATAAAATTTAGGGTGTTACACCTTTGATGTTATAATATGGTACTATTTACTTAAATATTTTGATACATTGTAATGTGATTATGATACGGTATATTATGATTGTTTGCGTGTTCTTCATACTTATATTATACTATTAACATGATTTCGAAACCCACCTCCTTCGTTGTTTGTGTTTGACTGACTTGGCCCTGTGACACCCTAAACCCCAAAAAAGTTATTATTTCTATTTCCTTATTTTCTAAACAATGAAATTATTTTTAAACAAATAAATATAAACTTTCAAACATTTTTTTAAGGTAAAGAGCATCACATAATCATAAACATGTCAAATAAATCCAAAGGTTCCATCAGGATTAACAACTTGAAATCACAATATCAGACAACAAAATCTTTTTTGAGGTACTCATACTTTTGTTTAATATTAAGTGCGAATGTAGTCCGAACCCGATGTCACTATCAGAGCGGGAATTCCCAAAATAAAAATGCTCAAAATAACATCAACACAATGCATAATAATAAGGGTCTCCAAGACATGATGGCCTCCGCCTCTCCGATGGTACTAGTCATCACCTGCAACTTACAACTCGTCTGAGTCCATCGCAAACGCCAAACACAAACAACGAGGGGTGAGTATCGAAATTATGTAACTTTTACATCAAATTAATTATTTAAAATCCTATTTAATTAATAAAATAGTTTATCATAAAATTTAGGGTGTTACACCTTATCCACCACTGAAGCTGAATATGTCTCAGCAGCAAATAGTTGCTCTCAAATCTTATGGATCAAAAATCAACTTGAAGATTTTTTAGTAAGGTATTCTAATATTCCAATATATTGTGATAATACTAGTGCGATTAATTTATCTAAAAATCTCATTCAGCATTCAAGATCCAAACATATTGAAATAAAACATCATTTTATTAGGGATCATGTGAACAAAAAGGAAATTGAATTAATCTTTGTTGTTACAAAAAATCAGTTAACTGACATTTTTACAAAGTCTCTTGTTGAAGAAAGCTTCAATTCTATCAAAGAACGCTTAAAAATCATCAAAAATCTTGCTCAAGATCGTTAAATTTGGAACCAGAATATCCTGGTCATAACGAAGAACATTCTCCGTTTTGAGCTTCTTTGCTCAAGAACGATCCTCGTTTTTCATCATAAAAAACATTCAAAATCAGCTTTTGAAACTGAAACGGCTGGTAACTTTTTAAAAGGTAACGACTGCCCATGCATCACCTGTCCATCTTTTCACTTTCCTCATTCCCAACACTGAACTGACCTATCCATCACATCACACGCGTGGCACTATCTCCAATTTAATCCAACTGAATTTCTTCAAGAACGTGCCTCCTTGCTCACTAACGAACAACTTCAACCTTTTTGGCTGCAATTATTCATCCATTTGTACTCTTCATCAGTAACACAATCTTCGTTTTTTTTTTCTTTTCAAAAATGGCTCGCACAATAACGTCAGCACACAAAAACGCTAGCTCATAAACATCATCATCTATTTCTCCATCCAACACCTCCACACTCATCCTCAGAATAAACATTCTCGAATTACATGTCCTCATCACCAGAATCTAGCCCTCTCCTTATCACACTGGAACCACTCGCAACCATCATTCCTCTGTTGTATCAATGGCCTTTTCTTTCCATCAGTCAATGTCCTCCCCATCTTCGAAAATCCCTCAACCCTAGTTTCAACACATCATCTTCCAAACGACGATCAATGTGTGTTCTAGTCGGTATTGGTACCTTTAAGTCCAAAAATATAGACACAACAATCTATACGATTTCTGATGATGATTATGAACCCTCACCACCAACAACACTTCCCAAATCACAAATTGTCCCTACATCACAACCCTCTAAACCAAAATCCCCATAAATTTCAAAATCCCCAAAACCTCTTTCTAAATCTCCAAAACCTCATTCCAAATCCCCAAAGTCTACTCTAAAGCACTTCCATCCAAAACCACATCTTCTAAATCTAATCCAACAATTCCTAAAACCAACTTGTCTTCAACACTCTCTCAGTTTTTAGATTCCAAAAAACTCAAAAACCTTAGAAAATTACAAAAGAAAACTCAAGAACGTTACTCGTCCAAACTGCCAACTCAAGAACGTTCTCTTCTTAAAACTCCAAACCCAAACACAACAAAAATTTCCGAAACAACAACAACTAAATCCATAACCAAACCCCATTCTTCTAAAATCCTTATTCCACCCTTGATTCCTTCAAAGTTTCAAAAAGTCTATACTGAGAAGTGGGCTCAACGACCTATCGATATTGGTCGAGTTTTTATTTTTGACAATCTTCAAGTGGAAGGAATCTCCATTCAGCATCACACTGATGCACTTGGATGAACTGATTTCCTTAAAATATATGATTGTTATTAGCCCGAGGTCATTCGAGCATTTTACTGCAAAGCTGAGGCATTTGCAGATAAATCCCTTATTGTATCCACTCTGAAAGGTATTGATATCCGTCTAGATCCTTTAATTCTGGTTGAGATTCTTAAACTACCATATGAAGGACTAACAGTCTTTGGAAAAGACTGGTACACAGCCTTGAGCACTACTAGAGAAGAAGTGTTTCAAGAACTATTTATTGATGGGTCTACAAAATTTCTCTCAGCTGATCTGAAACCATTTCCCTTCAACAATATAAGTCAACACTCCATTTTACCCCACTGTGGCAGCCATGAATTTGTTTATGACAATGACACTCTAATCATTTATCATCTTCTTCATTGCAAGAAGTTGAATCTGCCCTACCTGATAATCCAGCACATGATTGCTGCAATCTATAAGGATTATAATAGAAATACTATTCCATATGGTATGGTTTTCTAAAAAAAATTCAGGCTTTTCAAATCCCCTTGTTAACTAAAACCTCCAACATAAAGATTTCCAAATTCTGATAAAAAAAAAAACATCTCTCATATGAAACAACTTTCCACGATCTCACCCTCACCCAAATCCACTTTTAATCCCTCTACCACTAAGAAGAAAAGGATTGCATGCTACTCTGCTATCAATACTGAACAATCCTCACCTCAAGAATGTTCATCTCCTCACCCACCTGCTGAAGAACATTCTCCGAATGTCACTATTCCCCAACCTTTCAATACTGACCTCAATCAAGTTCCTCCTACAGTTTCTACAATTCCATCTTTCACAAATCGTTTCTCTCTAGGGAGTCTCTGCTCTCCAATTCTTGTTCAGAATAATTCCCAAATGTCCCTAGCTTTTATGTCACCACAACTTCATCGATCTTTGGTGTTTCCAGATTCGGACATAACTGGCACGTCTGTGCTCCATCATTCCGCTCCAAACTCTCTTCCTCTCATTAATACTTCATTTGCCACTCTATCCACTTTTTGCACCACTGTTGTTCCATCCCAAAATACTCCTACTGGTGATCAACAGTGTCCCTCTAAAAGGACCAAGATGGAAAGGGAAATATCCAGAAATTTTAAGGATATTCCAAAAAAAATTGCTGCCCTTCAAACAATCATAGCTAGGCAAGCTCATCAGGACAAAGAGCAAGCACTCCTGCGTGACTGGATGACTACTCAGCTTGCTCCCAAACTTGGCCTGGAACCTCCAATGTCTATTCCTCCTCCAACGTTTCCAGACATACCTCAGCCATCTTTGTCTCCATCATCTAAAAGATCTTCACCTTCCTTGTCTTTCTGATTTCACTTTAGCTTCACTCTCCTATTCCTTTTTTCTATGACAAAGGGAGATAATTTATTTATATTTTAAGTATGATATGATGGCTTCATTTTGAGAAAGTTCATCTTTCATAACTTCAATTCATGATTCATCAATGATGGCTTCATTTATTGATTTTGGCTCAACTTGTAAGATCATAGTCATATTATTGTTGAATGAAAATCTGGTTCTACACCATCATGTGTACTTCCAATTATTTGATTTTGAGGGTGATAAGTGATTGACAGGACCGCAAGTGCACGATATTATCGAGTAGGAAAAATTATCATTCCCACAAGGACTTTTTTATGAGTACCAATCTCTTTTTACTATGATGATTAGCTAAAACTATGATTGTTGATAATGATTTTTGATTAAAAATTCGCAATAAAAATAAAGCCTTGATGTGGCAAATTCTTTTTTTTTTGTTCATGCAACCATTACGTCCAGACTGCAATTCTTGTTGGAACTTTGTTTTCTATCAACTTCTTGATTAGGATGGACCATGTCTACACAACTTAACTTAAGGTAGTGAAATATAACTTAAATTGGATTAAAAACATCAAATTAACTTATCAAACAAAGCTATAAAAATAGATAAATATACCTTATCGGTGAATGTTCTCCAGCTTCTTGGAGGTTGTGGGATTGGAACATTCTGATAAGTTTTATATAGATTATTTTTCATTGTCTATTCCAGAGATATTTGGTAAGATGATTCTGGTTCTTCATCATCATCATTCATTTGACATGTTAGTTCATCAAATTTATTAAAAATAATGTGCATATTAAAAATACAGTTTTGTCTGATTTTGGGTCAAACTTTCCCAAGTTATCCGTATTGTTTAGAGTGTAGTAGAAACATTCAAAAATATGGAAATATGATATGTTTGGTTTCTTATCCTTATTGTTTAGAGTGTAGTAAATCAGGTTTTGATAGTTTGGAAATAGTTTTCATACTGATATGACTTGTACATTTGTGCCAAATTCACTTTTCTTTTTAAAGAGACATGAAGTATGATTCAACATGAAGTTTATCTAAGTATAAGATATAGAGGTTCTTCTTTCTTGAATTAGTGAAAAATATTTTACATGAAGATGATGTTGAAATAAAATTTCAAATTAAGATTTTGATATTAGTAATGACGACAATCACAAGTTTTTTTTTTTCACAGATATCAATTTAAAGTAAAAAATAAAGATTTTCTAGTCAAAATTAAAACTTTAAACATAAAAGATTTACTTTCTATTCAACTCAATGTTTAAAAAGCAACATCCTTTTTTTAAAAAAAAATTAGGTTTCAATAAAATAATAATAATAATAATAATAATAATAATATTAAAAAAAAAATTCCTTCTCTTTTTCAATTAGTAGACATTTTATCACGTCACTTTTTTTTGGATACTATTATAAATCACTACTGAGTTGTTAAAATCTAAAACTCTAATATCAAGTTAAACTCTAATGAGTTCATATTATCTAAATAAATCATTTCAAACAAATATCCCAATACCCTCATGATTCAATATTCACAGCTCCTCTAAACCAACGTAACAAGAACACTTTATGATTTTCTTAAAAACAACACATAGCAAAATATGGTATAAATTTTCAGCTATTTTAAACATTAAATAAAATCAATAGTATAGAATTACTATTATTTTATAAATCAACAAAAATTCAACTCAATTTAATTTCTTTAAAATAATCAAGAGTAATTCAAACAAAAGTTATTTTCCTTTTACAAAATAAGTCAACATTAACACATTCAAAATGTTGTTTGTATTTTTATTTGTTTAACTCTAAGTTCTAGTCATCTCTAATACTCAAGAATTACTATTATTAATAATCATAATCAATCAATAATTAATATTATCTCGATTAAATTAATAATTTTAAATATATAGCTAGTCAATAACAAAAAGTTTATTTCTACTTATCCACTATAACAACAGAGCAAATAATCAAAGTTAGAAACGCAAACCACAAGTCTAATCAGAAAGTAATTAACTTAATTATGTCAACAATTCAACTTCACTCAAATTTTTACAAATAATTTCATGGTTTATTTAGTCACTTTGGTAGGAACTTATAATCACATCACAATTAGAATAAGCAAACAATAAATAGTTAATTAGTAACTTCAAATATATGTATAATTATACAAAAGCATATAGCACATGACAAATAACACAATAATATAACGCAAAAAAACATGATGGTGAAAATAATCAATTTGCAAGACAACTCAACTGACACAACTAACATTTGACTAACACTTAACCGACACTCGACCCATTCAGCCTGATTGGACAGACCTGATACCACTAATGTGACACCTTAAATCCCAAAATGACATATGTAATAATTTATACTCGAATTTTTTGAGTAAAATTTGGAGCAGATAAAGAAAATATATTTTCAAGAAAATAAAAAACTTTTATAACTAATTCAGGATATCACGTTTCTCAAAGTACACATGGAACAATTCAAACTTTATTACTCAATTAAAACAATTTAATCTCAATAAACTTATTTAACTATAAATTCTTATTTTAATTCCAAAAACTTACTAGTACTAAGGTTTTCATATAAAAAGTCATTTGTAATTACATAACTAAAATAAAAATTAGAACTATAAATTCCCGGTATCACCTATCAGAGCGGGGTTTCTTCCAAACTTGAACTTCAAGACTCATTAACCTATAATAACTGCGATTTCACAAACGCATGGCCAAGCTAATCAAACACAAACAACGAAGGAGGTGAGTTTTGAAATCATGTTATAATATAAGTAAGAAGAATACACAAACAATCATAATACACTGTATCATAACACAAACATTCTTCAAGGAAAAACATCACATTATAAAGTTAAAACCACTCAAGTAAAATCAATGCATTTCATTATAACCTCAAATCATCTAAGAGAAATTATTATCACACACGATACCTATCAATCACAACAAAACAATCATAGGAAAATGCAATGCAATGCATGAGCTTATATTGTACTTCACAATGTGGTACCATTCTATCTCTGAAGTGCTTGGTTAGCAGGCTTGATACTATGCCACCCTTCCGGTGGATGGACAATTGAAATTGGCCATGTCCTCATAGATCCCCTCAACTCAACCCGAGACACATATACATGACAGTCGAGATAAACGTGTGTTGCATGGTAGTTCCCGACATTTGGAGTGTTACGTCCAAGTCACCTAGGAATTCCCCACTCGAATACCTCCAAGGTCTAACAATCTTGCCTTAAGGCTCAACAACATACCGCCGCAATCAGGCTCATTCAGTTGTACTTCCCCGGAATCACTAGGCTTGTCAGGCCCTACCTATATGATGACAAAATAATCTCCACTTCACAAATTCTCAATATATTTTCTCCCCTCGTTAGCTTAGACTACTCCATTAAGAGCATCATTTTTAGGAATCATTATTATCTCATCAACCATGGGATACTTCAATATTCTCATCACAATTTTATAACATCATTAATCATACATAATCATTATCATCATATAAACTCATCACAATTTAATAACATCGCTATCATCGATCAAACATCATCCTTATCATCGCATAAACATATGTCATACAATGCATCCATCTTTTATTATCACATCACATAAATAGGCATAATCAAACATATCAACGTAATTTCATTCAACATCCAACATCACAACAATATCAAATATCAAATACCACACAATTATTCAAAATTAAATCAATCAATATCTTATAAACATATTTATTTAACATTTTAATCTCACAATCCCAATATTTTCACATTAATTAATTTAACTCTCAAAGGGCTACAGCTGTACGTAGCGACCCCCAGCTAAATTGTTGGGAGATACAGTTTTCCCGTTCATCTCACAATATATTATACTCATGAATTTAAACAAACGCTCTCTCACCCCTTACCTTATTTAGACGTTTTCTTAAACAAATAAATCAATGAAAATTTTCAACATCAACTGTAGATCGACAACGTATAGCGAGCGAATCTGAATAAACGACGAGTTCACAAAATCGTTGAGACTTGACTGATAAATTATGCTGAGCTTAAAAATAAATTTTAAATAATTAGTAACAAGTTTAGGAACAAAAATTAAGTCAAAACGACGAGAAAAAACTGCAGAAAAAGTCTCACCGACTCGTCAGAGCGTCAGAAGGGTCAAACGTCATCTTCACCAAAAAAATACAAATGAGTAGTGCTTCATGAATGTTTCGACGAGAGGAATCCAAAAACGATACCAGTTTTTTGAGCCGACAAATGTGGTGATCGGAATCGGCCAAAAACAGCTCGCCCAAGGAAAGAAACGCAGCAGTTTCTGAATAAATGGAGCCACGATCGTTAAAATTGATGCCATAAATGGATTCAGTGGCCAATTTTGTGTGGGATAGAGGTTGAGATCATTTCAAAACGGCAAGGAATTGGTGGGAGTGAATTTGAGAGAAAAAGGGTTTGAGCGATTTGGCTGTCAGATTTTTGCTTTTTATTTTTTTAATTGCAGAAGGAGGGGTGCATATTGCAGATGTAAGGTACATGAGTAAAATTATAAGGCCCAACACAGGTAGTCAAGTCTAAGGCAGAAATAGGGGTGTAATGAGTAACTCGCAAGTGTAGAAAGAAAAAGTCCAATCAATAATATCCCAAATTAATATGCAGAAGTAGAAAATAGGGGTGCAAACATTCATCTGCTCCAAAATTCATTTTCTAGTATTAATAAAAACCCTTAATAAACAAATAATTGATTTTACTTTTTTAGAAACTTTTCTTTAAAATACTCATTTTAACATAATATTATTTATCCTTAACATAGATAAACTAAAACACTCATATTCAAAATAATAAATATAATTATTACTATAACATTTTTCAAAATAATCACATAAAAATACATCATCTTTATATAATAGTCGAAATGATAAAATAAATAAATATAACATAAAAAATATATATTACTTACTAAATCAAAATAAATATGTATAAAATCCTCATACGATAGCAACTATATAAAATTAAAGAAAATCAATATTAAAATTACTAATATATCAAGATAATTATTTGTAAAATAAATAATTAAAATAACATATATTTATAAATAACTAAATATAATTATGTGCACACTTAACATCAGTCAAACATACAAGAAAATAGCACATTAACTACAAATACACACGTATACATGTAGAGTCGTCTAAAATCTTATTCTTTAAAATATTTACACTAAAATACTATTATTTATAGAATAATATATAAAATAATAAAATTTATTATTTATATAAGTTATTATTTAGTCAAATATATACAAAATTAGCATATCATAGAAAGCACTCATATAACCAAAGTTAGTCACAAGATTTATCCACGTATATTCTAAAACAATTTTAACACCAAATTAATTATCTAAAATCCTATTTAATGAAAAAAATATTTATTATAAAACTTGGGGTGTTACATCATTCCTTAGTTATCTAATTTATATTATATTATATGACAATTGTAACACCCTAATTTATTGTTATACCTTAATTTATTATTATTATTATTATTATTATTATTATTATTATTATTATTATTATTATTATTATTATTATTATTATTATTATTATAAATTAGTGATATTTTCTTATACATGTGTTTCTTGTAGTGTAATAATTTTTTACATGATTGTCTTTTTGTTGTCTTTATAGTTATTTAAATAAAAATCAGTGGTAATTGTTATTAAGTATATTTATTTTATTTAATAATAATAATAATAATAATAATAATAATAATAATAATAATAATAATAATAATAATAATAATAATAATAATAA
>NC_021161.2:14411191-14411977 GCF_000331145.2 Cicer arietinum | reverse complement strand
GTAATATTGAGTTATTTTTATTTTTATTTTTATTTTTGTGCAATGAAAGAGTTTATATGATTGAAGTATATTAATGTTGAGCAGATATTCGACAAACGTTTTACATCTAAAATACTCCATTTTTATTTTAGTTATCATTAAAAATGGTTACAATATTCATCAATTTAAATAAATGTAAACACTATTAGTTTCATTACTTAGAATTAATTGCTTACCTATTTTAACACCCAAACTATAGATATATGCCATATTTATTTATTTATTTAAATATGTGATTCTGTTTTATTTTAATTAAAATTGGACATTTGTTTTATGTTGGTATACTAATATGTATGCTTGATGATATTAAATTTATTTTTTAGTTATATTATAAGTAGCAGATAATTTATTTAATTAATTTTAATAAATAATTTATATATCTGTTGGAGCAAGTAATTAATTTGTATTGGTTATTGCGTTTATTTATTTTCTTTCGCGGACTGTTAGAGAGGCGATTGGCGAAGACGCGACATATTAAATCAGTGGATTGGCTTCGTTGGAAAAAAAAATTTCAGCTAAGGTAAGGGGTGAGATGAGGTTCGATTTTATGAGTATAAAATAACGTGAGATGAACGGGAATACTGAAATTCCCAGATGTTCATTCGGGGCTTACTACGTACGGTTGAGCCCTATTGAGTAATAATAATTAATTAATAATATATGAATGATAATAGTGAGGACTAAAAGATAATTTAGAAACCTATAGAATTGTTGTGAATTAAATTATATTAAGATTGCGTGTTATTT
>NC_021161.2:14407550-14411157 GCF_000331145.2 Cicer arietinum | reverse complement strand
AATTATTATTGTATGAATGATATATACTTGAGTGTTCTTATCACCTGATTGACATTGTGATATTACTTGAATGTGCCACTTAATTGATTCCTTACTATGTGATTGATGAAACTGATTGTGCATGGTGAGTAGTGTAAATCAAATATCTGGATTTTATTGTGATTGAATGTTATAGATATATAATGATGAATATTGTGAAGTCAAACTAAAACGTATTGAGTTGTGATGATCGAGTAAGTCTGAGATATGTGTTATAGAGTTTGGAGTTAGGATTATTTTGTCATCATATAGGGAGGGTTTGACAAACCTAGTGATTCAGGGAAGTACAACTGAATGAGCCTGATCGTGGAGGGCTACAGTCGAACTGTAAGGTAAGACTGATAGACCTTGGGGGTACCTCTAGTGGGGAATTCCTAAGTGGATTAGTGGGTTATTCCCTAAGGCCGGGAGCTACCGTGCAACACAAGAGTACCCCGACCGTCGCGTATATGTGTCTCGGGTTGAGTTGAGGGGATCTATGAGGACTTGGCCATTCATGAATTGTCCGTCCACTCTTGTAGTGGCATAGTATCAGGCCTCCTAACCAAGTACTTCAGAGTAGAATGGTACCAAATGATGAAGAAGTATAGAGTATAAGACATGCATAGCATTTCATCCTTGCGACTGCTCTATTGTGATTGATTTAGATTAACCTTTGATATCATGATCTTGAGTGTTTCTCCTATTTGTATTAATTTGACTAATTGCGTGTTCTCCTCGTTTATCTTATACGGTTACATAATTTCGATACTCACCCTTCGTTGTTTGTGATTGGCGTTTGCGATGGACGCAGACAAGCTACAAGCTACAGGTGAAGAATAACACACTCGAAGTGTAGGAAGCTGTCTTATCTTGAAGACTTTTATTATCTACCTTTTTGTTGATGTCATTTTTGAACGTATTTTATTTTTGGGAATTCCCACTCTGATAGTGACATCGGGTTGGGACTACATTTACATTTATCATTAAACTTATGTGTCGTGTGCTTCAAAAAGGATTTTGTTGACTACTGTTATGACTTCGAGTTGTTAAGTTTGATGAAAATTTTGGATTAATGTGACATGTTCAAGATTACGTGGCAAGCTACAAGCTACAAGCTACATGTGAAGAATAACACACTCGAAGTGTAGGAAGCTGTCTTATCTTGAAGACTTTTATTATCTACCTTTTTGTTGATGTCATTTTTGAACGTATTTTATTTTTGGGAATTCCCACTCTGATAGTGACATCGGGTTGGGACTACATTTACATTTATTATTAAACTTATGTGTCGTGTGCTTCAAAAAGGATTTTGTTGACTACTGTTATGACTTCGAGTTGTTAAGTTTGATGAAAATTTTGGATTAATGTGACATGTTCAAGATTACGTGATACTCCTTACAAAAAAAATGTTTGAAAGTTTATATATGTATTTATTTGAAGAATTTCATTATTTTAAAATTTAAATTTAAAATAAAAAGTTAATATTAATTTGGGGTTTAGGGTGTCACAACAATCACCTTGACTTTAAAAAGTCAAAGCAAGTTGAGGAAATTGCAGGTATACTAGAACAAGAGGCAACAGATGCAGACAAATTAGAAGAACCTGAAAAATCAGAGGATACAAGTAAATTTAAAGGTGATGACAGATCATCAAATGATGAATATGACCATGTTAGAAGCAGTAAAGATAAGTCAGAAGGGAGATATGTATGGAAGTACAAGTCATCCCATTCTGAAATTCTAATAATTGAAAATGAAAATGATCATTTGAACACCAGATCATCACTGAAAGAACAAATTTGAACCTATCTATGTTGATGAAGCACTGACTAATGATGTTTGGGATGTAGTACCATGACCAAAGAAGGAATGATGTTTGGGATGTAGTACTGATAGCGTTTCAGCAAGTGTACTGAATCGTTGCAAGTAATAATAAAATGGTAGTACCGAGTGTCGAACTCAAGGATTGCGTTTTACTATTGAATTATATTTGATTACTAGAATTGAACAAAAAGGTTCCCAAGTTGATTGAAATAATGTTTGAAATTAACAACAATAATAAAATTGATCTTTTATAATGAGAAAAATGTCAGGGATGAGTTTCACTTCGAATCCAACCTTGGTGTCTAATTTGATCCTAGTTACTGAATTCCTTTATTGAATTATTACCGAATTCTCTTTATTATTCTTGCCCTAATGTCTTAGTGACAGAACCTTTAATTCCAAAGTAACCCCTAATTCCTTAGTGGATTTAAGATTAGAATTAAGCATTACCGTATAGAAATTCTCTTGTAAATTATTGCTTTGCAACTAATTTAATTGGTTTCATGACCTGCATCTATCCCTAGACTACAAATTCATGAATTTCTCATCTCAAGCATTCGTAAAGTCCACTTCCGTTTCAACGTTGGCAGAGTCCAATCCTGAGAAATGCGCTCCAGGCGCGCAGGGCGCGCTCTAGGCGCACAACATCTGCTGCCTGATGTATTTTGCATTTTGCTCATCCTTTGCGTCTGACTTAGGTCCTGGTGTCTTCATGAAAGTTGTAGATATGGATCTTAGCTTTCATTAGCACTTGGAGTGACACTAATTGGAGATCTAGAACTGCAGATATGGTTGAAATACTCCACATATGTCATGTTGATTTTTCACCAAAATTCTGCACTGCACTAAAACAAAACGCAATGTAAAATTACGACAAATTCCTACTTAATCAACGAAATAAAAACAAAAAACATTTTATTAACTCAAAGAACAAAAATCAACAAAATATATCAAATAAATCTTTAATTTAACTAATGATTGAGGATAAATAAGACTAAAACAGTGGGAAAATATGCAGGATAAATAAGACTAAAATAGTGGAAAAATATGCATATGATGAAGAGTCATCACAACCCCAAACTTAATCTATTGCTTGTCCCCAAGCAACAATTAATTTCATATTTGGTCCTGTTAAATGCACACTTAAATTCAATTTCTCAAATTACATCAAACTCAAATTTCAAAGTTCTTGCTACTGCAAAACATTCATCATGCTCTATGGTTGTTTTCAAAAATACAGACAACAAGATTTGTACACATTGGCATTCATTCATCAAATTCAACTCTCTCTTCACACAATCTCACCAAAATTTCTCTCAAGTGTTTAGAAAGGGTTATGAATTTATCGCTCAAATCCTAGAACATGCATCACGCTACCATAGGCTTGAAAAAATTCTAGTTAGCAATCACAATGCAGTAAACACATACATTTTTGGAGGACTTTCGGGTTGTAATGGGGCTTAGGTAAGGGTAGGACATTTTAGGATAGTAGGCTTTACCACTTGGAGTTAGGCATACATTTCCACCTTATTCTACCATTTTTTTTTCTTCACCTTTTCATTATAGAGATTCTCAGACATTGACAGAAGAACCAAGAAGATATATACTTTTTTTTTTGTTTTTGTTTTTCTTCTTTCTTTCATTTTATTTTTCTTCTTTTTATTATTATTTTTTTTATTTTCTTTTTCTGAGAATCACCACCCCAAACTTAGAAAGTTGCTATCCCATGAGCAACCCCAAACTTAAAATTTTATCAAGACAAG